>NW_016806950.1:1258211-1276880 GCF_001698545.2 Rhinopithecus bieti | reverse complement strand
GCGGCTGCTTTTTTTTTTTTTTTTTTTTTTTTTTTTTTTTTTTTTTTTTTTTTTTTTTTTTTTTTTTAAAAGAGGCGCATGCGAGGGGCGGGGCGGCGCCCGGATCGCTCCCTCGCCCCTCCTACCTGGGGCCGGCTTCTGAGCCTGTTCCCCTCCTCCAGCCACACCGCCACGACCCTGAGTTTAGAGCTTCCATTCAAGTGCATGTTTAGGGTAGAGTCCCAAAATGGGCTGACAGCATGAAAGGGTAGGGACACGTTTATAGCAGCCAGTTTCATCTTCACTCCTGATGGAGATTAAGGTACTAAGTATTAGTACCTCATTAGCCCTACCTACTGAGCTTGTGGGAAATAACCATGAAAGATGCAATCTTTTGACTTAAGAATTTTTTTTCTTTTTTTTTGGAGTTTAACATATTCAAATAAAAGTATGACTCACTAAGCTATTAACAGTCTAGCATCAAATCCTTAAAAAGAATTTCCTGGTTGTCCTACATGATTCTAGTGAATTGTGTACGTGTATTTGTGGGGGTCAGATGATGTGGGAGATCGGAGGTCTGAGTGAGAAGTAGAGATCAATTTTGGAAAAAAGTAAAAATCAAAGAATAGGTCCAACTTGGGGCTGATGGTGTCTGAGAGGGGTAGGTGTCGTAATCAGCTATCTAGTGGAGCAGTGTAGTCACCTGGTGGGTTCATCGTACCCACTCCCCAGAAAAGCCGACTTACTGAGACAGCATTATTGAAATAGACAAAGAGTTTAATAAGTACAGAACCAGTGAAATGGAAGACTGGAGTTTTATTATTATTCAAATCAGCCTCCCTGAAAATTTGGAAGCTAGGGTTTTTAAGGATAGTTTGGCAGGCAGGGGGCTAGGGAGTGGGGAATGCTGATTGGTTGAGTCAAGGATGAAATCATAGGGTGTCAGAGCTTGTGTTCTTGTGCTGGGTGAATTCCTGGTTGGGGGCCACAAGACCAGAGGAGCCAGTTTGCCGATCTGAGTGGTGCCAGCTTGTCCATCAGAATACAGGGTCTGAAAAATACCTAGAATGCCAATCTTCGGTTTTACAATAGTAATGTTGAAAGCAGTTAGTCAGCTCGCCTTAGGTAGATAGCAAGGGAAGGGTCCCCAGAGAGCCCCTGGCCCACAGGTCAGTGCCTCATCCCCACATAACATAAAAAAGCAGCCTAGGAAAACATTCGAGCTGCAGGCACCAATAAGGGAACAAGCACAGCATGTTGTACCTGGAGACATGCCCACGGCTGCACAGATAGCAAAACCTCAGGCCCATTTGGATAAAAACTTCAACAAACCTCCATCTCACTCACATAAAGGAACAAGGGCTGGCATAGAAATGTCTTTGTCCTTTGTATAGTCAGCGGGCTCCCAGGACAAAGTTTCTTCTTTTGTGAGTGTGGGTACAGTGGGCTCCCATGGGTTCCAGTGGACACTCTACTTTCCTTTTTGGGCTGTAAGTTTGGCTTCTATGAAGTATCACTTCAGCCCTTGCTAGGTCTGGGGCCAGGCTTTCACTTCAGCTCCTGATAAGTCCTGGGTCAAGCTAAGCAGCATCTAGGAATCATCATTTCAGCTCCTGATTGGTCCTGGGGCAACTAAGCACATTCCTTCCCCTTCCCAATCTGTAAAAACCCTGGACACCAGCCTCACAGGGGCACCCGTTCGGGGCCCCCTCTCTGCTGGCAGAGAGTTTTCTTCTTTCGCTTATTAAACTTTCACTCTAATCTCAACTTTGTGTCTGCTCCTCTTAATTGTCTTGGAGGTAGGACAAAGAACTGCCGGGCATGTTATCTCAGACAAGGAGCAACTGTTAAATCTTGGTGCGTTGCTGAGACTGCAACAATGCTATCTTTTTTTTTTTTTTTTTTTTTTGAGAGAGAGTCTCACTCTGTTGCCCAGGCTAGAGCGCAGTGGTGCAATCTTGGCTCACTGCAACCTCTGCCTCCTGGGTTCAAGCGATTCTCCCCGCTCAGCCTCCTGAGTAGGGGGAGGTAACAGGTGCCTGCCATCACACCCAGCTAATTTTTCTATTTTTAATAGAGACAGGGTTTTACCACGTTGGCCAGGCTGGTCTTGAACTCCTGACCTTAAGTGATCCACCCACCTCCCAAAGTGCTGGGATTACAAGTAACAGGTGCCTACCATCACACCCAGCTAATTTTTCTATTTTTAGTAGAGACAGGGTTTCACCATGTTGGCCAGGCTGGTCTTGAACTCCTGACCTTAAGTGATTCACCCACCTCCCAAAGTGCTGGGATTACAGGCATCAGCCACTGTGCCCAGCCTACAACAATGTTATCTATAGGAGAAACTGGTTAGGTTAGAAATCTTGTGGCCTCTGGCTACATAATTCCTGAGCTATACTATCTAATCTTGTGGCTAATTTGTTAGTCTTACATGACTATAAAGTCTTACAAAGGAGGTCTGATTCCCAAGCAAGGAGGTGATTTGTTTTAGGAAGGGACTGTCATCTTTGTTTCAAAGTTAAACAGTAAACTAAATTCCTCCCGTAGTTAGCTTGGCCTGTGCCCAGGAATGAGCAAGGGCAGCTTGGAGGTTAGAAGCAAGATGGAGCCAGTTAGGTCAGAATTGTCATAATTTTTGTAAAGGCAGTTTCAGTAACACAAAAGGGAAAGTGGGTCCTACTGCTCTTTAATCCTAGAACGTCAGAGCCTAGGGAGAGGGGGGAGGGATGGCATTGGGAGTTATACCTGATGTAAATGATGAGTTGATGGGTGCTGACGAGTTGATGGGTGCAGCACACCAACATGGCACATGTATACATATGTAACAAACCTGCACGTTGTGCACATGTACCCTAGAACTTAAAGTATAATAAAATAAAAAAAAAAAAAAAAAAAGAATGTCAGAGCCAGACGAGACCCAGCAGGACAAGTCTCTTGTGGTTTCTAAATAATAGTCTTCAGACCCATGCTGTGATAAAGTTTCCACCCCTACCCTACAAAATGAGGACAATGTGGAAAATATAATCAGGTTTTTAACATTTTCATAAAATAGATTCCACTCCATTCTTCTACAAGTATGACCTCCCTTTATGAAAAGATGCTAATAGAGGATAGTTGCTTCAATGCTATTACTTGGATATCATAATTAAAAATTAAAAATCTCAGGTTTAATTTTTTTTTTACATTTTATGACCTGTGAAAAACAAAAGTCTAGGAACCACTGAATAGTCAAATCTCTCCTTTTATAGTAGAAGCAGTTAAGACTCAGAGGTAGAGAAATGAGTGGTCCAAGATAAAACCGCAGTTTGGTCAGACATTACTGATGGTGGCTCTATGCTGGACGTTCCTTCAACTGTCGCTTTTCTGCCTTTGCCTTTTCTTTAAACGTGCTCTACTCCACATCAGCACCCCTCAAGCAAACCAGATCCTGTTCAGAGAAGTCTTTTTTAAATCATCTAGATCCTAGCCTATTCTCCCAAATTACCCCCAAATCATTGGCATCTGCCACTATTTCTCCATCCCATCACTACTTTCTCCACCCCAATACCAGACCCTTAGCCCCACCCATTGCCTACTTTTGAGCTTTCTGTTTTACTTCAAAAATTATTATTCGGAGGAATTTTTGGACGCCGATACTGTTTCAAAGCAATAATTATGGATTTTATTATACATTTAATAATCTCTTATAATGTTTGTGGATATCTCTGCTTCTCCACCTAGATTATGAACACCTCAAGAAAAATAGTTCTATCTTCCTTCTCGTACGTAGTACACTCCTACTGTCTTATGTACTCGAATATATGTAGAATTAATAATGAATAAATTGACACATTCTTTGCAGAGTGAATGCTTTAATATTTCAAAACATATAGAGATTTGTTTATTGTGGTCCTCTTGGTTTGCAAATGACCGACAGGAACCAGGGGACTGGGTCCAGATGGGAGCAAGGAGGAAGCCAAGAAAACCATTTATTTCTGGGGCTCTGGTCAGTTTTGCTTGTAAATGGGAAGGGAAGAAAATAACATGAAGTGGAGGCAGTAGGAAGAAGAACTCCTGAGTGAGAACAGGAGTCTTGGACTGACTCCATTGTGCACACGCACCCTGTTTCATCCTAGGCAGCATCCTGTCAGCTAGTAGGAGAGTGGCCGGTATGAATAGTGCAACCTCCTTTCTACCCTGTGAAGAAAAAAGACATGGTTCTTGCCTCACACTCAGTAACTTCTCCACACACATGACATGGTTCTTGTTGAGTCTCCCATGTAGAGCAATGCCCAGAATCCCCTTCACTGCTAGCCCTCTGGCCTTTCCTCCACTGGCCTTCACGTAGAACAATAATCTCCAATCTCATCCAGGTCACTGCAAATGCTGTTAATTCATTCCTTTTTAAGGCTGTGTAGTATTCCATCATATTCCATCATATATATATATATACACCAGTTTCTTTATCCACTCATTGATTGATGGGCATTTGGGTTGGTTCCATGATTTTGCAATTGTGAATTGTGCTGCTATAAACATGTATGTTCAAGTATCTTTTTCAAATAATGACTTCTTTTCCTCTGAGTGGATACCCAGTAGTGGGATTGCTGGATCAAATGGTAGTTCTACTTTTAGTTCTTTAAGGAATCTCCACACTGTTTTCCTTAGCGGCTGTACTAGTTTACATTCCTATCAGCAGTGTAGAAATGTTCCCTGATCACTGCACCACGCCAACATCTGTTTTTCAATTTTTAAAAAAAATTATGGCAATTCTTATAGGAGCAAGGTGGTATCACACTGTGGTTTTGATTTGCATTTTGCTGATCATTAGTGCTGTTGAGCATTTTTTCATATGTTTGTTGACCATTTGTCTGTCTTCTTTTGAGAATTGTCTATTCATGTCCTTAGCCCACTTTTGATAGGATTTTTTTTTTTCTTACTGCTTTGAGTTCATTGTAGATTCTGGATATTAGTCCTTTGTCAGATGTGTAGATTGTGAAGACTGAAAATCTGGGGCTATTTCTGTCACTGAGGGGAGGTATGTCCTTCCCCTAAACTAGGTGTATGCTGCTGAGGAGGCAGAGGCCCGCCTTCAGGTGTCAGGCGGCTTCCGCTCGGACAAGATGGCTACCCTGGTGGACTTGTTTCCTCTCTGGTCTCTTGTTCTGTCTCACTCCACAGTGGCCTGAGCTTGGGGCCATTCTTTTGCTTTTCTCATCCTCCTACCCCCAGAGCTGACAGATTTAGCCAATAAAATTTACAAGATCCCCTGTTAAATTAGAATTTCAGGCAAACAACTGACTACCCTACATTGACTCAGGAGGGTCCCTCAGAGATCGGTGTCACTGAGCCTCGGTAAGCAGGAACCTCCATCCTTGCCCATTAAGCCCCCTCTTGAGGTCCCCTCAAGGAAAACAGTGGTTCCAGAAGGTGTGTTCCCACCCCCTTTCACAGCCTACCTCTATCCCATCCCTCTCTGACCCCGGGTTCCAGCTGGCCCAGGGATTTCTGGGAGGACTCATAGAACAAGGCTGTCCGCAGTAGTAGCCTCTTCTTCCTCGCCACCTACACTTCAGCCCTGTCTAACTAATAGCTCTCCATGTTCTAAAGGCGGCGGGAGTGCCGGGCCACCCTAGCCTTCTGGAACCCCAGTTCTGTAACATCATCCATCTCCTGGAAATACGCTGGTTTTAACCATGCAGATTGGCCAAGTGTCAGGCAGAAATAGCAGCTGGGCCTGGAAGGACAGGTGACATCTGTAAGGACAATGCTGGGCGGGACAGGGTGGAGAGCACTGACTGTTCCCTTCCTGTCTGGGAACAGCACCACCTTTGGGAGAACTCCTTCCCTCATGGGGCTTTAGTGGGGGCTGCAAGTCCCAGGGCCCTGTCCCCTACCACCTCCACATAGGCATAGGAATGCTTGTGCCAGTCACTACTTATGGAAGTAGAAGCAAGTAAAGCTGCTCAGCTTCTCACAAGAAGCCTGTGGGTACTGGGCCAGAGGACACAGCCCATTTGAGACGCTAAGAGAGGGAGTGGAGTCTGGATGGGATTCCAGTCCCACGGTTAACCCTTGCTGGGACCCAAACACACCCTTCCCCTTCCTTCAGTTCTGAGGTTCAGTAAATGTTTCCACTCACAGAACAAGTTTGAATTGGGCTTCTGTCAGTTGCAGCCAAAGGAGACCTGCCTGTTATGGTTGGCATCGGGTCAACTATCTGTGAAACGGTGACCTGACAACCTGTCTCCTCCCAGTGAAGGCCACAACATCCCAACATCATTAGTTACCAAGGAAGTCTGGGATGAATTTCTACCAACTATAGCAAAAAAGGGGCAAGAGAGAAAAAATTTTGTTACTGACAGCCCACTCTTCCCTCTGGAACAGGGCGACAGGATCTGACAGAAAGCCCAAGGGGCTTCTAAGTGGGAGTGCTGCCCCATGCCCCTCCAGACTTCTCTTCCTAGCAGAGCAGCAGCACATGGCACCCGGGGATAGGAAGCCTGCAGGGGCAGGGGTGAGGCTGAACATCCTGGGGGCACTACTTTATGAGGAACCATTTGTGGCCAAAAATCTACAGGGGCCTCAGATGATCTGAATGAACTCATCTGGAGAGTGAGAGTCCCAGGCAGGGGGAGAGGTTTCCATAGTCCAGGACCACATGCTAGAAATTTGGTTTCTGCAGCATTCAAAGGGGAACCAGAGGGACCCTCCAACCCAGCCCCGCAGCTGGGAAAAACATGAGCCCTGGTAGACTCCTACCTATTCAAAGAACTGGAAAACCCAAGCTGGGGCCTATGAGTCAAGTCTGGATGTGCAGCTCAGGGCAAGAGGACAGATGGATGCCACAGGTCATCTGTCTCAATAGTTGCAAATTATAAGTTAAACTAACAGGCTGTTAAAGTATGTTCTATCCTGATTCTCTGACAAATATTCCTTTAGAATTATTTTTATTTTTTAGACAGACTTTTGCTCTTGTTGCCCAGGCTGGAGTGTAATGGCACATCTCACCTCACTGAAACCTCTGCCTCCTGGGTTCAAGCGATTCTCCTGCCTCAGCCTCCCAAGTAGCTGGGATTACAGGCGCACACCACCATGCCCGGCTAATTTTTTGTATTTTTAGTAGAGACAGGGTTTTGCCATGTAGGCAAGACTGGTCTCAAACTTCTGGCCTCAAGCGATCCTCCTACCTTGGCCTCCCAAAGGGTTGGGATTATAGGTGTGAGCTACCACATCCAGCTGGAGCTGACTTTTAAAATGTATTTAATTTGTGTTAATTTAAATTTCAATTCATTTTTTGAGACAGGGCCTTACTCTGTTGCCCAGGCTGGAGTGCAATAGTGTGATCATAGCTCACTGCCACCTTGACCTCCTGGGCTCAAGACCTCCCACCTCAGCTTCCTGAGTTGCTGGGACTACAGATGCATACCATCATGTTTGGCTACTTTTTTTTTTTCTTGCTCTGTCGCCCAGGCTGGAGTGCAGTGGCACTATCTCAGTTCACTGCTACCTCTGCCTCCTGAGTTCAGGCGATTCGGCCTCAGCTTCCCAAGTAGCTGAGACTACAGGTGTGCACCACCATGCCTGGCTAATTTTTGTATTTTTTTAGTAGAGACGGGGTTTCACTATATGTTGGCAGGCTGGTCTCAAACTCCTGACCTCAGGTGATCCGCCTGCCTCGGCCTCCCAAAATACTGGGATTACAAGCACAAGCCACTGTGCCTAGCCAATTTCTACATTTTTAAATTTTTTTGTAGAAAAATGGTTTCACTATGTTGCCCAGGCTGTGGCCTCAAGTTATCCTCCCACCTTGGCCTCCCAAAGTGCTGGGATTACAGGCATGAGCCACCGTGCCTGGCCTAAATTTACAAGTAAGTAACCATATGTGGCTAGCGGCTACTGTATCAGACCACACAGTTCTGTACAGCTAATGCAAGGTACATAGTAGTATACGATACATGCCCTACTACATCTTGCTGTATTCTCTTAATAGCGCCTATGTATTTTGGAGACAGACTGCCCCAGTCTTACCCCCACCACTTTTTTTTTTTTTTTTTTTTTTTTTTTTGGCGACGGAGTTTTGCTCTTGTATTTTTGGTAGAGACAGGGTTTCTCCATGTTTGTCAGGCTGGTCTTGAACTCCCAACCTCAGGTGATCCGCCTGCCTTGGCCTCCCAAAGTGCTGGGATTACAGGAATGAGCCACTGCCCCTGGCCTACTCTGCCTCATTTTTAAAAACTGCTGCATAATATCCTCTTGTAATTTACAAAGGCAATCCCTCACCCAGCCTGGAGAGCCATGGGTCATCATGTTTTTACAACAAGCTTTAAAATCTTCTACATATACTGTAACCAAGACACTTCAAAACAACCCTAGGTTCCTCATGCCTCCACTTTTGTTGTCCTGAGTCTGAGATAGTTTAACACTGAATAGTCAACTTTAGGGGCTGAGGGAAATAATTTACCACTAATCACTGCTCTAAAATATACTCACCACCCATGTGGCCCATGCCTGGCATTCAGTAGTGCTGGTGGCATTCTTTAGGGTTAATCATAGTTCTAACTGGTTCTCCTTTAAAGAGCAGAGTCTCCTGAGAAAGATGGCCATTAAGGCAAAACATCTGGGGCTGATCTTGCTTTTGTCCTGGTGAGAGGGGCCAAGGGGCTTTGTAGAGCAGCAGGGGCTCTGACAGTGAGCCTCACTGTTCTTAAAATTGTCCTTAAGAGGACAGGTGCTTTGGCTCATGCCTGTAATCCTAGTACTTTGAGGGGCAGAGGCAGGAGGATTGCTTGAGTCCAGGAGTTTAAGACTAGACTGAGCAACACAGGGAGACCCCATCTCTACAAAAAATTTTAAAAAAATTAATTGGGCATGCTGGCACATGATTGTAGTACCAGCTACTTGGGAGGCCGAGGTGGGAGGATAACCTGAGCCCAGGAGCTTGAGGCTTGCAGTGAGCCAAGTTTGCACCACAGAACTCCAGCCTGGAAGACAGAATGAGACTGTGTCAAAAAAAAAATTGTCCTTAAGTCCATCTGGATCCCTGGACAGCCTTCCTCTTAGAGCATTTCAGGTGGTGAGCCTCTTTCCAGCTTTAAATGACCTTTAGAGAAATTTCACTAACCTGCCTTGGTGTTTGGCTCTGCATGAACCCTTTCTTCTGGAGAGTGGCAGTAGACATGGGATTTGGTGGTCTGACAGATCTGGGGACAGATCCCAGTTTCAAACAGCAGCGTCTGTTTACAGCTTACAGGGGAAATACTTAGCACTATGTGCTGAACTTTAGGAAATAAGTCTATGTTTTCTTTTCTTTTCCTTTCCTTTTTTTTTTTTTTTTTTTTTTTTTTTTTTTTTGAGACAGAGTCTCACTCTGTCGCCTAGGCTGGAGTGCAATGGCACAATCTCAGCTCACTGCAACATCCACCTCTTGGGCTCAAGCAATTCTCCTGCCTCAGCCTCCCGAGCAGCTGGATTACAGGCACATACCACCATGCCTAGCTAATTTTTGTATTTTTAGTAGAGATGGGGTTTCACCATGTTGCCCAGACTGGTCTTGAACTCCTATCCTCAGGTGATACACCTGCCTTGGACTCCAAAGTGCTGGGATTACAGGTGTGAGCCACGGCACCCAGTCCAATCTATATTTCATAACAAGTGTTACAAACAAATGCTTGTTCTTCGGTGCCACAAAGAAGAACCAGCACTTAGACAAATAATTTTCTCAGCAAGGCAAATTTACTTTCTGCAGAAAGGGTGCTTCTTGGAAGGTGGACTGCCACGAGAGCACACTGAACAAAGAAAGGCAGGAGTTTTTATCCCTGACACATTGGGCTTCTACTGCTGTGTCCTACCTCCATTGGTTGGAGCTGGACCTCACAATCTAAACTGATCCCGACTGGCTAAAACCTTGAAATTTTCCTAAATAGGTAAAGGTACAATGGGGAACAAAGGAAGGGAGGGGATTTTTTACAGGAAACTAGGGAGGCAATAACATTTCCAAATAAGGAAGGGGCATAGACTGCAAGCTGGGACATGCCTGGGCATGTTAAGGCATGTCTGGACAGACTTAGGGAACAAATGAGGCAGGTCTTGATTACAATATAAGAACACAAGATATACTGATTATTTTACTCCATTTAACAACTACTTGGGCTTAACAAATAATTATTAGTAGAATAAAAGATCTGTTCGTGTGAGATATGAAAAGCTGTGGAGATTTAAAAGAAATATTTTAAAAAATCCCTTTTATTCAAAAAGGTGAACTTTGAAGAGGAACTTATCTTTATCAACAAGTCACATGGGGATAATGAAGGAATGGCCTAAAATGCTCTCAGTAATATTCCTGAGTCATCCCTGAGGGCCGGGCTTGGTGTTAGGCATGGTGGGGAAGGGAGTGGGGTTGTGTGCAGAGGAGGACATGATTCTTGCCTTGTCAGGGTCCCTGACCTGATGGCAATCCATGGTGGTGTGTTCATAGTGACAGACACCACTGCAAGAACAGACCCAAGCTGTGCAACCCCCAAAGCAGGGCTCCTCACTCACTGGGATAGATAGAACTACTGGCCCCAATTCCTCAGCCCTCTTTGCACCTACTGCTTGCCATGGTTTCGTTGTGGGTGGAGGGTACTTTCCCACCCCTGGCTTCAGACTTGCCCACGTAGCTTGCTTTGGCCATGGAATGAAGCAGAAATGAAAGCCTGCCAGTTCCGAGCCCTCACCTGAAGATGTCTTAGGCAGTTGTGCGGGCCCAAGTGGGCTTCCACCTTCATCCAGATGCCCTTCTCTGGTGCGGCCGCGGCTTCTTCAGCCTTAGCCCAGAAGGAACAGAGCCCCCTGGTGGATCCGCAGGCCTGCAGGGAGACACAGAGCACAGCAGCCGGCCCAGCATTCACTGAGGGGATGACTGCATGTCACCCGCTGCCCAGCTAGAATGACACCTCTCCAGGCCTTTCCACCATGTTACTCCACCATAGACTCCCTGCCTGCTTCTTCTGCAAAGCCTTGGACACCCAAGTGCCTACCAAAAAGTGGGTAGGGCGCCAGGACATCTCCAAGTGTAAGTGGGGCTTCCCACCATGCCTGGATGTGGAGTTGTGCTGCAGAGTGGTGGCTGCTCATGACACTCATTTCACCCCTTTCTGCGCAGATGCTGAAAGCCCAGGAACCACACATCAAGGCTCCCCTTGCCAGCAGGGTGCTGCCAAAAAAAATGCAGTCATGTGAAATTTGGAATATGGAAAGGAGGTAGAAGTCATCCTTTCCTCCCTGCTAGCAGCAGACATGCAGGCTCTGGTGGTCGGCTGTCCTCCATATTCCCCCATCAGTCACCAGCCTGGGGACTGTGGAGCTGGAAGGACCTCAGCACCGGTTTCCCAAGTTTGCAGAGGCCTGAAGCCTAAGGTCCTCCCAGGGGACCTCACACTCCTCCCGCTCAGCAGCCAGACGACTTTCTGGTTTGAGTCTTCTCTGTTGGGACTTTGCTGCCCCTGGGATAGAAATTAAAATGCCAAGGTTGTTGATTCTTGAAAGGAGCAATTCACCTTTTCACCCCCTCCTGCTTTTAGATGGGAACCGCAAAGGTTCTGTGGTTTACTCCACATCCTTGTGAAAGATGTCATTCTCGTTGGAAGACTCCTTGCCGTGACGTTTCTGTGCCATGTTTTTCACGCATGTAGTACTGTGGAGTCTGAACATATCCCTAAGCCAGAGTGGCTGTCTTAACTAGAAAAAGCCATCCTGGAAGACAGAAAGGGAAATATGCATTTTGCGTGTCCTCTGCTTTCTCTGGCCACAGCAATGAATCCTCCAATGTACCTGAGTTTCAGTTCACCATGAGCATCTCCTACATGGCAGAAATCTGAAAATGCCTCTGGGGAGACATACGCACAAGACAGTGAGCGATGCTGCCATTTCCCACGCCGCTCACAATGTGCTTCTCTGGTCTTATTAGGACTAAATGAGTACCTTCGTCCATAATCACAGTGAGAAGAACCACTGCAGACCACATACCTGGGGTCTTGAAAATAAGTCCATGCATGCGGGACTTTCAGAAGCCCTCCATGTCTGTCCGGAAGGGCCCCACAATGTCTCCAGAGCTCAGCATGGAGCATGGGCAGGATTTTCAGTGCCACTCACCCCCTCGGCCAAGTGCTCTTGCGCGGTGAACAAACTGCACACCTGTGCTGGGCGGAAGCATTTTACATCAGCCCCCTTAAGAGTTAGTCTCCTTGGCATCATTTGATGGGGGGTGGGAGATGAAGTGGTTCTTGGTTAACTTCTTGGGCCCTGCACCATGTGAGGCTGTTCCAGCTCCCTTGGGGCTGGACTCCCGAGACTTTTCTTTGGCAGCATTCTTCACAAATGCCCAGGTGCCCTGTTCTCTCCTGATGCTCCACTCTCCCACCTCTTCAAAGTGCCTCTTCTGGATGCTGCTTGGGCCCATGAGGACTGTTGATTTTCCGCAGGCTTTTGCCGACACTTTGAATCTTTGCCAGGCTGTTTTCCTGTGGTTGGACAGTTTCTAGTTTCTTTTGAAAGATTGGGCATTTAAATTTGTTACTTAGAAGGCTGGACTGTATAAGCATGGCAGTTTCTTCTTCCCTTTTAACCTCATTGATTTTTTCTTGAATTTCTGCATCTAACACATTTTCCAGAAAATAAAGCTTTTCAATTTATTTTCATAAGTTGAGTTGCTGGAGGCAGGTTGAAGAGAGGGGCTCTTTGTATTTTTTTTTTTCTAAATACCCAGGGGCCTACCTCCATCTTGTACTTTTGAAAAAAGCAGTTTAAGGAATGTAACACTGATTCCACATCTTATAGATTTTTCACTGAGAAATAAGGCAAGCTCTCGTCACTGAGTCTAGCTGCTCACTCCCAAAGCCTTACAAGTTGATGCCACTGCTGTCTGAAGGTGCCTCCAGCTCAGTAGTTAGCTCAGTGCTCCTGTGCTTCTTCCAGGCTTGTAACACCTTTACGAAGGCTCCTTCTGGATTCTCTACAGATGCTTCTTCAATTGTCAAAAAAGAAGAGACTGCTTTGATAATGAAAGATGATAGGACGGCATGCATCAGTCCACAGCTGTACGCCCCGGTCACACAGAGTAGGAGTCAGCAAACATTCAAGTGCCAGTCAGAGAGGAGAAACATACACCCAAACCTAAAGCTATGAAATGGCAACAACAAAAGGAAGAAAGACATCTTTTGAAAACGCTATATACTCTGTGATCTCACAAAAAAAACTCTGCCCTACGGATTATCTAACACCACATGGATCCTCAGTGACATATAGTAGCTCTGTTTAGGATTATTCGTCAAAGCCCAAGGTGGAACACAAGTGCTTCCCTGATGAGCTGGCCTCTCTGCAGAGTGCTCTGTTCCCTGTGCTGCCCTCCCTCAGATACAGAGAGAGCACAAGGCTCCCTCTCTCCTCGTCCTCAGTGTGCCCATGTTCTTGCTACCATCACAGCTGAATGCAATGAAAGGCAACCCTCTGAGAGGAGCAGGGGCAGGGATGCTAAAGTGGAGGCCCCCTCCCGTTGCTGATAGATCCTCATCCGGCCTGCATTCCACCCACCTGCACAGTTCTCTGCTCCCACACATCCCAGCCCCATCACAGAAGACTCAACACAGAAAAAAACACTGTGTCCACCCTAGATTCTTTTCTTAAAAACAGGCAGGGATCTGGGGTGTAGGTTAAGAGATTTTTAATTTGCCAGATTGTATGTCCATGTTGTTGAAGGTACAGTGAATCTATGGCATAATAGCAGTTTCTGGAAAAACATTACTTGAGGTCCTCAAATGCGAAAGGGAAAAATCAACTTTTGTCAGATGCCTACTTTGCTTCATTTCGTCGCTAATATTTTGGATGGGGAAGCATCCAAAGCTTCTGACTGCAATAAGGTCAAGTGTAACGGTGTGCAGCTGGGTTTCTTTTCCAGAATTAAAAGTATTTTGTGGTGGGGAGGGTCAGAGGAAGAAGTAAAGATTGTGAGAAAGGAGAAACATGGGCTTGGGGAAAACCCAGAATTGGGGACAGAAGACCTGGCACTAGGCTGTAGCACTATTAGCACCTCTGATCTTGTTTTTCCTCATCTGTAAAAGGAGATTAACAATGCTTTTCTGTCCATCTCTTGGGGAGAAGGGAATAATATAATTGGTAAAAAAAAAAAAAGTTTTGAAAAATAGGCAACACTGTCTTTATGTAAGTAGCCAAGTATTAGTATTATTATCCACCCAACATCACTGGTAGATACCTGTATTCAAGCTATCTGGAAATGAAAGAAGTCACATTTTAGAAGTCATGAAGTTGGTGCTTATGAACTTAATCTACAGAAAAACTTTTGAAAGCACTTGAGTGTTTGTTCTGTGAATAGAAAGGTTTGAGATTCAGAGCAAGTTCAGAGTTGGACGGTCTAAGAATGGAAAAGCCCTCCATTCCATTAGAAGAAGCAGGTAGCAATTTCTGGTTATGGAACCAGAAGCTCTCAGGCTTCAAATAAAACAGCATCACTTGTATGCTCATAAAGTTGTAAAAACAAAAAAACCGAAACTGGATCTACATCTGTCCTGTAAGGCAGAGAGTACTTGAGACCGCATGCATATAAAACCAGCTTACAAACTACATTGCTAATTTATATGAATAAATTATCACTGGGGGCAAAGCACCAAGTAGAGAGCACAGTACACAGGATGTGGATGTTAATGTCATTCCCTAGGCTTCCCATTCCTTTCTCTTGGTCCTTTATGTATATGGAACAGTTCTATTATTAAATTTTGTAATAATAACAGAACCTGACTCTCAGCAAGGAAGGAGTTCAGAAATTTAGGGAGTTTAACTCTGAATAAGTAAATAAAAATAAAGCAATTATATCATTAGCTGAAAATTTTATCATCAATTAAAAATAAAAAAAGTTTGGCCGGGCGCGGTAGTTCAAGCCTGTAATCCCAGCACCTTGGGAGGCCGAGATGGGCGGATCACGAGGTCAGGAGATGGAGACCATCCTGGCTAACACGGTGAATACTAAAAAATACAAAAAACTAGCCAGGAAAGGTGGTGGGCGCCTGTAGTCCCAGCTACTCAGGAGGCTGAGGCAGGGGAATGGTGTAAACCCGGGAGGCGGAGCTTGCAGTGAGCTGAGATCCGGCCACTGCACTCCAGCCTGGGTGACAGAGTGAGACTCTGTCTCAAAAAATAAATAAAAAATAAAAAAAATTTTTTAATTAAAAAATAAAAAAATTTAAAAACAAATACTTAAAATAATGTAACAAGTTATCACCAGGCAATTTGGACTCATGACAATGTGTGGTGTTTCTCAGACATGCACTATTGCAATGCAGCTTGACTGTCTTGCAAACAACCTCAATGCTATTTTTAAATTGGCAGAGGCAGCAGGCCATATGGCTAGGTAAGAGCCTATAAATGAAAACACAGAATAATAAATTAGTGATAAAGCAGTTACTTGAGTAGATAAAGGCGGCAGCCAATGCTACCACAGGGGTGGGCAAAAATTGAGTTATTGAGGCCTATGGACTGGACAGTTGGGTAGGAACCAGAAGGCCAACAGGAAGGAGGACAAAGGTGCCCAATAGAAGAGTAAGCATGGCAGCGAGTATGGTATGCCTAGAATAAAGGTGGTTGGGATTAGAAGTAGGTGACACTGATCAGTAGTTTAATTCAGAAGTATCTCTTCCCAACTCAAAAGTCTCACTTTGGGCTGAAAATACACAGGAAGAAGGAAGCATACCTCAGCCTTAAAGGACTGAAGAAGAGTGTCAAGTACTAGCAGGTGGGAAAGTGGCTTTGGTTTTGAGTTTGTGGGCTCTGAATCCACACAAAGACAGGACTGCATTCTGAAAACCTGAATTAATTAGTCCTTACCTCAATGAGACAGTGAATTATAATCAAAATAGTTAGTATTACAGTTACAGATATTGCCAAGATGAGTTTGTTATATCCTGGAACTTCTTTAGTGAAGTTAAAAAAAAAAAAAAAAAAAAAAAAGGAAAGAATAATTTTTTAAAAAAACTAAGGGCATGAAAGCTAACTATTGAATAGTTATTGTTGGTGGAAGGGCTGAGGCAGGGCTTGCTCGTCTGACATAATGTAAAAGAGTCTTGGAACATGTACTGGGTCCAGGGTCTAAAACCCCTCGTGACCTATGAAACACCCAGCTCTGCGCCAAAGGGTGGAAGGCTGCCCTGCCACACTATAATCTAAGCCCAGGGCATAAAACCCCTTGTAGCTTGGAGAGAACCCAGGACTCAGGGCATAAAACCCCTTGTAGCCTCTGGAATGTGTCCAGACTCGCTGGCCCCTTGCTCCCTTCTCTCCCAAGATCATAAATTGATTATATCTTGAATTAGAAGAATCTGTCTCCCTTATCTCAAGTGGCATAGCATATGCTAAGCCATCACAGCTATGCTTGATGCACTGCTGCCTTTCTACCCCTACGTCCTCACGTCCTCACCTGTTACCCCCACGTCCACACGTCCTCACCACCTGCTGCTTTGTTTGATTACCAATAAATAGTGTGGGCTCCCAGAGCCCTTGCAGAGCCTTCACAGCCTCCATACTGGTGTTGGCCCCCTGGACCCACCCTATGTTCTCTTAATTTGTCTTGTCTCATTCCTTTGACTCCACCAGACTTCGTAGCCCCCATGACCTGGTGTTGGGTCTGATCACCCCAACATTCCTGGCATATGCTAAATGATGAGAAAGTCTGGGTCTCATGTTTCTGTGTGGTCCTGCTCTTTCTGTTCACTGTGTGCTTCTGTACTCTCGTTAATATAGTTCTCAGTTCTTGCTGCTCACTGAGAAGCTTCATCAGGAGGCCTGTTCTGGAGATGAGCTTGGCACAGGCCAATTGCACGTGGGTCTCAGAGCAGTCCATTTTCAAGGTTTGGATAACATGAGAAATGAGCCTTCTCACATCATTGTTGAGGATGAGGGACCATAGCTGCTGGTTTAGCTGAATTTCAAACTGGTCACCTAGGGACAAGGGCAATGGGTAGCAGAAGATTTTGGGCTTGGAGGACAAGCCAGTGCCCACATTGTTGTATTCCCATCGTGTTTCATTGGTGTGTTTAACAGTCATCTCTAAGTTGAACACAGTCCCAGTGGAATCTGCCTCAGGAGGATGACTGTAGGTTGTGTTTTCAGAGATGGTGCCTTCTGGCATAGTAGTCTTTTCCATAAAAATGTTTTCTTCAAATGCATTTCTTGCTGTGGTGTTTTTTACATTAGTGTTCTCTATAAAATGTTCTGAAGGAGCAAATACTACTGGAAAAGGATTTTCCTGAGGACTCAGGCCTCATAAAGACAGAAAAGCCCCTTGTGAAGGGGAATTTATGAGGCTCTTTGCTGCAGAGAATGGAGGCCTCTTTGTGAGCATCAGTCTTTTGAGAGAACTTTTCTTTCTGAACTCTTGACTCTTTTTGGCCTTGGGTGTTCTGTGGACCACATGGGAGCAACTTTCAAGAAAGCGGTATTTTTTTCTGGAATGTAGGATTGGTTTTAACTCTAGCCTTTGCATCTTCTAAAACCAAAATGGCATAAGTTAAGTCTTTCCATCTGTTTCTGACCTCAGTTTGGGCTTTTGCAGGGATAGAGGCAGAAGGCACGCCCATGGAGAAGGGTTTCAGCAAAGAGAAGACTGCCGCCTTATGCTCCAGTGTGAACGGAGGCTTGGTGTAGACAGCGTTTCCTACTAACTTCTTGGGCCCCTGCTGTTCGTGAGGCTGTTCCAGCTCCCTTGGGGCTGGACTCCTGAGCCGTTTTTCTTTGGCAGCGTTCTCCACGAATGCCAGGGCACCCCGTTCCCTCCTGGTGCTCTGCTCTCCCACCTCTTTGAAGTGCCTTTTCTGGATGCTCCTTGGGCCCTTGAGGACTCTCTTCACTCCCCGCAGGCTTTTGTCAACATTGGGAATCTTTGCCAGGCTGTTTTCCTGTGGTTGGGCAGTTTCTAATTTCTTTTGAAAGATTGGGCATTTAAATTTGTTACCTAGAAGGCTGGACGGTATAAGCATGGCAGTTTTTTCTTCTCTTTTATCTTCATTGAGTTTTTCTTGAATTTCTGCATCCAACACATTTTCCAGAAAATAAAGCTTTCCCAGTTTATTTTCATAAGTTGAGTTGCTGGAGGCAGGTTGAAGAGAGGGGCTCTTTGCATTGTTTTTCAAAATACTCAGGGGCCTACCTCCATCTTGTACTTTTGAAAAAAGCAGTTTAAGGAATGTAACACTGATTCCACATCTTATAGATTTTTCACTGAGAAATAAGGCAAGCTCTCGTCACTGAGTCTAGCTGCTCACTCCCAAAGCCTGACAAGTTGATGCCACTGCTGTCTGAGGGTGCTTCCAGCTCAGTAGTCAGCTCAGTGCTCGTGTGCTTCTTCCAGGCTTGTAACACCTTTACAAAGGCTCCTTCTGGATTCCCTACAGATGCTTCTTCAAACTGTCAAAAAAGAAGAGACTGCTTTGATAATGAAAGATGATAGGACAGCATACATCAGTCCACAGCTGTACGCCCCGGTCACACAGAGTAGGAGTCAGCAAACATTCAAGTGCCAGTCAGAGAGGAGAAACATACACCCAAACCTAAAGCTATGAAATGGCAACAGCAAAAGGAAGAAAGACATCTTTTGAAAACATGGCCACCTACTTGGAACATTCCATAGCGTGACATATAGTAGCTCTGTTTAGGATTATTCGT
>NW_016806950.1:1252479-1254672 GCF_001698545.2 Rhinopithecus bieti | reverse complement strand
GTGATAGCCCCAACTATTTGGCCAGGCATTAGCCCAAGACTTGAGCCAGTCCTCATACCTGGACACTCTTGTCCTTTGGTACATGGATGATTTACTTTTAGCAGCCTGTTCAGAAACCTTGTGCCATCAAGCCACCCAAGCACTCTTAAATTTCCTTGCTACCTGTGGCTACAAGGTTTCTAAACCAAAGGCTCAGCTCTGCTCACAGCAGGTTAAATACTTACGGCTAAAATTATCCAAAGTCACCAGGGCCCTCAGTGAGGAATGTATCCAGCCTATACTGGCTTATCCTCATCCCAAAACCCTAAAGCAACTAAGAGGGTTCCTTAGCATAACAGGTTTCTGCCAAATATGGATTCCCAGGTACAGCGAAATAGCCAGGCCATTATATACACTAATTAAGGAAACTCAGAAAGCCAATAACCACTTAGTAAGATGGACACCTGAAGCAGAAGTGGCTTTCCAGGCCCTAAAGAAGACCCTAACCCAAGCCCCAGTGTTATGCTTGCCAATGGGGCAAGACTTTTCTTTATATGTCACACAAAAAATGGGAATAGCTCTAGGTGTCCTTACACACGTCTGAGGGAGGAGCTTGCCACCCATGGCATACCTGAGTAAAGAAACTGATGTAGTGGCAAAGGGTTGGCCTCATTGTTTATGGGTAGTGGCGGCAGTAGCAGTCTTAGTATCCGAAGCAGTTAAAATAATACAGGGAAGAGATCTTACTGTGTGGACATCTCATGATGTGAACGGCATACTCACTGCTAAAGGAGACTTGTGGCTGTCAGACAACCACGAGGACAGTAACTAAAATCGTAAATCCCCCTGGCCCTCCCTTATCATAGTTTTCTCTTTATTGTTCTCTTACCCCCTTTCACTCTCACTGCACCCCCTCCATGCCACTGTACAACCAGTAGCTCCCCTTACCAAGAGTTTATATGGAGAATGCGGTGTCCCAGAAATACTGATGTCCCATCTTATAGAAGTTTATCTAAGGGAACCTCCACCTTCACTGCCTGCACTCAGCAACTGCTATAACTCTGCCACTCTTTGCAAGCATGCAAATACTCATAATTGGACAAGGAAAATGATTAATCCTAGTTGTCCTCAAGGACTTGGAGCCACTGTCTGGTGGACTTACTTCACTCATACCAGTATGTCTGATGGGGTGGAGTTCAAGATCAGGCAAGAGAAAAACATGTAAAGGAAGTAATCTCCCAACTGACTTGGGTACACAGCACCCCTAGCCCCTACAAAGGACTAGATCTCTCAAAACTACATGAAACCCTCTGTACCCACACTCGCCTGGTAAGCCTATTTAATACCACCCTCACTGGGTTCCATGAGGTCTCAACCCACAACCCTACTAACTGTTGGATGTGCCTCCCCCTGCATTCAAGTCATACATTTCAATCCCTGTACCTGAACAATGGAACAACTTCAGCACATAAATAAACACTAAAACTTCCATTTTAGTAGGACCTCTTGCTTCCAATCTGGAAAAAACCCACACCTCAAACCTCACCTGTGTAAAATGTAGCAATACTATAGACATAACCAACTCCCAGTGCATCCGGTAGGTAACTCCGCCCACACGAATGGTCTGCCTACCCTCAGGAATATTTTTTGTCTGTGGTACCTCAGCCTATAGTTGTTTGAATGGCTCTTTGGAATCTATGTGCTTCCTCTCATTCTTAGTCCCCCTATGACCATCTACACTGAACAAAATTTATACAATCATGTCGTACATAAGCCCTGCAACAAAAGAGTACCCATTCATCCTTTTGTTATTGGAGCAGGAGTGCTAGGCAGACTAGGTACTGGCATTGGCAGTATCACAACCTCTACTCAGTTCTACTACAAATTATCTCTAGAATAACTAAACGGTGACATGGAAGAGGTTGCTGACTCCCTGGTCACCTTGCAAGATCAACTTAACTCCCTAGCAGCAGTAGTCCTTCAAAATCGAAGAGTTTTAGACTTGCTAACCGCCAAAAGAGGGGGAACCTGTTTATTTTTAGGGGAAGAATGCTGTTATAATGTTAATCAATCCAGAATCGTCACTAAGAAAGTTAAAGAAATTCAATATCGTGCTCGCTTCGGCAGCACATATACTAAAATTGGAACGATACAGAGAAGATTAGCATGGCCCCTGCGCAAGGATGACACGCAAATTCGTGAAGCGTTCCATAT
>NW_016806950.1:1229187-1252007 GCF_001698545.2 Rhinopithecus bieti | reverse complement strand
AAAAAAAAAAAAAAAAAATTCAATATCGAATACAATGTATAGCAGAAGAGCTTCAAAACACTGGACCCTGGGGCCTCCTCAGCCAATGGATGCCGCGGATTCTCCCCTTCTTAGGACCTCTAGCACTTATAATATTGCTACTCCTCTTTGGACCCTGTATCTTTAACCTCCTTGTTAAGTTTGACTCTTCTAGAATCAAAGCTGTAAAACTACAAATGGTTCTTCAAATGGAGCCCCAGATGCAGTCCATGAATAAGATCTACCGCAGCCTGCTGGACCAGCCCACTAGTAGCTAGCCCATGCTTCGATGTTAATGACATCGAAGGCACTCCTCCCGAGGAAATCTCAACTGCACAACCCCTACTGTGCCCCAATTCAGCAGGAAGCAGTTAGAGCGGTCACCAGCCAACCTCCCCAACAGCACTCGGGCTTTCCTGTTGAGAGGGGGACTGAGAGACAGGACCAACTGGATTTCCTAGGCCGACTAAGAATCCCTAAGCCTAGCTTGGAAGGTGACCGCTTCCACCTTTAAACATGGGGCTTGCAACTTAGCTCACACCCGACCAATCAGATAGTAGACAGAGCTCACTAAATGCTAATTAGGCAAAACAGGAGGTAAAGAAATAGCCAATCATCTATTGCCTGAGAGCACAGGAGGAAGGACAATGATTGGGATACAAACCCAGGCATTCAAGCCAGCAATGGCTACCCTTTTTGGGTCCCCTCCCTTTGTATGGGAGCTCTGTCTTCACTCTATTAAATCTTGCAACTGTACAAAAAAAAAAAAAAAAAAGACTTTTAATTTGCCAGATCATAAGCTTATGTTGTTGAAAGTACAGTGAATCTATGGCATAATAGCAGTTTCTGGAAAAACATGACTTGAGGTCCTAAAATGCAGAAGGGAAAAATCAACTTTTGTCAGATGCCTACTTTGCTTTCATTTCATCTCTAATATTTTGGATGGGGAATCATCCAAAGCTTCTGACTGCAATAAGGTCAAGTGTAGCAGTGCGCAGCTGGGTTTCTTTTCCAGAATTAAAGGTATTTTGGGTGGTGGGGAGGGTCAGAGGACGAAGTAAAGATTGTGAGAAAGGAAAAACATCGGCATGGGGAGAACCTAGAATTGGGGACAGAAGACCTGGCACTAGGCTGTAGCACTGTTAGCACCTCTGATCTTGTTTTTCCTTATCTGTAAAAAAAAAAGATTAACAATGCTTTTCTGCCCACCTCTTGGGGAGAAGGGTATAATATAATTGGAAAAAAAAATTTTTTTTTGAGAAATAAGCAACACTGTCATTTATTATCCACCTGGTATCATTGGTAGATACCTGTATTCAAGCTATCTGGACATGAAAGCAGTCACATTTTAGAAGTCATGAAGTTGGTGCTAATGAACCTAATATACAGAAAAACACTTGAAAACACTTGAGAGGCAGGTGCGGTGGCTCACTCCTGTAATCCCAGCACTTTGGGAGGCTGAGGTGGGCAGATCACCTCAGGTCAGGAGTAGAGACCAGTCTGACCAACATGGTGAAACCCCGTCTCTACTAAAAATACAAAAATTAGCTGGGCGTGGTTGTGAGGGCCTGTAATCCCAGCTGCTTGAGAGGCTGAGGCAGGAGAATCACTTGAACCCGGGAGGTGAAGTTTGCAGTGAGCCGAGACCTCATCATTGCACCCCAGCCTGGATGACAAGAATGAGACTCCATCTCAAAATAAATAAATAAATGAATAAATAAACAAATATTAAAAAAAAAAAAAAGGAAGAAAAGCACTCGAATGTTTGTTCTGTGAATAGAAAGATTTGAGATTCAGAGCAAGTTCAGAGTTAGACGGTCTAAGAATGGAAAACCCCTCCATTCCATTAGAAGAACCAGATAGCAATTTCTGGTTAGGAAACCAGAAGCGCTCAGACTTCAAATAAAACAGCATCACTTGTACTTTTTATCTTCATGGTCAAGCAAACACAAACATAACTACATAGGCACACTCCTGTATGTATACCCACAGAATGCACCATTTTAATATTTCACAATAAAATGCCTCAGTTTTACTACCCAAGCTGCAGGGAGTGTTCATCTTTTTTTTTTTTTTTTTTTTTGAGACGGAGTCTGGCTCTGTCGCCAGGCTGGAGTGCAATGGCACAATCTCGGCTCATTGCAAACTCCGTCTCCCGGGTTCACACCATTTTCCTGCCTCAGCCTCCTGTGTAGCTTGGGACTACAGGCGCCCGCCACCACGCCCAGCTAATTTTTTGTATTTTCATGATACAAAGTAAGCTGTAAGTGTAAGACTGCCCCACCACTAGAAATGAAAAAACAATCAGCACTAAATCCCGGCTAGACTTGATTGTTTTAAAAAATGTGTATGTGTATGTGTGTGTATGTGTATGTGTATAATACTTAACTAGCACGCAGCCAATATTAAACTAAAAAAACGGTGAGATCAAAATTTTATTACAGTTTTTTTAATTTTTATTTTAAGAAAACTCAATCCTTGGCTAAGTGGTGATGAGACATTATGCTGACTGTGTTATACTATGAATGTACTAAAATAAACAGAAAGGTGAAGCAGTATGGTATTTCCAAAAGCAGTGCAAGTGGAGTGAAAGCATTTCCATATGAACCTGGCTTTAAAAACTGGGCTTTAAAAACAGTTAAATGTAACACAAGGTAAGAAATCATGATGGTCTTTTTTTTTTTTTTTTTGGGTCTGGTTTTCAGTTCACTGCCTTGCCAAGTTATGTATTTATTAAAGAAAAGGTTAAAGCATCATGAGTATTCACGGTCAGACCGACTGAGACTCAGGCCAATGATTTGTGATTGACAACAGTGAAAGGAAGCAAAGGTTAAAAAGGAGCGGGAAAAAAAAAAAAGGAAAATTAGATATTCCATATTGCACCTGCTTTTAACACATCAAAAAAGAGGGGATGGCTGCCATTTCTCGAAAAGATGCTATTGATAGAAACATGTTAGTGGATTTTCTCTAACCTTTAGGGTTAAATCTGTTCTTTAATTCCTCGGGATTATAAAATATTTAATATGCCACTTAAGTCCTTCAATATAACAAAGGCAACAGACAATGCACCTTCCCTATTGCTCCCTCACCAACCTCCTCGGTTAAGTTGAATGAGCCAATTACGAATTCTGCGCCTTTTCCCATCATTTCAACTAAAATCTGCTTTTGGAGGAAAAGGGAGCTCTGTGACTCTGCAGGAAGGGTAGTATTCCGTTGGGTCCCCTTTCCTACCAGCAGAAAAAATGTTTTATAACCTTGGTCGAATAATCCAATAGGCTTAAGGATGATGGGTAACACAAGGAGGCACAAGAAAATAACTTTTAACAAAGTAAAAGTAGTGACGCACACCTGTAATACCAGCACTTTGGGAGGCTGAGGCAGGTGGATCACCTGTGGTCAGGAGTTCAAGACCAGCCTGGCCAACATGGTGAAACCCTATCTCTACTGAAAAAATACAAAAATTAGCCGGGCATGGTTGTGGGCACCTGTAATCCCAGCTACTCCGGAGGCTGAGGCAGGAGAATCGCTTGAACTCAGGAGGTAGAGGTTGCAGTAAGGTGAGACTGTGCCACTGCACTCCAACCTGAACCACAGAGTGAGACCATGTCTAAAAAAAAAAAAAAAAAAAAAATTAGCCAGGCATGGTGGCAGGCACCTGTAGTCCCAGCTACTTGTGAAGCTGAGCCACAAGAATCACTTGAACCTGGGAGGCAGAGGTTGCAGTGAGCCAAGATCACACAACTGCACTCCAGCCTGGGTGATAAAGACTCTGGTTCAAAAAAAAAAAAAAAGTTTTAAAAAAAGAACACTTAAAATTTTACTCCCAAATGACCAGGTAACAGAAATAAGATCTCTCTAATCTAGTGTGTCCTACTTCTTTTTTTCTTATTTTGTCTCACATATTTGTTTATTCTCCCAGATCCTGTGTCCTACTTCTATCTAATTCAATGTAGGCTATGAAACTCCTCCTCCTCCTACCTAAATTAACACATCACAAATAATACATATATTTATGTGTTTCAGAAGTAAATTTTCATTAGATGCATAATTACTAATACACATTTCTGAATAGGCATTTATTTATTTTAAAAATTAAATATCCAGCCTTAGTACTATATACTGTTTGTTATTTTAAGTGGAGAAGGTAGCACTATTTAATAATCAAGGTATGTATCAATTCTGCTCCTACTCATTGACATTATTCAACAATGATTACTCAATTAGACTGCCTATGATTGTGTTTTCCCTATAACATACGCTAGAAAAAAAATCCTGGACATTGTGAGAGGTAAAATAGCATTAGCCTCATGTGCCACAGGAATAAATTTTCCAAAAATCTTTCAGTGTAGCCCTCTAAGAAGGCTTAAAAAAATGTTAAATATAATTTAATTTAGTGATTTAAAAAAGTCTTTGTTGAGTACATTAATAATGAATACTAGCTTGCAAATTTCATCTAATTAAATTTCCTACTACTGTTGAGTACCCACAGAATTATAGCTTGTGTAAGAATATTAACCAACCACGCACCTTGTAGAATATGGTACTGGGGAGTTGATTCCACTGGCTCTGTTCTTAAACTTTGAACCCCAATTTTTAAAATTAAAAGGGAAAAGTTATTTTTCAAATACAAGATACTGATCTAGTCTACAGATTTCATTACAAAATTCTGCCTTGTGATAATCCCCAAAATAATACAGAACAAGGCACAAACCAGTGATTTTTAACTTAGCAAAGTGAGCTTGGCATTTTATCCATCTGTCAAAACACAAGACTAGGCTTTCAGTGAAACAGCCGATGAGAATTCTCCCTCTGCAGCATTATCACATGCACCATCAATTACTGCCATACCTAAGTCTAGCATCATGCTAGCACATTAAGGCAGAAGGTATTCTATACAGAGTTCACTGGACCAGAAGGACAAAATTAGAAAGGGAGGTGGAGGCCAGGCAATTAGAAAGGGAGGTGGAGGCCAGGCGCCGTGGCTCATGCCTGCCCTGTAATCCTAGCACTTTGTGAGGCCCAGGCAGGTGGATCACCTGAGGTCAAGACTTCGAGATCAGCCTGGCCAACATGGGGAAACTTCATTTCTACTAAAAATACAAAAATTAGCCAGGGCGTGGTGGTGGGCGCTTGTAATCTCAACTACTCAGGAGGCTGAGGCAGGAAAATTGCTTGAACCCAGGAGGCAGAGGTCGCAGCGAGCCAAGATCGCACCACTGCACTCCAGCCTGGGCGACAGAGCAAAAACTCAAAAAAAAAAAAAAAAAAAAAAAGGGAGGTGGAGAGAAAGAAGAGAAGAAATTTTTAAAAGGTAGGCCATGCAATACTAACCAGATCACGGCTGCCTAGCTAATATGGGCCACCTGCTATGGAAGAAAAATGTTGAACACTCCAGGTTGTGTAAATTTCTGTAAACACCCAAACACAAACACACACAATACCAACCTAATTGGGAACATTAATATATGTTGATCCTTTACTATGTTACGGTTTTGAAAATAAAAGCTAAAGTTAAAATATCTGCACTCTCTAAATTGCCTTCATATTTTCCTGAGGAAGGAGCTAGTTAGTGTTTCTTAAGGGGAAGGGGGCTGGCTTGTCATGAGGGTTATAAAGATTAAGATTCCCTCTGACTTTTTTCCCCACTCAAGTTTTACCAGTAACTCACTGAAACCCTTATTAAATATGTACACTTAAGCACAAATACTAAATGCTGACGATAAGGACAAGTTCAGACATTTTAACAATGGACTGACTGTGTTATTTAAAAATAATGGGTGGGCTTTTTGCTGGGTACGGTGGCTCACACCTGTAATCCCAGCACTTTGGGAGGCCGAGGCGGGCAGATCACGAGGTCAGGAGTTCAAGACCAGCCTGACCAATGTTGTGAAACCCCGTCTCTACTAAAAATACAAAAAT
Organism: Rhinopithecus bieti; assembly: GCF_001698545.2. Taxonomy (NCBI): domain Eukaryota; kingdom Metazoa; phylum Chordata; class Mammalia; order Primates; family Cercopithecidae; genus Rhinopithecus; species Rhinopithecus bieti. The sequence continues at coordinate 1,246,070 of NW_016806950.1, read as the reverse complement.
TAGCCGGGTGTGGTGATGTGCGCCTGTAATCTCAGCTACTTAGGAGGCTGAGGCAAGAGAATCGCTTGAATCCAGGAGGCAGAGGTTGCAGTGAGCCGAGATTGTATGCCATCGTACTCCAGCCTGGGTGACAGAGTGAGACACCATCTCAAATTTTAAAACATTAAAAAAAGTTAAATGGATTTTTCAAAATGAAAATAATATTCAAAAATTTAGAAGTTTTTTTTTTTGAGACAGAGCTTCATTCTTCTTGCCCAGGTTGGAGTGCAATCGTGTGGTCTTGGCTCACTGCAACCTCCGGCTACCAGGTTCAAGCAATTCTCCTGCCTCAGCCTCCCAAGCTGCTGGGATTACAGGTGCCCACCACCATGCCAGGCTAATTTTTTTCTATTTTTAGTAGAAACAGGATTTCACCATGTTGGCCAGGTTGGTCTTGAACTCCTGACCTTGGGTGAACACCTCCCTCAGTTTCCCAGATTATTGGGATTGATTATAAGCGTGAGCCAACGTGTCCAACCGAAGTTTTTTTTTTTTTTTTTAAACTAAGAGGTAAATAAATCTCCTTGTTCTATTGCTGATATCATCAGTGTCCAAAACTAAGCAGTGTGAAAAGATAGAAATAATCAACTTTTGACGAAAACTAGACATTTCTTCAGCTACATAGACCAAACTTGCCATGTTTCACAAGAGTCTGGTAAATAAAATGTATTACTCCTTAACTGTTTTTTTTTTGTTGTTGTTGTTGAAATGGAGATTTGCTCTGTTGCCCAGGCTGGAGTGCAGTGGAATCTCAGCTAACTGCAACCTCTACCTCCTGGGTTCAAGCGATTCTTGTTCCTCAGCCTCAGGAGTAACTAGGATTATAAGTGCATGCCACCACAGCTGGCTTTTTTTTGTATTTTTGTAGAGTTGGGGTTCACCATGTTACCCAGGCTGCTTTCAAACTTCTGATCTCAGGTGATCCGCCCACCTCGGCCTCCCAAAGTGCTGGGATTATAGGCATTAGCCACTGTGCCCAGCCCTTAACTGTTTCTAATGGAACTTTTAAAAAAAAATTTTCCATACATATTCTACTTCCACGTAGGAACATTTCATACATAATTATATTGCCCAGGAAAGGGCAATCTATAAAGGATCAAAATACATTTTACTCCTTTATTCAATTGACAAAATGCTAAACTTTACCTTGCTACCTTCAACAAAATATTAGTATGGGCCAAAAAGATATTTTTCCCCCATGAAAATTCTAACGTGTTTCTAGGTATTTTTGGACTGATTTCCCAACATATTAAATATTAGATTACACTCCAAACTCTGATTACTGTATGGCATGCAAGAAAACAATTCTAAACTGTATTGGTTATTAATAAGTTTAAGTTCATTCACATCAAGTGTCACACGAACACTACCTACCTAACTGGCTAAGACCCGAAATTAAGCAATGATCATCTGATAGATTCTGTAGGCTTGTCAAGTGGTGCTTGCTCAATGTCCAAGTGTCTTTCTTCATATTGATCAATGTGATTACCCTGAAAAAAGATGATGACAGCTATTTTTCAAGAGCAATAAATGTCAAATTTATTAACAGCCTATTTAAGTTTTTTCTTTCCTTTTTTTTTTTTTTAACCTAAAAGGAGACAGCAATCTTTTTCAGCAGACAATCAAAACCACACCACAAATTCCAACTTTTAAAAAATTTATGAAAAATGTTTTAGGGTCGGGCACAGTGGCTCACGCCTGTAATTTCAGCACTTTGGGAGGCAGAGGCAGGAAGATCACCTGAACCAAGAGTTCAAAACCAGCCAGGGCAACACAGTGCGACCCTGTTTCTGGGAAAAAAAAAAAAAAATTCAATTAGCCACACATGGTGGTGTGAACCTGTAGTGCCAGCTATTCAGGAGGCTGAAGTGGGAGGCTCACTTGAGCCCAGGAGGTCGAGACAACAGTGAACTGTGATCAAGCCACTGCACTCCAAGCATGAGTGACAGAACGAGACCCTATTTCAAACAAAACAAAACAAAACAAAACGTATTAGGAATCTAGGCCTAGCAATCTGAACTTTTCTCCTCCTAACAGGTGTTGAAATTGTCAACTAAAACACTATCAACCATTTGGGACACCAACCCTCTTAGACTGACTACATTAGGAAAACTATACGGATTCTTACCAACAGGCAGAGCGCGGCCGGCTCCCTCAGGGCCCTCCAGGATCCTCTGGCCCAGGCCAGCGGGTGAGCTGGGGGCTCCAAGACGGGCCGCGCCCCACCCTCTGCACACACCGGGGGCCCGTTGTGGCTGCCCTCTGGCCGGACCCAGGCCTTGAAGCTTCCGTACCCCACCTCGTTGACTGACGGCGGCGTCAGCCTCTCCCAGCCCGGACCCTGCCGGCCGCCTGGTTTCCCGGCCCAAGCCTGCCTGGCCTCGACGAAACCCCGCCGAGCCTCCGGGACGCGGCGCCTTTGGGTGGCGGCGGGAGTGGAGAGCCAGGAAGCCTGGTGGCCGCCCGAAAACCGCGCGGCGGAGGCCCTAAGGGTGCAGAGTGCCTGGCAAGGCGGCCTCAGGACGCAGGCACGGCCTTCTCTTTAGGCCTCGGAGCCGCGCAGACCCGGTCCCGGTGACCGCTGTGTCCCTATTCGTCGAGACCTACCTAGTCCTGCCCTCAACAGACAAAAGCCTTAACCGGCCTGGAAGGCGAGCGGAGTTCCAAACCAGGACGGGTAGAACGGTTAGCGGCCGTTGGGCGGTTGGTCTTCGTGCTACTAGATCTTGCTACTGGAAGAGAGAAATAGAATGACAGGCCACGTTTGGCCCGTTGGAAATGCCCACCACCCTTTGGGAAGACTTACTGGCGGTTTATAGAAGGCCTGTATATGTAATATGAAAAAGCTGCCCTCAGGCTGGGCGCGGTGGCTCAGGCCTGTAATCCCAGCACTTTGGGAGGCCGAGGTGGGAGGATCACCTGAGGTCAGGAGTTCGAGATCAGCCTGGCCAACATGGTGAAACCCCGTCTCTACTAAAAATACCCAAAAATTAACTGGGCGTGGTGGCGGGTACCTGTAATCCCACTACTTGGGAGGCTGAGACAGGAGAATCGCTTGAACCCGGGAGGTGGAGGTTGCAGTTAGCCAAGATCACCCACAGCACTCCAGCCTGGGCAACAGGGTGAAACTCTGTCTCAAAAAAAAAAAAAAGAAAAAAAAACCTGCTCTCAATTCCACCCCTCTCACATCTAGCCCTTCTAGATGAAAACAGCCATGTTGTTTTACTTTGATAAGCAATATTGCATTAAATTTTTAATAATGAAGAAAATAAGTCATAATAATGAAAATAAAATCTGTATTTTAATACTGCTTAAGTCCGATAACATTATTTTAAACTAAAACTGCTAAGACATTAAACTTTAAATCAGTTGATACCTCCTGACTTCTCAAGGAATTAAAAACAATCTCTTGACAGTTTCCAAAGCAACTCTTCCTCAAGATGATCTGCCAAGAGAGATAAACATGCCCGTATCATGCTGTATTTGATCATAAGCGAGTTGTCACTGCAACTAAAGTAAAAACGGTTTCAACAAATGATAGTTGCAGACAACTAAGAAGTTCTCTCTAAACATAATTTTCACAGATCTCCCCGCTTCATTAGGAAGAAAATAGCTCATAATTTGGTTTTAAATCAAAATACCAATTTTCTGGTTCCTTTCTTGCAATAAAGTATAGGGCATGAGGATTTGTGAGTCCTACAATGACCTAAGTCAAAAGACTAAAGACTTCAGTCTTTTGGTCTAGCCTAAATGAATTCAGTGTGTGGAACGATATGACAACTGGATTATTAACCTAACAAGAAGTTACTTTGCCTTTTCAAGGTAAAATTAAAACTCTAATTCAATGATGGGGAGTTCTAACTTGTAATTTGCCACATTGTATCATAAATGTCAGGTTTCTCTCACTAGACTGTAAAGTCCTTGAGGACAAGAACTGGGTCGTGTTTATCTCTTACAAACCTAAACTTAATATGGCAGCCAAACACTAGCGAACAATTAGGTGCTAAAATTGTGTGGCAATGATGAACAAGTTCTAGAACAAGATGGTGGCGGTGATGGTCCTACAATATTGTTTATGTACTTAATACCACTGAACTATATACTTTTTAAGAGAAGGGGTTCTTGCTATGTTGCACAGGCTGCCTTCAAACTCCTGGGCTCAAGGAGTCCAGGCTCAGCCTCCTGACTAGCCGGAACAATAGGCTGCACTACATGTGGCTTGAATTATATACTTTAAAATAGTTAAAGTGATAAGTTTTATTACATGTATTTTACCACAATAAAAATAATAAAAATAAAATTGTATGGCAAAATCTGTATAAATGAAGAAAGGAAAAAAATAAAAAGAAAAATAGAATAGCACGGGACAGGAGTACGTTTTCCAAAGACCAAAAAAAAGGACTTAAGAGTAAGTATTTCAGGAATGAGAAAAAGCACTCATCAACAAATGATTAAAAAAATTTTAATCCAGCACTTTGGAGGCCGAGAACAGGCGCGATCACAAGCGTCTCAGGAGTCGAGATCATCCTGGCAAACCCAGTGAAGTCAGCTACTCCACCCGAAAAATACAAAAAACTTAGCCGCGGTGAGGTGGCTGGGGCCGCCCTGTGAGTCCAAGTCCACATCGGGAGGCTGAGCAGGGAGAATGCCGTGACCTGGGAGGCGGAGCTTACGTGAGCTGGATCTGGCCACTTGCACTCCAGCGGTCTGGCGCGACAGGAGCGAGCACTTCCGTCTCAAAAGAAAAAAAAAAAAAAAAAAAAAATTTTAAAATAGCCTACTAATCCTGAAAGTCTGGCTCATTAAAAAATAATAAACCTCAAATATTAATATGTCCAATTGATCTACCAATATTTTGTCCAATGATATTTTAAAATAACACCTGCTTCTTGGCATTTTAATTTCTACTGTAACATTTAAAATTTTAAGTTAATTTAAAGGTGTTAATTGCAAAGTACTTAAATTACTAAATAATAAATATCCAAATACTGAGATTAGCTCAAACCTCATTATATTATAGAACACCAATGTACAGCCAAATATCAATTATTTCACTCTACAGGTCTATACAATTTAATGATAAAAGAATAGACCAGGCACAGTGGCTCATGCCTGTAATTCTAGCACTTTGGGAGGCTGAAGTGGCAGCATTCATTGCTGGAGGCCAGGAAGTTGGACTCCAGTGAGAGTCCTTGTATAGGACTCTTGTATAGTGAGACCTTGTCTCTACAAAAAAATTAGTGGGGCGTGGTGGCATGTGCTTGTATTCCTTGTCCTATAGTCCAAGCTGAGGCAGGAGGATCAGTTCAGCCCAGGGGTTCAAGATTGCGGTGAGTGGATTGAGCCACTGCACTCAGGCCTAGGTGACAAACCAAGAGTCTGTCTCAAAAACAAACAAAAAAACACCTCATCCTAAAAACAATAATTGTGTACTACTTTTTAAAAGTAAGTAAACCTTCAGTTAGTTTGTTTAGAGACAGAGTCTTTCTCTGTCACCCAGGCTGGAGTGCAGTGGAGCCATCATAGCTTACTGTAAACTTGAACTCCTGGGCTCAAGCAATCCTCCCACCTCAGCCTCAGCCTTCCAGCTGGGACAACAGGCATGCACCACCATGCCCAGCTAGGTTTTTTATTATTTTAATTAATTTATTTAATTATTTTTGAGATGGAGTCTTGCTCTGTCACCCAGGCTAGAGTGCAGTGGCGCAATCTCTGCTCACTGCAACCTCCACCTCCTGGGTTCAAGTGATTCTCCTGCCTCAGCCTCCTGAGTAGCTGGGATCACAGGCGGGCGCCACCACACACAGGTAATTTTTTTTTTTTTTTTTTTTGCATTTTTAGTAGAAACAGAGTTTCACCATGTTGGCCAGGCTGGTCTTGAACTCCTGACCTCAGGTGACCTGCCGCCTTGGCCTCCCAGAGTGCTGGGATTACAGGCGTGAGCCACCGTGCCTGACCTGTTTTTGATTTTTGTAGAGAGGAGGTTTCATTATGTTGCCCAGGTGGTCTCAAGCTCCTGGGCTCAAGTGATCCTCCTGCCTCTGTCTCTCAAAGTTCCAGGATTACTGTCAGGCCTAGAGTATTTAACTTAGGACAACTATGTGATGGTTTTAAACAAAAAGAGAATTGCCCCAAAATGTATCACTATCAAAGATGATATAAAGCACAAACACAGATTATTAGAGAACTACCAGGTAATTCTACAAAAAAGAAAATGGGCACCTTCTAGGAAAAACCATTTCAGCTCATCCCTGCTGCATGAAAACTCACACAACTTTTTCCAAACAGATAATGAATCATTAGCAAAATGTTCTTTTAATCTTAGGCTTAAAGTTATTTAGAAATCGTTTCTGCAGATTACAAACTACTGTCAGCAAACACCAGGTTCCAAGTAAGACACTTAACAAATTTCTAAATTTGTTACCTAATTAACTTTTCGAATCTTTTGGGATCTGTCAGATGCAATCCAAATAAGGATTAATAAGCCGGGCGCGGTGGCTCAAGCCTGTAATCCCAGCACTTTGGGAGGCTGAGACGGGCGGATCACGAGGTCAGGAGATCGAGACCATCCTGGCTAACACGGTGAAACCCCGTCTCTACTAAAAATACAAAAAACTAGCCGGGCGAGGTGGCGGGCGCCTGTAGTCCCAGCTACTCCGGAGGCTGAGGCAGGAGAATGGCATAAACCTGGGAGGCAGAGCTTGCAGTGAGCTGAGATCCGGCCACTGCACTCCAGCCTGGGAGACAGAGCCAGACTCCGTCTCAAAAAAAAAAAAAAAAAAAAAAAAAAGGATTAATAATATAGTTTTAGAGTTTTAGTCCAAAAAAAGACCCACACATCTATTCAACGAAAGTATAAAGACAATTCAACAGATAAATGATAGTGTTTTCATTAAATGACACTAGAACTAGGTGTCCACGTGCAAAACAAAAAAAAAAAAAGAGCCTCAATCCATACTTCAAATCATAATAAAAAATTAACTCAAAATGTGCTGCAGACCTAAATGTAAAACTGAAAATGATATATTCTAGAAGAAAAAGTACAGAAGAAAATCTTTGTGACCACAGGCTAGACAAATATTTTCTTAGAGACAACCCAAAAGCACAATATGTGGAATAAAAAATTGATAAGCTGAACTGGGAGAAAATATTTACAAAGCTTATTCCTTTTTAAAAAAAAATAAGAAACGAATGAATGCTAAACAAATCCATACCTGAATAAAAACTTGTATCCAGAAAATATATAGAATTCTCAAAAGAGAGGTAAAAAAAACCCCAATTTTTAAAGTGGGCATAAGATTTAAACAGACATTTCATCAATGACACACAGGTTGCAAGTAAGCACATGAAAACACATTTATGATCATTAATCATTAAGGAAATACAAACTAGAACCACAAGGTATTACCACCACACGCCTATTGAAATGGCATTTAAAAAAAAACTGATAATACCACTTATTTCTTATTTATTTGTTTGGAGACAGGATCTCTCTCTGTTGCCCAGGCTGGAGTGCAGTGGCACATTCATGGCTCACTCCAGCCTCAACCTTCCTGGGGTTAAGTGATCCTCCCACCTCAGGCTGCTGAGTGACTGGGACTAGAGGTGCACACCACCATACTAAGCTAATTTTTGTATTTTTGGTAGAGACAGGGTTTTGCCATATTGCCCAGGCTGGTCTCGAACCCGTGGGCACAAACCGTCTACCCACCTCAGCCTCCCAAAGTGCTGGGATTGCAGGCCTGAGCCTTCCTCTGGTAAAATTTCAGATAAGCAACTTTCATACGTTGCTGGTGGGAACATAAAATAGTACAGTCAACTTTGGAAAACAATTTGGAAATTTCCTATAAAGTTAAACGCACACTTTCAGTTGTTGCAATCAGGAGCCAAAAAAAAGAAAAAACAGTTAAACATACACTTACTACATAACCCAGCAATACTGTCCTTAGGCATTTAACCTAATAAAAAGAAAACGTGGGCTGGGCCAACTGGCTCACACCTGTAACTCCAGCACAGCCTGGGCGACAGAGTGAGACTCTGTCTCAAATAAATAAATAAATAAATAAATAAATAAATTCGTAGAAATGCATATCAAAATAAGTCAAGACTACTGCATGATAATTTTTAAAGCTAAATGAAAATAAAACAAACTAAAAAGCATATAGAGCAGCTCTAGAATACATTAGAAGCTTGTAGTAGAAGTTAACTCTTAGAAATGGGTGTCTAAGCGTTAGGAGAGGTAGGCTACTTTTAACTGCATTTTCTTCCCTTTGAATTTCATACTTATTGCATTTTAAAACAAATTTTAAAATATTTAATCAGAAATTGATTTTGTTCATTTTTTATTTTTTTAAGACAGAGTCTTGCTGTATTGCCCAGGCTGGAGTGCAATGTGCAATCTCAACTCATGGCAACCTCTGCCTCCTGGGTTCAAGCAATTCTCATGCCTCAGCCTCCCAGAAACTGGCATGCACCAGCACGTTAATTTTTGTATTTTTTTTTAGCAAATGTAAACAGCCACCCTAAATCACCCCAAAGGACAGACCCGAGTTGTTCTTTTCATCTTTAATGTTTACACCTCTCTGAATCTGAGAAGTTGCTGCCAGGATTCTAGTACATACCAAAACGTGATGACAATACTCTCACCTGTGCAAACTTTTGTGCATCTACCGCTATCTAAAGGAAGCCGATGTCATTAGCCTTGGGGAAGCAACAAGGCATATTTGTGACTGAAGTTCAATGTGCCCAGTGTGGCCACACCTACTTCACTGATTGATATTCTAATAGTGGGATAAATAATTCAATAGGGATAAAGCTTAGATTTTCCTCTTCTCTCTTAGTGCTTACATTCTTGTCATGATATCGATGTGCCACAGGCAAGCCAGCATGTCAGTGTGCTCTATCTGAATAAGGTATAGCCTTTCTACATTGCAGAGTCATTCAGTTTCGAAAATAATGGAACTTGTACTGTTAGAACTAACGGAGTAAGAAAATTTTTAAAAACAAGCCATCAGTCTGGACCTGTGTAAGTGAATGAAGGAGAAGCACTTTAAAGTCAGGGAAAAAAATATGCACACACTTAACATTTAGAATTATCAACCACTGCTGGTTTTCCATAGACCATTTCATTTCTGATTTCATCTGTGAAAGATATTATTGCTACCATTCAGAGGGGGACTTTGATTGTTAACTGCCTGGTCCTCCTTGCTTGGCACCCTGCAAACAAATGTGCTCCTTTCTCCCACTGCAAAACCTCAGTATGGTTTGGCTTTACTGTGCTGGGCCAGTGGACCCCAGTTAAGTCCGCTAATAAGCTCTTGCTATGTCCTTGGGATGGGTTTCAGATCCAAAATAGACTGACCCTACCCACACTGCTGACTCGGCTGGTCAGTATTTGTCAATAACATAGAGGCTTCATTCAAAGTTGTAATTACTGGAACCCAAGGGTGATTTCAGGATTTTATGGAGCCTGAACCTTACCTATTAATAATAAAAACATGGAAAAGTATGAATACAAAGATTCCCAAGGGCCTCCCAGGACCGTGCAAGTGAAAAGCCCTGAAGCTGAGGCTCTATTCAATTCATCACCATTCCACCACAGCTGAGGTCCTTTTTTTTTTTTTACAAACTTTTGTAAGAAATGCAATGGGCCTATTTCTCACTATGGCAAATGTTTCCTGAAGCAAATTAGCTTTTTTTACCAGAAAGATTTGACCCAAAACAAAGGTGCCCAGCCCCCAGCATACATTTGATGTGTTGAGACCATTGTGCCAATAGGGTCACTTGTTTCATGCATTTTCTTGCCCATGCCAAAGGTCAGAACTAGGAAAAGCAGGGCAGGTCATATATAAACTATGTAAGTTTCTTGGTCTCTTCGTACTTTAGTTTCCCCATTTGAAAAAACGAATGGATCTTTTTTTTTTTTTTTTTTTTTTTTTCTGAGACGGAGTTTCGCTCTTGTTGCCCAGGCTGGAGTGCAATGGCACAATCTCGTCTCACTGCAACCTCCGCCTCCCAGGTTCAAGCGATTCTCCTGCCTCAGCCTCCCAAGTAGCTGGGATTACAGGCAGGTGCTACCACGCCCGGCTAATTTTGTATTTTTAGTAGAGACGGGGTTTCTCCATGTTGGTCAGGCTGGTCTCAAACTCCCGACCTCAGGTAATCCGCCTGCCTCGGCCTCCCAAAGTGCTGGGATTATAGGCGTAAGCCACTGCGTTCAGCCCAACGAATGGATCTTAAGACATACTTTTCAGAGTTCATAATGGGCTTATACCCAGCTAACCAATAATTGTATGAGGTTCTTACATGTAAATAGTTGTTTACAAGTATTCATCTTCCATTTCACTTACAACTTGTGTAAAAACTGCATCCCATGCCAGGCCTGAAATGTTCCAAAGCTCAGTTCTGTGAGTAAATTGCAATCAAGATTCCTGCCAAAAAAGAATCAAGCCAAAGAAGAAAAAAATATATATTCTTTCAGAACATTTATCACTTGCATTGATTTTAATTTGCATAGGATGGAACATAACCTCAATATTTTCTCTATGCACTAAAGAAATCTCACAGTGGAAGATATTGGCTTATGATTTATACTTTAACATTGCACATGTGGTGCATTAGATACAAAACAGCAAATGCTCAGTAAATACTTATGTTAAGTGAGCTTTATTTCCCTAGGACAGGATTTCACAACTTCAGGGCCATTGACTCTTGGACTATATAATTCTTTGCCGTGGGGGTTTGTCCTGTACCTTGTAGGATATTTAGCAGCATTCCTGGCCTCTGCCTACCAGATGCCAGGAGAACATCCACAGTTGTGACAACCAAAATTGTCTCCACACATAGCCAAGTGTCATCTGGGTGCAAAATCACACTGGTTGAGAACCACTGCTCTCTGATGATTCACTACGATCTGTGTAGTAATTCTTACACTAATCTTTCCTAGGGACAAAGAGGATTTGCTATATAATTTTAGTAACTTTAAAATTTTAATCATATTTCAAAATGAATAGCAAAGGGGTTTATCATTAAGTTTTATTAAAGTTCTAAATGTAATCAAGTTATATTTGTAATTTCCATAAAGTGCAAAAATGGTAGTGGTTCAAATGTATGTCTTTCAATAGGCTGTATTTTATTGCAGGATAAATCTCTAGGAAAAGTAAAAGGAAAATATTGCCTTGATTAGTTATTAGATGTCAAATTAGTAGGAATAAATAGGAAGAGTTTACAGTAACATTAAATACATGGTTTTCATCTGAACTCTAAACGTTTGGACTTGTATTTGAACTTCCCAGAGCCTCTAACCATGCCAGTATCTCTCCTAGAGTCTCACCTTCATGGTTTTAATAAATAAAATATACAACTACTATAGATCTTGATAGACTTTGGAATTAATTTTTCCTGAAAGCAGTAGACTTGATTAGATGACCTTTTGTAGTCTCACCAAATCCTAGCTCGAAGTTTTTATCTTTATATATAGTTTCTAATATTAAAAGGAAGAGTCTCACCTTCCTAGTTTACGTCTATTTTCCTAAGCCAGTTCAACATCAGAAGAAATAAAAGACATCCTTTCACATCATTTGAAAGGAAGTTACCTCTTTAACTAATACATAACTTTGAACTAATTCAAATCATATTAATATAATTAATTTCTATCATATTAATAGAAATTCTTTTTTGGTTTTATATTGCTTTATTATTTCATGAAAGCAATTTATTCAGTTATACAGTGAGGGCAACAAAACAACATGGAACTGGGTTTTTTATTTTTCAAATGAAAACAGGTGTAGTCAACACCCATTCTTAACTCCAGTTGACTCTTATTTCCATTGATTCCAGCTTGTCAGCTTGTCCCTCCCTCTTTACCTGGATGGTGTAATGTTGTTTGGCTGATGTCTCCATCTCTAGTCTCTCCCTTCCTAAACCATCCTGCACACAGTCATGAGATAAACTCTCCAGAAGTGGCTTGCAAAGACCAGCATCTCCTAGGAAATTACTGAAGATGCAAATTTTTGGTCCCACTCTAGACCAACTGAATCAGTAACTGCGAGGGTAGAGTGCAGAACTGAGTTCTAACGCACCCTCCCAGTGATTGTGATGCAGCTCTATCTCACAGCACTGCTGTGATAACACTGGTCCATATGATGGCTCCTTAGCTTGACATTCAAAGTCCTAGAAGATCTGGCTCTAATTTCCTACTCTCCCTCCTTGTACTCTACAGGTACTCATGGCATTCCTCAAATGCTTTGCTATGTTTTGCCCTTCTCCCATTTTCCTTTTGCAAGTTTAGAATCTTTTCCCCAAGATGTTTGTCTGATGTTACACAACGGCCCTTCAAAGTCCTATTCAAATGGCATTGTTCTAATAACATCTTCCTGGGTCCAAATTGAAGTCGATCTCCTCTCTTCTATGCTCCAGAAACAATGTATCCCTCCTAGAGCCCACATCCATTTCTTCTTTTTAATGTAGTTATTTTTCATCCCATTTCTTCTGGGCATAAACTTCTTGAAAGCATGGACTAGGTCTTGTTCATCTGCATTGCCCACCGTGTTTAAAACTGACACATGGAAATAAATCGAACTCACATAGTTATAAAATAAATGAAGAGCTGGGGAAGTGAGTAGAAGGAAAATGACTGTTTTAAAGGAAATGTAGTTTTATTACTTCATGGCCTTTGTAGCACTTTGGTATCCACCTGAGGGTCTTTATACCCACTTTCCTCAAGCCTTCTACGTTTGAATCTGTTTGCAAAAAAGCATCACTAATGAGCTTAATGAGGATTAATGACATACACACCTCTGAACCATGGACAAAGGATAAAAATCAAGCTTTCATAGCAATGAACATAGTATCTTCTTATCTCTAAACAGACAGAAATACTATGCAGATATCCCTTCCTTGGTAACACGGCTGAGGACATAGTTATTTTGTAATTAGTGAAGAGTTAGGGGCATTTCTGATATGCTTACTTGCTATAAACAGTCTAGCTATACCACTTAACCATCATTTTAAACATCTGTTTTAGCATAACAATTCCTGAAATGAAATCCTAAATACCAGGCTATTCTTTTGGTAGCTTAATATTCTTGATAATATTATTTATATAATTCAGCTGCTTATTATTTAATATTTAAATGTTAATTTAATTTAGATTAAATTATCAAAAAATTCTGGATTAATGATATTCAAATTAATGCAGGTGGTCTGTATTTCCTTCTCCTTTAGGCAACAATCTGAAGTTAACTTTAATTCCTTTCATTCTACTAAAGCAACTTTTTCAAATCTTTCTTTTTTTTTTTTTTTTTTTTGACAGAGTCTTGCTCTGTCACCTAGGCTGGAGTATAGTGGCATGATCCTGTAACCTCCGCCTCCTGGGTTCAAGTGATTCTCCTGCCTCAGCCTCCCAAGTAGCTGGAATTACAGGCACTTGCCACCATGCCTGGCTAATTTTTATATTTTTAGCAGAGACAGAGTTTCACCATGTTGGCCAGGCTGGTCTCGAACTCCTGACCTCAGGTGATCCTCTCGCCTCGATCTCCCAAAGTGCTGAAATTACAGGCGTAAGCCACGGTGCCTGGCCCTAAATCTTTTTTGTGAAGGTCAGATAGTAAATATTTTAGGCTTTGTGGGCCACATGTGGTCTCTGTTGCATATTTCTCTTTGTTTCTTTTCTTTTTCTTTCCCAGTCCTTTAAAAGTGTAAAAACCATTCTTAACTTAATGGGCTATTTAAAAACAGACTGTAGGATTAGATTTGATCTATTGGTTGTAGACTGAATATAAGAAGATGATATGTGAACACTTTTTATAAAACAAGGTTCATAGGGGTATCAATCACTGCTCAAATCTTATTACCACGTGAAATTTTTTTTCTGTCTGTATTCTGTCTATATCATTAAAAAACTGAAAATGCATAGAAGATATTAATGCTACCGGGCGCGGTGGCTCAAGCCTGTAATCCCAGCACTTTGGGAGGCCGAGACGGGCGGATCACGAGGTCAGGAAATCGAGACCATCCTGGCTAACACGGTGAAACCCCGTCTCTACTAAAAAAAATACAAAAAACTAGCCGGGCGAGGTGGCGGGCGCCTGTAGTCCAGCTACTCAGGAGGCTGAGGCAGGAGAATGGCGTGAACCCTGGGAGGCGGAGCTTGCAGTGAGGTGAGATCCGGTCACTGCACTCCAGCCTGGGCGACAGAGCGAGACTCCGTCAAAAAAAAAAAAAAAAAAAAAAAAAAAAAAGATATTAATGCTAGAGATTGGCTGAGACCCTATACAAACTTACAGAATTGCAGAATTGTATTGCCAAAAGAAATCTTAGAGATTATCTAATTTGAACCCCTTATTCATTTTACAGATAATATGACTAAAAACTAATAAACATGATTAACTAACTAACTTACAAATACTGGAGGGATAGCAGGCCTTCAAATGAATCGCTGTGTAATTCAGTCAAATAATTTTCATTGAGAATTCTGGAAAATGAAAAATTATTTTCTAGATCAAAATGCAAACTACAACTATTTGCTACACAGGACTAACTCCTACATGTGGAGGAAAGCCCGGTGAAGGTAATTTCAAGATGGTGGTATCTGCTCTGCTTTCATTCAAACCTTTTCTTACATTTTCCTTTTTGTGTCCATCTCTCTTCACCACCACTACATACACACATACGCACACACACACACACAAGCACACCCCTACCTACTCTTCCCACCAAATTGTCTATTTAATGCCTCCTCTCTAGATCACAAAGTCCCTGTTCGAATCCAACTCTGGGTGGCACCAACATCAGCAGAACTTCCGTTTCCTCCTCTTTTCCCAAACCTTGTTATAAAAGCCCCACTTGGAACCATGTCAGGGCTGCAAGTGAAGTCATTCGACTTTTTTCTCCCATTAAAAATATTTGAGAAGGCCGGGCCCGGTGGCTCAAGCCTGTAATCCCAGCACTTTGGGAGGCCGAGACGGGTGGATCACGAGGTCAGGAGATCGAGACCATCCTGGCTAACACGGTGAAACCCCGTCTCTACTAAAAAAAATACAAAAAAAAACTAGCCGGGCGAGGTGGCAGGCGCCTGTAGTCCCAGCTACTCGGGAGGCTGAGGCAGGAGAATGGCGTAAACCCTGGAGGCGGAGCTTGCAGTGAGCTGAGATCCGGCCACTGCACTCCAGCCTGGGCGACAGAGCGAGACTCCGTCTCAATATATATCTATAGATATATATATTTGAGAACTACAATGTGCATAAAGCACACATAACATAAATGTTGTTTTTATTTTATTTTAATTTATTTTAATTTCTGAGGCAGGGTCTCACTCTGTTGTCCAGACTGATCTCAAACTCCTGGGCTCAAGTGATCCCCCTGTCTCAACCTCCCAAAGTGTTACAATTACAGATGTGAACCACTGCACCTGGCCAAATATTCAGTTTAATAATTATAAAGCAGATACCCGTATAATCATTACGAAAGATCATTACTAGCATCCCAGAAGCCCCAGGTCCTTTCCAATCACAACCCCCTCTCTAACCCTTATAGATATCCACTATCCTGACCTTTGTAATAATTTTCTTGTTTTTAAAATGTAGGTCCGGCCTGGCACAGTGGCTCACGCCTGTAATCCCAGCACTTTGGGAGGCCGAGGCGGGTGAATCACCTGAGGTCAGGAGTTCGAGACCAGCTTGGTCAACATGGTGAAACCCCATCTCTACTAAAAATACGAATATTGGTTGGACATGGTGGTGGGTGCCCGTAATTCCGGCTACTTGGGAGGCTGAGGTGGGAGAATCACTTGAACCCAGGAGGCAGAGGTTACCATGGGCCAAGTTCACGCCACTGTCCTCCAGCCTGGGTGACAAGAACAAAACTCTGTCTCAAAAAATAAAATAAAATAAAATAAAATAAACTGGTAAAGTAAAATAAAATGTAGTTCTGGCTGGGCACGGTGGCTCACACTTGTAATCTCAGCGCTTTGGGAAGCCAAAGTAGGAGGATTGCTTGAGCCCAGAAGTTCGAGACCAGTCTGAGTAATACAGCAGGACCTCATCTCTAGACAAATTTTAAAATTAGCTGGGCATGTTGGCGCACACCTGTAGCCCCAGCTACTGGAGAGGCTCAGATGGGAAGATTGCTTGAGCATGGGAGGTCCAGGCTGCAGTGAGCTGTGTTTACACCACTGCAGACCCTGTCTCAAAAATAAACAAAATAAAATAAAATGTCGTTTTACCTATTATATGTCAGTCATAAACAACATATTTTAGCTTTGCCTCCTTGAACATTATATAAAAGAAATCATATTACACATATTATTTTCTGTATTACTTCTGTCACTCAATAATCTGTTTGTACATTTAAGATGTATGTTGCTGAGGTTGATTCATTCCAAGGCCTGTGTTGTGCTTTCAATAAGGTAGTTACTAGCTATATTTGGCTACTGTTAGTGACTGAGGAACTGAATCTTTAATTTATTCATTTTAATTATTTTTAAATTTAAAAGCTGATACTCAATGCAGTCATTAGAAAATTTATTGGGTACATGATGCTACTTTTTCAACTGCAAATTTTACAAAATCTAAATATAGATTAAGGTGTTTTGTTTGTCTGTCTGTTTGTTTGTTTTGAGATAAGGTTTCACTCTGTTACCCAGGCTAGAGAGCAGTAGCACAATCACAGCTTACTGCAGCCTCGACCTCCCAGGCTCAAGTGATCCTCCCACCTCAGCCTGCCTAGTAGCTGGAACTATAATCACACACCATCATGCCTCGCTAATATTTTTAATTTTTTGTAGAGACGTGGTTTCACTGTGTTGCTAGGCTAGCCTTTTTTTTTTTTTTTTTTTTTTTTTTTTT
>NW_016806950.1:1187341-1228697 GCF_001698545.2 Rhinopithecus bieti | reverse complement strand
TTCACCGTGTTAGCCAGGATGGTCTCAAACTCCTGACCTCATGATCCGCCCGTCTCGGCCTCCCAAAGTGCTGGGATTACAGGCTTGAGCCACCGCGCCCGGCCTAGGCTAGTCTTAAACTACTGAGTTCAAGTGATCCTCCTGCCTATGCCTCCCAAAATGCTGGGATTACAGGCATGAGCTACCTAACATCCAGCCAGGTTAAGTATTTTTATTATTATTAACTTTTCTCCCTAGACTGCTCAGCAGAACAGATTAAGTTTTTTTGATAAAAATTCAGCAACCAAATTTAGACTTCAAAGAGTTAGTATGGAAAAAAGAATGTAAACTCCCCAATTAATTTTTATACTAACAACATGTAGAAATGATACCCCTTTGGATATTTCGAAGACTTAGTATGAAAATAAAATATCTCATTAATAATATATATAATGACTGCATGTTGGAATGATAATATTTTGGATATAATATATTCACATGTTTCATCTGTTTATTTTTTAGTTTTATTTTTTAAGTAACTACCGGAAAAGTTAAGATTATGTATGTGGCTTGCATTATGTTTCTAATGAATAATAGAAGTATTAATAATACTTCTATTCAGTATACACACCCATAATAATACTTTTAATAAGTATTAATAATACTTCTATTATTATACAAAGTATTAATATGTTTCTATTATTATATAATAGAATAATAGAATATTCCATTGTATGATTATACTGCAATGTATTGATTCATCTACTGTGGACAGATACTGAGATTTTCTAGTTTTAGTTATTACAAAGAATGCTGCTTTGAACATTCTTATACTTGTATTCTGATAATACTTTTGCCTGGGTTTCTCTAGGATATAATAAGGGTACAAAATTGTTTTCCTAAGAAGTTGTGGCAGATTGAGAACATGCCAAGTCTCTAACCATCCAACCTCTAGCAAATCTCTAAAAATTATAGAACAGAAATAATTTCAAAATCCACAATCTTAACTCAAAATGTGGAAGCAGCTCTACAAATGATCCCCTGTCAGAAATGCCCAAGAACTACCTACAGGTTATTGGTTGGGACAGTGGAGTGGGAGAAGCCAGAGGTACATCAACCACATATCCTTCTTCCTTGGGCCAGGCAGCAAAGGGTGTCTTCCTCCAGGCAGGAGCAATTGGTGTTAGAAAGGGGGCAGGGTCCTGCAGCCCTGGAGGAAGGGTGTACAGTCCCTTACCAGCCATCTCCCACACCTTCCTATTATCAGGAGACTCCATCTGGAACACAAGCCCCAGAATCCCATCTCTCCTTTAGAGCTAGAAAACAGGATTGTCTAGTTCCAGCATTTTTTTCCTTATTAATAAGATGTCAAACTAAGGGTGAGGGAAACTATTTTAAAGTGGTCATAACCATTTTAAAGTGGTCCTCTTCTTAGATGACTATGATTGTCATGTGTTTTACTTTTAATTTAGAACTCATGTATAATTTGTCTATATAAGTTGAACTAATGATGTGACACACAAACTGTTGTGAAAAATGCCAGTTACTGGCTGGGGGTGGTGGCTCACACCTATAGTCCCAGGGCAGATCACCTGAAGTCAGGAGTTCGAGACCAACCTGGACAACAAGGCAAAACCCCGTCTCTACTAAAAATACAAAAACATTAGCCAGGCATGGTGGTGCACACCTGTAGTCCCACCTACTCTGCAGGCTGAGGCATGAGAATCGCTTGAACCCGGGCAGTGGCAGTTGCAGTGAGCCGAGATGGCGCCATTGCACTCCAGCCTGGGGTGGCAGAGCAAGACTGTCTCAATTAAAAAAAAAAAAAATGCCAGTTACTTTGAATGTAAGCATTTTTTCCAAAATCATGTATGTGTCTAATTCCTTCTATAAATCAATAAGAAAATGATTTTAAAAATTCAACAAGATCATGGACAGAGGACAGAAAACTCAGAGAAGAAACACAAATGTTCAATAAACATATAAAGATATTTAATTAAATTCATAAGTAATCACAAAAATTCAAATTTAGATGGGATACCTTTTATTCACCCATAACATCAACAAAAAGTTGTAGAATACCCAGTGGTGAAAAGTGTGGGGAAATGAATGCTGTCATACTCTGTTGACCATAGTGTAAGTTGGCACAACATTTTTGACGGCAATTAAAATTTCATATCTACATAGGCTTCACCCCAACAATTCTACTTCTAGATATGTATTCTACAGAATACATTCTACAACAATTCCATTTCTAGATATGTATTCTACAGAAATACTTGCCCATGTTCACAAAGAATCATGGATTTCATTGCAGCAATGCATGTAACAAGAAAACTAGACATAATCTAAACATCCATCAATGGGGGAACTATTAAATAAACTATGATACATCCATACTATGGAATATTATGCAAGAGTTTAAAACGAATGCGGTAACCCTCTAAGTACTGGGAAGGAAAGAAATCTAAGACATATCATGAAGTGAAAGAATCAAGTTGTAAGACGTTACCATTTATGTGAAGAAAAAAGATTTTTAAAGCCACACAGCAAATCTATTTTGCTTTATGTAAATATGTATGTAGGCAAATGGGGAAAAGTCTGGAAGGTTATATACTAAACATGGAGTGTTACCTCAGGGATGAGGGAGTAGGACACAAGGAGGGTTTTCGTTATAGCTGTTATTTCATTTTTATACATTAAGAATGTAATCATGGGCTGGGGATGGGGCTGAGGGCTGGGATTACAAAATGCCTGTAATCCCAGCACTTTGGGAGGCCAAGGTGGGAGGATCACTTGAGCCCAGGAGTTTGAGACCAGCCTAAGCAATATAGGGAGACCCTGTCTCTACAAAAAATAAAAAATTAGGTGGGCATGGTAGCATGTACCTGTGGTCCCAGCTACTTGGGAAGCTGAGATGGGAGGATCTCTTGAGCCTGGGAGGTGGAGGCTGCAGTGAGTCATGATTGCACCACTGCACTCCAGCCTGGGGAACACAGTAAGATCCCGTCTCTGAAAAAATATATATATATGTATATATAACAAAGTATTATTTGTATAATAAAAAATAAATTTAAATTGACTCTTATTTTAAAGAGAGCCTACCAAATTTAATTTTAAAATAACCACAGGATTGCAATCAACAGAGGTTGATTGGGGTATGGAGGGGAAACATGTTTTCTCAGAGGTACTGACCTCAAAATTCTATACCAGGAAGGATCTTACAATGCAGTTAGTTTTTTGTCATATTTGGAGAGAATATACTCACAGTTTCTCAGTCCAACTGTATGCTTTCCATATATCTTCACCAATGTAAGAAATATAGTTTCCTTGGAAATTTCTGTGAAGAAACACAGTTCATATCCTTGAATAGGAAGGAAAAGAATGAACAGGATAAGTAAAAGAATCATGGCAAAAAAAAAAAAAAAAAAAAAAAAAAAAAAGAATCATGGCAACCTTGTGGGGGATATTCAGAAACAGAGAATAACACCTGCTTTCTAATTTCCAGCGCTGTCAGCTTCCCAGTTTGCACAATTAACCAAGAAATAATGTGGGGCCACTGGCACAAATGAGGCATCTCCCGGAAGCTTAACTTCCTATCCATCCCATCTCTTAGAGAGATAATGCCAGTTAATTACTTTGAATGTAAGTATTTTATCCAAAAGCACTTATGTGTCTAAACTAACTCCTTCTACAAATCAAAAATGGTAAATACTTCAACAGAAAACTGGGCAAAAGCTTATCATTATCAACAAATAAGAGAAAGAAACCCTATGCTGGGTAACGCCAAAGCTTTGGCCCGGTGCCCTCTGTTGAAACATCCTAGGCCTTTTCTTTCCACTCCTATCACAACCAATCTGATTTAGCCCCTTCACACTTTACTCCTAGATTTTGCTAGACCTTTCTATTTTGTCTCCCTGAATTAAGCTTTCCCCTCTAGGGCACTCTACGTATGGATTCTAAAATAATCATCTGCATGTCTACACTTGAACATTATGCAAAAAATAAAATAATCTTCCTGTTTTAACCATCTAATCTCTTTTGGTTGGAAATTTTCAATGGCTTTCCATATGTCATTGTGTAACCTTTAAACTCCCATACCTGATAATCAAGGTTTTACATAATTGTTTCTTCATTGCTCACCTGATTCTTTGCAGCTGGATTGGTTTACTAAATTCTCACCATATCTGTAGCCGTGCCTTTGCCTAGACCGTACTCCCATTTTTTTTCCTTATTTAACAAATTATAGCTACTTTTTAAGCCCCAAGTAAAGTTTTAGCTTATCCAGATTTCTCTGACCTCCAAATCTCAAGATCGCAGTTTCTGGTGAATTCTAGCACCAATGGTCTGCATTATCTTTTAGTACCTAATTATATGTACCTCCTTTTTTATGCCTATTCTCTTTCTTCCCTCCTATCATTCTCATGTTCTAGGGATAGTAGCACACTTGGCTCTGGATTGGACACAAAATGAGTGCTACATATAGAAAGCAAGTGACAAAGATGAGTTCTGGACATAACTAAAAGACTGAGTAATCATGTTAACAGCCAACACTCCTACATATGCTGGGCACTGATGAAGTGTTTCATATATTCACTCACCTAAATTTCACAACAATCTTATGAAATGGTGACTAGCATAATCCCCAGTTTAAAGATGAGGAAATTGAGTCACAGAGCAGAATAACTTGCTCAGGGTCACCAAGCTAATAAATGACAGCCCTGGGTTCAGACCCAGGCAGCCTGGCTCCAGAATCAACTCTTAACCATTTAGAACATCATCACTGAGATGGGGAGAGGGACAGGCTGCTGTGAAGAGGGTGAAGTGAAAATGGGAGGAGAGCAGCAGTTGAGCAATGACGTGATGGGGCTAAATGAAAACGGCTAAGAAAACAAGTAAGAGCAATCACAAGTAAAAGACTGGAGAAGGGGCCTAATAGTAAAGGATAATGAGGAGAAGGAAGAGATTACAGGCAGAAGTGAAAGCAGAAAGTTAGTTGTCAGTATAGCTTGGGGAGATAAAGAAGGCCCAGGGAGGCCTCCAGGAAAAGGCTGCCGTGTGAGGCAGGACACAGAGGACAACGGAGGAAAGGTGATTCTTACAAGATGGTGAAGGTACCATTGTAGGTATTGGGCTCTGGCACAGGCACTCAGCGGAGCCTCTGCTTTGGGCTGAGATCAATACATGACAGCGTCTCATCTCCGCAGGTACAGAGCTCACATATGTTGGTGCTTGTGGAGGCCTTCTGTTCCTCTGGTGCAATTAAAGCCTTATTTTGGGGGTAACTTTCAGACTGCATCAATGAATCCTGAGTAGATTCTAGTTCAGTAGGTGGACCTGTGACTTCAGTCAGGCTTCGATGCAGAGTCTGAACCTGGTCTGGACAAGGAGCTGTAGTCTTCTCCAGGGCTGTAGAATGTCCAATCTCTGTAGTGGGTTCTGGAGTGATGGCAAGTCCCAGGTCTGGAGGCTGAGTTGAGGTCTCCTCCATGGTTGGAGATGGTTTAACCTCTATCGTAGGTTCTATAGTTATGGTAAGCTCCAGGTCCAGAGGTTGAACTGTGACTTGAGTCAGGTTTGAATGCTGAGCCTGACCCTTGTCTGGAGGTGGAAGTGTCACCTCAAGGTGCTCTAGAGGAGGAGCTGTAGTCATCAGGGCTGTAGAAGTTTCAACCTCTGTAATAGATTCTGGAGTGATGGTAAGCCCCAGATCCAAAGGTTGAACTGTGATGCTGAGTGATATTGGATGCTGAGCTTGATCCTGGCCTGGTGTTGGCACGGACATCTCATAATATACAGGAGGTTGAGCTACAACCTCCTTACGTAGCTCTAGAGACCAAGTTAGGGTCTTTTGCATGGTTGGAGAAGGTTCAACCTCCATAGTGGATTCTGGAGCTAAGGTAAATTCCAGATCCAAAGGTTGAACTGTGGCTTGAGTCAGGTTTGAATGGTGAGTCTGAACCTGGTCTGGATGTGGAAGTGTCACCTTAGGGTGCTTTGGAGGAACTAGAGTCTTCTTCAGGGGTGTAGAATGTTCAACCACCGTAGTGGGTTCTGGAGTGATAGTAAGTCCCAGGTCCAAAAGTTGAGCTGTAACGCTGGTTAATATTGGATGCTGAGCTTGATCCTGACCTGGCATTGGAACTGTTACCTCTTAATATACTGGAGGTTGGGNAAAAAAAGATCATGGCAACCTTGTGGGGATATTCAGAAACAGAGAATAACACCTGCTTTCTAATTTCCAGCGCTGTCAGCTTCCCAGTTTGCACAATTAACCAAGAAATAATGTGGGGCCACTGGCACAAATGAGGCATCTCCCGGAAGCTTAACTTCCTATCCATCCCATCTCTTAGAGAGATAATGCCAGTTAATTACTTTGAATGTAAGTATTTTATCCAAAAGCACTTATGTGTCTAAACTAACTCCTTCTACAAATCAAAATGGTAAATACTTCAACAGAAAACTGGGCAAAAGCTTATCATTATCAACAAATAAGAGAAAGAAACCCTATGCTGGGTAACGCCAAAGCTTTGGCCCGGTGCCCTCTGTTGAAACATCCTAGGCCTTTTCTTTCCACTCCTATCACAACCAATCTGATTTAGCCCCTTCACACTTTACTCCTAGATTTTGCTAGACCTTTCTATTTTGTCTCCCTGAATTAAGCTTTCCCCTCTAGGGCACTCTACGTATGGATTCTAAAATAATCATCTGCATGTCTACACTTGAACATTATGCAAAAAATAAAATAATCTTCCTGTTTTAACCATCTAATCTCTTTTGGTTGGAAATTTTCAATGGCTTTCCATATGTCATTGTGTAACCTTTAAACTCCCATACCTGATAATCAAGGTTTTACATAATTGTTTCTTCATTGCTCACCTGATTCTTTGCAGCTGGATTGGTTTACTAAATTCTCACCATATCTGTAGCCGTGCCTTTGCCTAGACCGTACTCCCATTTTTTTTCCTTATTTAACAAATTATAGCTACTTTTAAGCCCCAAGTAAAGTTTTAGCTTATCCAGATTTCTCTGACCTCCAAATCTCAAGATCGCAGTTTCTGGTGAATTCTAGCACCAATGGTCTGCATTATCTTTTAGTACCTAATTATATGTACCTCCTTTTTTATGCCTATTCTCTTTCTTCCCTCCTATCATTCTCATGTTCTAGGGATAGTAGCACACTTGGCTCTGGATTGGACACAAAATGAGTGCTACATATAGAAAGCAAGTGACAAAGATGAGTTCTGGACATAACTAAAAGACTGAGTAATCATGTTAACAGCCAACACTCCTACATATGCTGGGCACTGATGAAGTGTTTCATATATTCACTCACCTAAATTTCACAACAATCTTATGAAATGGTGACTAGCATAATCCCCAGTTTAAAGATGAGGAAATTGAGTCACAGAGCAGAATAACTTGCTCAGGGTCACCAAGCTAATAAATGACAGCCCTGGGTTCAGACCCAGGCAGCCTGGCTCCAGAATCAACTCTTAACCATTTAGAACATCATCACTGAGATGGGGAGAGGGACAGGCTGCTGTGAAGAGGGTGAAGTGAAAATGGGAGGAGAGCAGCAGTTGAGCAATGACGTGATGGGGCTAAATGAAAACGGCTAAGAAAACAAGTAAGAGCAATCACAAGTAAAAGACTGGAGAAGGGGCCTAATAGTAAAGGATAATGAGGAGAAGGAAGAGATTACAGGCAGAAGTGAAAGCAGAAAGTTAGTTGTCAGTATAGCTTGGGGAGATAAAGAAGGCCCAGGGAGGCCTCCAGGAAAAGGCTGCCGTGTGAGGCAGGACACAGAGGACAACGGAGGAAAGGTGATTCTTACAAGATGGTGAAGGTACCATTGTAGGTATTGGGCTCTGGCACAGGCACTCAGCGGAGCCTCTGCTTTGGGCTGAGATCAATACATGACAGCGTCTCATCTCCGCAGGTACAGAGCTCACATATGTTGGTGCTTGTGGAGGCCTTCTGTTCCTCTGGTGCAATTAAAGCCTTATTTTGGGGTAACTTTCAGACTGCATCAATGAATCCTGAGTAGATTCTAGTTCAGTAGGTGGACCTGTGACTTCAGTCAGGCTTCGATGCAGAGTCTGAACCTGGTCTGGACAAGGAGCTGTAGTCTTCTCCAGGGCTGTAGAATGTCCAATCTCTGTAGTGGGTTCTGGAGTGATGGCAAGTCCCAGGTCTGGAGGCTGAGTTGAGGTCTCCTCCATGGTTGGAGATGGTTTAACCTCTATCGTAGGTTCTATAGTTATGGTAAGCTCCAGGTCCAGAGGTTGAACTGTGACTTGAGTCAGGTTTGAATGCTGAGCCTGACCCTTGTCTGGAGGTGGAAGTGTCACCTCAAGGTGCTCTAGAGGAGGAGCTGTAGTCATCAGGGCTGTAGAAGTTTCAACCTCTGTAATAGATTCTGGAGTGATGGTAAGCCCCAGATCCAAAGGTTGAACTGTGATGCTGAGTGATATTGGATGCTGAGCTTGATCCTGGCCTGGTGTTGGCACGGACATCTCATAATATACAGGAGGTTGAGCTACAACCTCCTTACGTAGCTCTAGAGACCAAGTTAGGGTCTTTTGCATGGTTGGAGAAGGTTCAACCTCCATAGTGGATTCTGGAGCTAAGGTAAATTCCAGATCCAAAGGTTGAACTGTGGCTTGAGTCAGGTTTGAATGGTGAGTCTGAACCTGGTCTGGATGTGGAAGTGTCACCTTAGGGTGCTTTGGAGGAACTAGAGTCTTCTTCAGGGGTGTAGAATGTTCAACCACCGTAGTGGGTTCTGGAGTGATAGTAAGTCCCAGGTCCAAAAGTTGAGCTGTAACGCTGGTTAATATTGGATGCTGAGCTTGATCCTGACCTGGCATTGGAACTGTTACCTCTTAATATACTGGAGGTTGGGGTACAACCTTAGGAGGCTGAGTTGGGGTCTCCTGCGTGGCTGGAGAAAGTTCAACCTCTGTCGTGGATTCTGGAGTGATGGTAAGCCCCAGGCCCAAAGGCTAAACTGTGACACTGGGCAGTGTTGAATGCTGAGCTTGATCCTGACCTGATGTTACCTCATAATGAGCTGGAGGTTGAGCTGCAACCTCTGTAGGTGGCTCTGGAAGCTCAGTTGAGTTCTCCATGGTTGGAGAGTAAAAAAAAACATGGTTGTGGAGTTGTGGTAAGTTCCAGGTACAAAGGTTGAACTATGACCTGTTAGGTTTGTGTGCTGAGCCTGAACCTGGTCTGGAGGTGGAAGCATCACCTCAGGGTGTTTTGGAGGAGCGGTAGTCTTCCTCAGGGTTGTAGAATGCTCAGCCTTCATAGTGGATTCTGGAGTGATGGTAAGCCCCAGCTCTAAAGGTTGAAATGTGACACTGGGTGATACTGGATACTGGGCTTGGTCCTGGCCTGCTATTGGAACTGTCATCTCATGCATTGGAGGTTGAGCTGCAACCTCCTTAGGTGGCTCTGGATGCTGAGCTGGGACCAGCTGCTGGCTTGAAGTTTCTACCTCCATAGGGGGCTCTGGAGTCTGAACTGTGGCCTCCTGCTGGGTTGGAGAAGGTTCTGCCTCCATAGGGGGCTCTGGAGTCTGAGCTGGAACCCCCTGCTGAGTTAAGAGATGGCTCCACCTCCTGAGGGAGCTCTGGAGGTGAAGATGGGGCCATCTGCTGAGTCTGAGAGGGTTCTACCACCACAGGTGCCTCTGAGGACTGAGCAGGGCCTGCCTGCTGGACTGGAGAGGATTCTACCTCTTTAGGTGGCTCTAAAAGCTGAGTTGGGGTCTGCTGTAGGACTGGAGATGGTTCGACCTTCTCAGGTGGCTCTGATGGCTGAGCTGGTATCTCCTGCTGTGGTGGAGGACTGACCTCTTCAGTGGACTTTGGAGGATGACCTGAGGCTTCTTGCTGGGTTGCAGATGGTTCAACACTTAGGGGGCTCTGGTGGCTCAGCTGGGAACTCTTGCTGGACTGGAGAAGGTTCTACTTCCTTTGGGGGATCTGGAGTCTGAGGTTGGGCTTCTTGCTGGGCCAGAGAAGACTCAGCCTCCTCAGGGGTCTATGGATGCTCAGCTGCAGCCTCTTGCTGGGTTGGAGAGGGGTTCTCATTATTAACAGGTTCTGGAGATTGAACTGAAGTCTCCCATCGACCTGCTAAAGGTCCAGGGTCTTCTGATGACTCTGGAGGCAGAGGTGGGCCCCCATGCTGGGTGGTGCAGAAGGTTCTACATCATTATCTGGCCGTGAGAGCTGAGCTGTAGCCTCCTGGTGGATTGGAGAAGTTCCTACCTTTGCAGTAGGCTCTGTTGTTATGGCGAGCTGCATGTCTGGAGGCCTAATAGTGACATTGGGCAAATCTGAATGCTGAGCTTGGTGGTGACCTGGAGGTGAAACTCTCACTTCATGATGTGCTGGAGGCTGAGCTGGGGCCTCCTGCTGGGCTGGAGAAGATTCAGCCTTCCCAGAAGACATAGAAGGCTGAGCTGGCTGCTTCTGCTTACTGGGGGAAAGTTCAGGCTCCACAGGAGGATCTGGAGGCTCAGTTGGGGCCTCCTCCTGGCTTACAGAAGGTTCCACTCCTCTGGAGGCTGAGCTGGGGCCTCCTGCTGGGCTTTGGAAGATTCAGTCTCCTTGGTAGGCTCTGAAGTTATGGTAACCTCCACATCCACAAGTTTAACTGTAACACTGGACAGGTTAAAAGGAGCTTGATCCTCACCTGGAGGGTGAATTGTCACCTCATGATTCAGTGGAGTTTGAGCTCCACTCTCCATAGAGGACTCTGGAAGCTGAGTTGGAGCCTCTTGCTGGGCCTCAGAATGTTCAACCTCCCAGGAAACTCAGAAGGCTCAGCTGGCTGTTCCTGCTCACCGGGGGAAGGCGCACACTCCATAGGAGGACCTGGAGGCTCAGTTGGGGCCTCCTCCTTGGTTGCAGAAGGTTCCACCTCCTCTGGAGGCTGGGTTGGGATCTCCTGCTGGGATGGAGAAGATTCTGCCTCCTTGGCAGGCTCTGAAGTTATGATCTCCACATCTGCAGGTTTCACTGTAACACTGTAATGCTGGGCAAGTTAGAATGAGCTTGATCCTCACCTGGAGGGTGAACTGTCACCTCATGATTTGGTGGAGTTTGAGCTGCACTCTCTGTAGAGGACTCTGGAGGATGAGCTGGGGCCTCCTGCTGGGTCTCAGAAGGTTCAACCCCCCACAGGAAACTCAGAAGGCTGAGCTGGCTGCTCCTGCTCACTGGGGGAAGGTTCAGCCTCCACAGGAGGACCTGGAGGCTCAGCTGGGGTCCCTTGCTGAGCTGCAGAGGGTTTCCTCTCCTCAGGGTGCCCTGGTGTCCGAGCTGAAGCCTCTAATTGGGTTGAGGAAGAGTCCATCTCCTTGGTGTGCTCTGGAGGCTGAGCAGTGGCCTGTTCCTGGCTTGATGTAAGTTTCTTACCTGGCTCTGGAGTTACCACAAGCTCCACACCCACAGGTTTGACTGTGACACTGGGCAAGTGTGAGTGCTGAGCTTCATTCCAACTTTTCAATGGAACATTTACCTCATGACATATCAATGGCGGAGCTACCATCTCTTCAGAGGCAGGTCGCTGCTGTGCTGGGGCCTCCTGCTCTGTTGAAGAAGAGTGGCCCCCTCAAGGCAGAGCTGGGGCCTCCTGCTGGGTTGAAGAAGGTTCTCCCTCCTCAGGGAGCTGTAGAAGCTGCTCTGGGGCTTCTTCCTGGAGTGAAGAGGACTGGATCTCTTCAAGGGTCTCTGGATTTTGAGTTTCGGGCTCTAGACGGAATTGAGAAAGAGAGACTCGCTCAGGGGGCCCTGGAGGCTCATCTGAGTTCACCCGGAGTTCTGGAGGCAGGCTGCCTGGATACAGTATATCCATACTTGAATCTAAATACTCATCCTGCAAAGTTCGTTTCTGACACTGAAGTTTTGATACAAATAGGTGTGGAGTTCCAACAACAACGTTAGCAAGCTTCCAATGCTTAGCTAGATCTTTCTTCAGGTTCTTGGGCGAAACAGTAAACTTGGTTGCTTTTGAATTCTTATTTATTTTATTTTATTTTTAAATTTATTTATTTATTTATTTATTTTTTGAGACAGTCTCGCTCTGTCACCCAGGCTGGAGTGCAGTGGCGTGATCTCGGCTCACTGCAACCTCCACCTCCCGGTTCAAGCGATTCTCCTGCATCAGCCTCCTGAGTAACTGCAGGTGCGTGCCATCACGCCCTGCTAATTTTCTGTATCTTTAGTAGAGACGATGTTTCACCATGTTATCCAGGATGGTCTCGATCTCCTGACCACGTGATCCGCCCGCCTCGGCCTCCCAAAGTGCTGGGATTACAGGTGTAAGCCACCGCGCCCCGCCTGAATTCTGACTATCTAGAGGTGGAAGAAGTAAAGTATTTAATCTGCCTGATGATCTGCAGCCTGAGCTAGATCTGCAGTTTGAACCTTACTTTTGAGGCGAGGAGGCCGAGCTAGGGTCTGATTCTGATCCCAGTTCAGCATTGGAACCACCTCTGGGAGTCATTCAGATCCTGGTGTGCAGCCGCTAACTGCTCTGGCCCCGGGGGCAGCTCTCCAGCTGAATCCGTGTCCAGGAATGGAACCAAAGTCTCGGTCAAAGTCTCAGTCGATTCCTGAGGCGGAGCTGACATCTGGGAAGAAGCAGAGGACCCCAGGTAATCAAAGTCCCCCGGGTCTGCCGGTGGGGGCGGGGGGCGGGGGTAAGCGCAAGGGAAGATTCGGGTGGGAGATTGGGGGAGCGGGAAAACCAGGGCTCATTCGGCCCCAAAGGGTCGGAAGTCGGCTGGAGCGGGTCCTGGACCCACTCCAGAGGCTGAGCCTGCTGAACTAGTAGCCACAGTAGTTGCCAACCTGAGGAGGGGCCATGGGACCCAGAGGCGCAGCTGGGACATGACATGCTCTGGCGCCGCGCACTTAGCTGGAGCCATTCTGGCAGCCCCTGAGACGCTTGCGCCCCTGACAACCGCGCGCCCCGCCCCGTCCTTTATGACACCTTTATTTACACCACCTTTGTTAGGCTCGGGTCCAGATCCGCTCTGCGTCACCAGGACGATCTTATCCCACAATCCCACCCAAACCCCCCTTCCCGTCCCACCCCACCCCGAACACCCCTCCCTTCCCCTTAGCGAGAAAGGATTTGGGCGGCAGACCCGGGTGGTCCCGCTACTCCAGCAGCTTGTTGTGGTGGGGTGTGGTGGGATAGGGACGCGGCAGAGCTTCCCAAAGAAGTCACAGGACCTCGGGATATTCAGAAGTGCTAGTCCAATTCTGGCAGCCTGAACTCCCTCCTCCAAGCTGAAATCCGAGAGACACTCTTCTTCCTCCTTTTGGCCATACTGCTTCCAGGGAGAGCAACTGACCTGCAAAACGTGCGCCAGTTAGGGTGGCAAGCAGGATGTACATTACAGTCATTTATTCCAAAATGTCGCCATTTTCGCTGAACTTTTGATATCTTTTGTTGCATGTTTGATAATTAATTCACCACCCGATTAGGAAGGAGCTGTCAGGGAATAAGCGAGGACTCCAGATTTTCTGTAGGAGAGGTTTTGGGGAGTGGGCAATTCAGTCTAGGGGAGAAGGCTTTAATCTG
Source organism: Rhinopithecus bieti (assembly GCF_001698545.2). Lineage (NCBI taxonomy): Eukaryota > Metazoa > Chordata > Mammalia > Primates > Cercopithecidae > Rhinopithecus > Rhinopithecus bieti. The sequence goes on along the minus strand of NW_016806950.1, from coordinate 1,215,107 downwards.
AGTGAAGAGCCCTTTGCACTAGCCTAGAAGGAGGCTGAACTGTCATCCTGCCTTGACTCACAGCCATTACCCTAGAAGTTACAGCACTACTCTTCAGAGGTCTACCCTGTGTGCACACATGGAGAAAACACTTAGTTCGTTAAGGTCAGCATGTTAAATACTTTCCTGAAATGCGACTGTAGCTAGAACCCAGCTGACTTCCCCACAGTCATTCTCTGAGACTGAGCCTCACTCTGTCGGCCAGGCTAAAGTGCAGTGGCCCAATCTCAGCTCACTGTAACCTCCGCCTCCCTGGTTCAAGCCATTCTCCTGCCTCAGCCTCCCGAGTAGCTGAGATTATAGGTGCCTGCCACCACGCCCCGCTAATTTTTTTGTATTTTTAGTAGAGATGGGGTTTCATCATGTTGGCCAGGCTGATTTTCAATTCCTGACCTCAAGGGATCTGCCCGCCTTAGCCTACCAAAGTGCTGGGATTACAAGTGTGAGCCACCACGCCTGGCCTCCCCACAGCCATTCTTACCTATTTTATTACTCATTGTCTGGCACAATCACCAGCATGTGAACTCCAAGGTGCTTCATCTTATTCCAGTGCCTAGCATAGGCATATGGTGCATAGTAATGGTGCCAGAGATTTTATTTTGGATACACCTGACATTTATCAATACCAAGTGTGCAAAGAAAAGAGATTGTTTCAGTCTTCTCATTCAGTAGCTCCTGCTTGAGTATATGACCTGAAGTACACGTAAGAAGAACCCACCACCCATCCCCCTCCCCAAGTTCCTAACCCCTATTAAAAGAAGAAATACACGTACCTCTATAAATTTTCAAGCAACTAAAATAACTAGAGGTTCATCTGCATTTATAAGGTTATTTGGGAATGCAAGTATCTACTGAGTGTTAATTCTTGAAATAATTTACACATTCCTGTGGATTTCTTACATCACCAATTCTTTCTTATATGTCTATTCTTTAAGTGTAGTATATGATTATATTCATGAAATTCAAATGATACAAACAAACTCACATCTATTTGTATTAGAAATTAGTAAGAATTAATAGTAAAGTTAATTCTTTATTGATTTGTTTATGCACCTTCCTCTGTCGCTGGTTTATAAGCTCCATAAGTGCTAGAGGAAACCATATCTTATTCTTTTTTCATTCCCAGAACCAAGCACAGTTTTCTTGGCATATAATAGAGGATAGATGATCTGTTGATTGAGCAAATGAATAAAACAATAAACAAGTAAAAAATGAAATTACTTCTGGCAAGGCACGGTGGCTAACGCCTGTAATCCCAGCACTTTGGGAGGCCGAGGCGGGCGGATCACGAGGTCAGGAGATCGAGACCATCCTGGCTAACATGGTGAAACCCCATCTTTACTAAAAATACAAAAAAAAAAAAAAAATTAGCCGGGTGTGGTGGCGGCTGCCTGTAGTCCCAGCTACTCGGGAGGCTGAGGCGGGAGGATGGCATGAACCCAGGAGGTGGAGCTTGCAGTGAGCCAAGATCATGCCACTGCCCTCCAGCCTGGGTGACAGAATGAGACTCCATCTAAAAACAAAACAAAACAAAACAATTTAAATTACTTTCTCCAACTGAAGAGAAGGAGAAATGCTTGTTGGGAAGGAGAAATGAAGACTGATTTTCAAATGCTGAGTGCTACTGGGAAGACTGGCCTGTATCATGAGTCACGGTGGAGCCTTTCTGGACAACCAGGATGCTTCAGAAGGACTCTGAGCCACTGGGTGGTACAGACATTTGTCACCTTGGATAACCTTGCCACAGTTCTTGTTGTCAACAATTTTCCTTCAATTCACTGAGAAAAACAAAGCCCTCTCAGCTGCCTTAGGCCTTTCCTTGATTTTATTTTAAAAATCATTCTCTTTTCTGTATTTATAAAAGGCAAAACCACAGAAACTAGGTATACGTGCTAAAGTAGAAAAGAACACTTAAACTAGATAACAGTGGGGGTCAAGTAGTAACCCCAGGCTCTGAGTTCAGTAAACAAATTAATATGAATTACATTTCTCCTCTCACCTGTCTATTGAGTTGCAGAACATTTCCTTCATTACTGTATCAGTGATGGGCTTTATGCTGTGAAATTCTCAAAACCTAAAGCTTATGAAATGGTCTCAAGATCCAAAGAGCAACTAAAACTCATTACTTACAAATATACAAGTAACCGTTTCATAATTGTTTTTTTTTTTTTTTTTTTTGAGATAGAATCTCGCTCTGTCACCCAGGCTGGAGCGCAGTGGCACGATCTTAGCTCACTGCAACCTCTGCCTCTCAGGTTCAAGTAATTCTCCTGCCTCAGCCTCCTGAGTAGCTGGGATTACAGCACACGATACCACGCCTGGCTAATTTTTGTATTTTTAATAAAGATGAGGTTTCACCATGTTGCTCAGGCTGGTCTTGAACTCCTGACCTCGTGATCCACCCACCTCGGCCTCCCAAAGTGCTGGGATTACAGGCATGAGCCACTGCACCCGTCCTGTTTCATAATCTTTACCTTATCTTCATAATATTTGAATGGCGATGTGAAATGGTCACAGGTTGGAAACAAATCATAGTCCAAAAGTTAAATAATACCTCACAGGTAATCATTTCAGTTACAGGAAGTGGAACCAGGACTGAAGAGGATTTTTATGGGTTCAGAATGGGAGAGTGTGTGCTAATTGGTTTCTGAGTATGCCAAAAAGGCTAAAAAAAAAGGCACCACTTAAAGATGGGCACAGCATAAAAAACCAATTAGGGAAGGGTAGGCATACGTAAAATAGGTAAAAGGCGGGGATCAATCAGAGGAAAGCGTGCCAAACAAAAAGAGAGGCTCTCAATCTGTCCATGGATTTATCCAAGACTTGTAGCTTGGCTTTCAGGCTTTAAACTCTCTGGTTTGGAGGTCAGCTTTCACAGGGACCCACCCCTGTCTGCCTAGGATTCCTAGGATTTGTCTGCCTCCTGCCGCTATCAATACCTTAATTTTAAAATATTGCTTTAAAAATGCTGACAATCATCTGAGCCTCTAGCAAGTCATGATCTTTTTGCTGGTGGGGCGTCTTGCCTCAATGTCACACCTGCTGACTGATCAGGGTAGTGGTTGCGGAAGGGTTGGGTGGCCATAACAATTTCTTACAATAAGACAACAATTACGTTTGCCACATTGATTGACTCTTCCTTTCACAAAAGATTTCTCTGTACCATGCATTATTGTTTGATAGCATTTTACCCACAGTAACACTTCTTTCAAAATTGGAGTCGATCCTCTCAAACTCTGCTGCTGCTTATTAACCAAGCTTACGGAATATTCTAAATTCTTTGTTGCCATTTCAACAATGTTCACGGCATCTTCACCAGGAGTAGGTTCCATCTCAAGAAACCACTTTCCTTGCTCATCCATAAGAAGCAACTCCTGGCCTGGTGCAGTGGCTCACGCCTGTAATCCCAGCACTTTGGGAGGCTGAGGCAGGCGGATCACCTGAGATCAGGAGTTCGAGACCAGCCTGGCCAACATGGTGAAACTCCATCTCTACTAAAAATACAAAACTTAGCTGAGCATTGTGGCACGTGCCTGTAATCCCAGCTACTTGGGAGGCTGAGGCAGGAGAACCGCTTGTACCCAGGAGGCAGAGGTTGCAGTGAGCCGAGATTGCACCACTGCACTCCAGCCTGGGGGACAAGAGCCAGACTTCATCTCAAAAAAAAAAGAAGGAGCAACTCCTCATCCATTCAAGTGTTATCATGAGATGGCAGCAATTCAGTTTCATCTTCAGGCTCCACTTCTAATTCTAGTTATCTTGCTATTATCACAACATCTGCAGTTACTCTCCACTGAAGTCTGAACTCCTCAAAGTCATCCATAAGCGCTGGAATCAATTTCTTCTAAATTGTTTTTGTTGTTGTTGTTGTTGTTGTTTTTGAGATGGAGTCTTGCTCTGTCACCCAGGCTGGAGTGCAATGGCGCGATCTCAGCTCACTGCAACCTCTGCCTCCTGGGTTCAAGAAATTCTCCTGCCACGGCCTCCCAAAAAACTGGGATTACAGGCACTCACCACCACGCCTGGCTAATTTTTGTATTTTTAGTAGAGACAAGGTTTCACCTTGTTGGCCAGGCTGGCCTCAAACTCCTGACCTCAGGTGATTCACTTGCCTTGGCCTCTCAAAGTGCTGGGATTACAGGCCTAAGTCACTGTGCCCGGCCTAAACTCCTGTTAATGCTGATATTTTGGCCTCCTCCCATGAATAATGAGTATTCTTTTTCTTTTTCTTTTTTTTTTTTTGAGACGGAGCCTTGCTCTGTCGCCCAGGCTGGAGTGCAGTGGCACTGTCTCAGCTAACTGCAAACTCCGCCTCCCAGGTTCACACCATTCTCCTGCCTCAGCCTCCCGAGTAGCTGGGACTACAGGTGCCCACCACGCCCGGCTATTTTTTTTTTTTTTTAATTTTTAGTAGAGACGGGGTTTCACCATGTTAGCCAGGATGGTCTTTTATCTCCTGACCTCGTCTTGGCCTCCCAAAGTGCTGGGACTATAGGCGTGAGCCACTGCACCCGGCCAAGAGGAATCACCATCTATGTCAGCAATAGCCTTAGAGAATGAACTTCTGAAGTAATAAGACTTGAAAATGGAAATTACTCCTTGATCCATGGGCTATAGAACAGATGTTGTGTTAGCAGCATGAAAACAACATTGATCTCCTTGTACATTTCCATCAGAGCTCTTGGATGACCAAGTGCATTGTCAATGAACAGTAATTTTTTTTGTTTTTTTTTTGAGACGGAGTCTTACTCTGTCGCCCAGGCTGGAGTGCAGTGGCCGGATCTCAGCTCACTGCAAGCTCCGCCTCCTGGGTTTACGCCATTCTCCTGCCTCAGCCTCCCGAGTAGCTGGGACTACAGGCGCCTGCCACCTTGCCTGGCTAGTTTTTTTGTGTTTTTTTCAGTAGAGATGGGGTTTCACTGTGTTAGCCAGGATGATCTTGATCTCCTGACCTCGTGATCCACCCGTCTCAGCCTCCCAAAGTGCTGGGATTACAGGCTTGAGCCACCGCGCCCAGCCCAGCAATATTTTTAAAAGCATCCTTTTTTCTGAGCAGTAGGTCTCAACAGTAAACTTAAAATATTCAGTAAGCCATGCTATAAATATGTGCTGACATCCAGGCTTTGTTTTTTCATTTATAGAGCACAGGCAGAGTAAATTTAGCATGATTCTTAAGGGCCCTAGGATTTCTAGAAAGGTAAAAGAGCATAAAGTCACCACCTGCATTAGCCCTTATCAAGAGAGTCAGCCTATCCCTTGAAGCCAGGCATTGACTCCTCTCTAGCTATGAAAGTCCTAGGTGGCATCTTCTTCCAATAGAAGGATGTTTCATCTACATTGAAAATCTGTTGTTGAGTGTAGCCACCTTCATCAATGATCTGAGCTAGATCTCTCAACAACTTGCTGCAGCTTCTCCATCAGCACTTGCTGCTTCCCTTTACACCTTTATGTTACAGAGACGGCTTCGTTCCTTCAGCATCATGAACCAACCTCTGCAAGTTTCAAACTTTTCTTCTGAAGCTTCTTCGCCTCTCTCAGCCTTCATAGAATTCAATAGAGTTGTGACCTTGGTCTGGATTAACTCTTCATCCAAATTAACTCTTCATCCTCAGCACCCAAATATATGACTCATAGGCAGTTCCACTACATAAACAAACAACACAAAATGAGGAAATGCAGAGCAAAGTGCCAGACACTGCAAGTGTTTCTGGAATAACTTCCCTCCTGGCCTGGTCTTTGCAATCCAGATTGTCAGTTTCTGGGGAAAATAACTTTCTGTCATACAAACATCCGAGGAGCAAGGAGCGTAGGAGGCCTGGGACCATGGCTCAGGGTGGATTAGAATCAAGCACCAAAAAACTTAAAGGAATTTCTGCTTTCCTTTGTTTATGGTGATTTACCAAAAGGCCTTTGAGGAAGTAGTTCTGCCTTTGAGACCTTAGAGAAGCAGACAAGCTCCTGCAGTTTTCGTTCAAGATTTCTCTCAGTTCTCCTCCTTGGGTCTGATTATTAAAAGACATAACCACCTCTGTGGTTTCTGTTACTTCCATCTTGGTTTCTTCTTTTCAAGCAACTGTGTGGATTTGACAACCAGCAATTACAAGAACCTGAATGAAAGCAGGTTGCTTGCGCCAGTTATATTTCCTGCACTCTAGCAAAACAAAGCTCCTCATCAGTCTGGCGTAGATGATACTCCCACTCCCGCCTCCACCCCTGCTCATCATGAAAGGATCCCTTGGATAGGGCTTTACAGCTTTCAGGACACTTTCACATGTTCAAGTCTTAAAGGCAGGGCAAGCAGAGCGCACGCAGAGATGGGGCCATCCCGGCACCCACTGCTGTCTCTCCCCCGCCCAAGCCCAAGCATGATGCTGAGCTCAGTGAAAGTTTAATGATACTTTAGATTGATGGATCCCCTTAGTTTTCCAAACACTTTCTCAGAATATCTCATCTGATCATCATATTAAAACACAAAAAATTAGGCTGGCTGCGGTGGCTCACACCTGAAATCCCAGCCCTTTGGGAGGCGGAGGTGGGTGGATCACCTGAGGTCAGGAGTTCAAGACCAGCCTGGCCAACATGGTGAAAACCCGTCTCTACTAAAAATACAAAAAAAAACTAGCCAGGTGTGTTGGCGGGTGCCTGTAATCCCAGCTACTCGGGAGGCTGAGGCAGGAGAATCACTTGAACCCTGGAGGCAGAGGTTACAGTGAGCCGAGATCGCATCATTGCACTCCAGCCTGGGCAACAAGAGCGAAATTCCGTCTCGGAAAAAAATAATAATAATAAATACAAAAAATGAGCTGGGCATGGTGATACAAAAGTAATGCAGTTTTGCTAATGCTTTTAATGGCAAAAACCACAATTACTTTTGCACCATCCTAATAGTTCTTTAAGGTTGGCAAGGTGGGAATTCACATCCCATTTCAAGGATGAAGTAAACTGAAGCTCAGAGCACTGAATGATTTTCCCAGGCTCCCCTGCAATGTAACCCTTCTGAGAAGATCTCATCAGAACTTCAACTCTGCCCACCACCAATAAGAGAACAATAAGAGCTAACATTTATGGAATGGCTCGCCTGGTGCAGGCGGTGCTTAGCGCCTCATATGTGCTCCACATCAGCAGGTGGAAAGGAAGTGGTTATCTTTACGCACTGTTGGATTCCCAAGGATGTCAGTCCAAACGCGCTTCTTGGGCACCTATCCTGGGCCCAGGAAAGTAGTTTTAGAAATACAGAAAACAAGAACTAGTGGCATTTACAGTACTTACTGTGGAGTTCCTGAGGCAAGATGAAATCACATGAGGCAGGCGTGGTGGCTCACGTCTGTAACCCCAGCCCTTTGGGAGACCGAGACGGGTGGATCCCCTGAGGTCAGGAGTTCGAGACCAGCCTGACCAACATGGTGAAACCCCATCTCTACTAAAAATACAAAAATTAGCTATGTGTGGTTGTGGGCCCCTGTAATCCCAGCTACTCGGGAGGCTGAGGCAGGAGAATCACTTGAACCCTGGAGGCAGAGGTTGCAGTGAGCCGAGATCACACCAGTGTACTCCAGCCTGGGCAACAGAGTGAGACTCCATCTCAAAAAAAAAAAAAAGAAAGAAAGATATCACATAAAAGCAATGAACCACACGAACCTAATCCATGGGTAAGCAGGCTGTGGTGTTATGATGTAGATTAGGTTATATCCACTGTTCCCAGCTCAAACTCTCTCTGTGTTTTTCCTCTACTCCACACCACAACAATCAACAGAGAAGGCTTCTGTGACCACATGTGTGGAGGTTTGCCTCCACATACCAAGGACCGGACACCAGCTGGATGTCCTCTAATTCAGTTCTGACACTATGTACATAGAGATAGTGTCAGATCCCACAGGCTGGGGGTTCAGTGTCCAATACTGCCCCACTCCCACACCAGTTGCAAGTCCAGGCCTCCAGAACTTCTGACCGACAGGCTTCAAGTGAGGCTTCCCATGACCCTTCTTTGAGTTCAATTAATTTGCTGGATCAGTTCACAGAACTCAGGGAGACACTTAAATTTACTGGTTTATTAGAAGGGATATTACAAAGGATACAGATGAAGATGATACAGAAGGGCTGGGCTCCCAACTAAACTCCACCCTTAAGCCTGGAACCATGGCCCTAGATGAAAACAGCTGACCCCATTTTTCCACCCAAATGTTGCCTTTTTTGGCCTGCTCTGCCCTATCCTGTTCCCATAAAATACTTCAGGTGGTAGGGCCACACAAGCAGCTGAGCATCAAGACACAAGCTAGCTGAGCTATAAGCAGAGAAGCAACTGAACGTCGGAGACTACGGATAGATGCAGCTAACTTCAGATGGTGCAGCTTCCGAAAGGGGCCCAGCTGGAGATGGCCAGGCTTCAGGGAAAGATCACCTTCCCATCCCCTTTCCAGCCTTCCTTTCCACTGAGAGTCACCCACCGCTCAATAAAGTCTTCCTCATTCATCACCTTTTTTTTTTTTTTTCTTTTTTGAGATGGAGTCTCACTCTGTCTCCCAGGCTGGAATGTAATGGCACGATCTCGGCCCACTGCAACCTCCGCCTCCCGGGTTCAAGCGATACTTGTGCCTCAGCCTCCAGAGTAGCTAGGACCACAGGCGCACACCACGCACCACCACATCTGGCTAATTTTTGTATTTTTAGTAGAGGCGAGTTTTCACCATGTTGGCCAGGCTGGTCTCAAACTCCTGACCTCAAGTGATCTGCCCACTTCGGCCTCCCAAAGTGCTAGGATTACAGGCATGAGCCACTGTGCCTGGCCATTCATCACTTTTCAAACGATTCATGTGACCTTATTCTTCTTGGATGCTGGACAAGAATCTGGGTGCCAAGAGGGCAGGGGCTCCCACCCTGACCTTCCACTGAGCTGGTTGGCACTCAGCCACCCCTGGACGGCAGGACTGAAAGAGCATTGTTTGTAACATGCTTGGACGCTGTGCGGGGCCTGCACAGAGCCTGCTCCAGGCAGAGAGGAGCGACTGGCCTGTTTCAGCATTTGTCCCCTCGGGTTCCCACACTCATTCACTCACACTTTCCCTCCCATAAGGAGTGGCCAGTGACAGGCTGAGTGCAACAAGCCACCCCGTTCCCATTTGTGAAGGGGGTGGAGGGAAGTATCCCATCTAAGAGACATGTAGGGTGAGGTGTGGGGGAAGGGGTGCAGAGCTTCCACGCCCTCCCTGGGCCCACCACCCTCCAGGAAGCTCCAGTGTTCAGCCATCCAGAAGCTCACTGGGCCCTGTCCTCTTGGGGCTTGTTTTGTTTTGTTTTTGAGACAAGGTCTTGCTCTGTCATCCAGGCTTCAGTGTAGTGGCGCAATCTCGGCTCACTGCAACTTCTACCTCCCAGGCTCAAGCCCTCCTGAGTGGCTGGGACTACAGGTGTGCACCACCAGGCCCAGTTGCTTTTTTGTATTTTCCATAGAAATGGAATTTTTCCATGTTGCCCAGGCTGGTCTCAAACTCCTGGCCTTAAGCAATCCACCTGCCTTGGCCTCCCAAAATGCTGATTAGAGGCTGAGCCACCAAGCCTGGCCTCTTGGGTTTTTATGGAAGCCTCATGATGTCAGCCTTCCTTCCCCCAGGGTGTGGTCTTCAGACTCACAGTCATGAAATCAGGGGAACATTCAAGTGAAAGGAGGGCAGGAGAAGATCAGAGGCCTGCCCCTGAGGCCTAACACACCCAATGTTCTAACGTTCTAACAAGACTGTAAGAAGGGCTCTGGGAGTTATGAGCCAGGAATAGCCCAACGAGTTCACCTTGCCTGCTGCCTAGGCTGAGCCCATTAGTCAAGACCGGTACTGCAATAGAGAAAGTAATTCACACAGAGCCGGCTGTGTGGGAGACCAGAGTTTTATTATTTCTCAAATCAGTCTCCCCGAGCATTCAGGGATCAGAGTTTTTAAGGATAATTTGGTGGGTGGAGGGGCCAGTGAGTTGGAAGTGCTGACTTGTTGGGTGGGAGATGAAATCATAGGGAGTTAAAGCTGTCCTCTTCCATAGTCAGTTCCTGGGTGGGGTCCACAAGATCACATGAGCCAGTTTATTGATCTGGGTGATGCCAGCTGATCCATCAAGTGCAGAATCTGCAAAATATCTGATCTTCGGTCTTAACAATAGTGATGTTATCCCCAGGAACAATTTGGGGAGGGTCAGAATCTTGTAGCCTCTAGCTGCCTGGCTCCTAAACAATAATTTCTAATCTTTCAGCTAATTTGTTAGTCTTACAAAGGCAGTCTAGGCCCCAGGCAAGAAGGGGGTTTGTTAAGGGGAATGAGCTGTTAATCATCTTTGTTTCAAAGTCAAACTATAAATTTAAGCTCCTCCCAAAGTTAGTTTGGCCTCCTCTTAGGTATGAACATGGACAGCTTGGAGGTTAGAAGGAAGATGGAGTTGGTTAGGTCAGATTGCTTGTACTGTCTCAGTTATAATTTTGCAATGGCAGTTTCAGAACCATAGATGAAAACCAATATATATCAGAACACCACACAGACTACACTGCCAGAATTATAGTAAATCAAAGGAAAGCGAAGATGAAAGATTTAGTGCTGCACTGTTCAATATGGTAGCTGCTAGCCACATGTGACCATTGAGCACCTAACATGTGGCCAGTCTAAACTGAGATGTGCTGTAAGTGCAAAAAACACAACAGAGTTTTAAAACTTGCTACAAAAATAAGATTGTAAACATATCTCATTAATAATTTTTACATTGATTACATGTTAAAATAATAATGTTTTGAGTATGTTGGGTTAAGTAAATTATTAAAATTAATTTGGTGGGGCACAGTGGCTCAAACCTGTAATCCTAACACTTCGGGAGGCTGAGGCAGGCGGATCACCTGAGGTCAGGAGTTCAAGACCAGCCTGGCCAACATGGTGAAACCCCATCTCTACTAAAAATACAAGAAATTAGCCAGTTGGGGTGGCTCTTGCCTGTAATCCCAGTTACTCAGGAGGCTGAGGCAGGAGAATCGCTTGAACCTGGGAGGCGGAGGTTGCAGTGAGCTGAGATTGCACCACCGCACTCCAGCCTGGGTGACAGAGCAAGACTCTGCCTCAAAAAATAATAATAATACTTTCACTTGTTTATTGTTTGTTACTTTTTTAATGTGGCTACAAAAAAATTTTAAATTACATCTGAAACTTACATCATATTTCTATGAGACAGGGCTGGTTTCAAATAATGATCAATCACGTTTTTGTTTTTTTGTCTTTTTTTTTTTTTTTTTTTCAAGACAGAGTCTCACTCTGTCACCCAGGCTGGAACACAGTGATGCGATCTCAGCTCATGGCAACTTCTACCTCCCAGGTTCAAGCAATTCTCCTGCCTCAGCCTCCTGAGTAGCTGGGATTACAGGCATGTACCCCCAGGCCTGGTTAATTTTTGTGTTTTGTGGTAGAGGTGAGGTTTCACCATGTTGGCCAGGCTGGTCTTGAATTCCTAACCTCAGCTGATCCGCCCGCCTCGGCCTCCCAAAGTGCTGGGATTACAGGCGTGAGCCACTGCACCCAGCCTATCAACATGTTTTAGATGCTTAACTAAATGCTAAGCATGTTATGTGTTTCATTATTTAATATTTATGTAATCTTCACAATATCATTATTATTCCATTTTACAGGTGAGGAAGCCATGGTTTAAAACAGACATCACCAACTGCTGGACCACAGACCTGCACCAGTTCACAGCCTGTTAGGAACTGAGCCACACAGCAGGAGGCGAGTGGCAGCCAACAGAGTGTTACCACCTGAGGTCCGCATGCTGTCAGATCAGTGGCAGCATCGGATTCTCATAGGAGCACAAACCCTATTGTGAACTATGCATGCCAGGGATCTAGATTGCACACTCCTTATGAGAATCTAATGCCTGATGATCTGAGGTGGAACAGTTTCATCCCAAAGCCATCCCCAGCAATCCAGTTCTTGGAAGAATTGTCTTCCACAACATCAGTTCCTGGTGCTAAAAAGGTTAGGGACCACTGGTTTAAAGGACTTAGGCACATAACTATTAAAAAGGATAAGTGAAATAAGCCAGGAAAAGCAAACTTTACATGTTCACACTTATTTGTGGGATCTAAAAATTTTAAAACAATTGAACTCATGGAGATAAAAAGTAGCCGGAGGGTTACCAGAGGCTGGGAAGGGCAGGCAGGGGTGGGTGGGAAGTGAGGATGAAGCAGGAAATTTCCCTGACCCCTTCACTGGTGGGAACCAGAATGCATGGGCACTAGAACTAGCCGGCCGCTAGGGTGTCAGTGCCAGCAAGGACAGACTCCACTGGCTCAGTCCTGCTTTGCTCCACCCCTTGCAGGTGGGGAAGCACAGGTGAGTGAGTGCAGGAGCCAGGGTGAGCACTTTCGGGTGCCAGCAGAAGCAAAGCTCCGTGTAGTCCCGCGGTAGTGTCTAGGGAGATGCCCATGACCCCTGAAGCCCCAGAAAGAGTTACAGTCAGCGCTCTTTTAGCTTAGTCATCCACGGACGGCTTAAGTGTTAACAGCTCAGTGGAGGGTCAGTGTGACAGTCTTTTGCACCCGCACCTGAGTTCCTGTCCGGCATCCAGGAGGAATGAGGTCACACAAACAAATTGGAGATGGTAAGTTCGGGGGATTTTATTGCCAATGAAAGTGGCTCTCAGTGGGAAGGGGAGCTGAAATGGGGATGGAGTGGGAAGATAACCTTCCTCCGGAGTCCAGCCATCCCCCACCACACTCCTCTCCGAAGCAATGCTGTCAAGCCGTCCCTCTGAAGTCAAGCTGCTTCTCTCTAACGTCCAACCATAGTCTCAGACATCCCACTGCTTCTCCTCTTCTCCTCTTCTCTGCTGGCAGAGCCTGGGGTGTTTATGGACAGAGGATGGAGGCAGGGCGGGCCATGAGTGGTTTTATAAAAGGCAACATTTGAGCAGGAAAACAGGAATGCATGTTCTCACTTAGGGCCACAGTTCCAGGCTTGAGGAGGGGGCCCTCACCAGGGACCTGCCCTCTTCTGCCCAGAATTTCCCTGCCTCCTATCCCTATCAGAGATAATTAATAGGTACAAAAAATAGTTAAAGTATGAATAAGATCTTTATTTGATAGCACAACAGGATGACTTATAGTCAATAATAATTTAACTGTATGTTTTAAAATAATTACAGAAGACTAGGCACAGTGGCTCACACCTGTAATCCCAGCACTTTGGGAGGCCGAGGCAGGAGGATTGCTTAAATCCGCGAGTTCAAGACCAGCCTGGGCATCATGGTGAAACCTCATCTGTACAAAAAAATACAAAAATTAGCCAGATATGGTGATAGGCGCCTGTGGTCCTAGGTACTCTGGAGGCTGAGGTAAGAAGATTGCTTGAGCAAGGTCAAGGCTGCAGTGAGCCATGATCATGTCGCCGCCCTCTAGCCTGGATGACAGAGAAAGATCCTGTCTCAAAAAAAAATAATAATAATAACTGAAAGAGTGTAATTGGGTTATTTGTAACACAAAGAATAAATGCTTGAGGTGATGGACATCTCATTTACCCTGATGTGATTATCACACATTATATACCTGTATCAAAATATCTCATGTACCTGATATATATATACCTACTGTATATATGTACCCACAAAATTTAAAAATGTACTCACAGAAATTAAACATTAAAAAAGATACATTAAAACTACACATATTAGGATAGAAAGTGTCCATAATAAACTGGTTTTTTTTTATTTTTGGTTTTTTTTTTTGAGACGGAGTCTCGCTCTGTTGCCCAGACTGGAGTGCAGTGGCGCGATCTCGGCTCACTGCAAGCTCTGCCTCTGGGTTCATGCCATTCTCCTGCCTCAGCCTCCTGAGTAGCTGGGACTACAGGCACCCGCCACCACGCCCGGCTAATTTTTTTGTATTTTTAGTAGAGACAGGGTTTCACCATGTTAGCCAGAATGGTCTCGATCTCCTGACCTCGTGATCCACCCGCCTCAGCCTCCCAAAGTGCTGGGATTACAGGCCTGAGCCACCACGTCCAGCCAATGAATTTTTTTTTTTTACAATTATCACCCATTATCAGAAAATAAAATATACCTATATCATTTAATAAAGAAATTAAGTGTCTTGCCCAAGGCCATCTAGCCAGATAGCTGTACAGCCAGGACTTGAACGCTGGGCCTATGGTGACTCCAAGTTCACCCTTTACACCATGAGAACCAACAAGAGACTTTGGATCACGTAAGAGGCAAACTCTCACTCATGTCAGGTCTTCTTTTTGCAATATCTTTGGAAGGTGGCCAGCCAGCATCTACTTGAATACTTCCAACAACAGGGAGCTCATTACCTTTCTGGCAGCATGCTCCACTGTTGGCAGCTGGTTATTAGAAATTTCCTCCATCAAATGAGGAGAAATCTGTGCATTCTAATGTCTGATCTTGAGTTCTGGATCCTCACAGAGGAGATGGCCCCGTTCAGCCAAACCAAAACTGGGCTGGCTTGCACTAGTCCCTAAAGAGAGACTTCAGGAGTGGGTCCAGCAGGTTCCACACTGCTTCATGGGGAAGGGAACACGAATCCATCCTATATCTCACTCCTCCCACCTCCACTGACCAGCACTTCCTGCAGACTTGCCCAGGTAAAGCTTGTCTGCTGTGTGTACACTGCTTTCATGATGGGGCTTTGGGGCCTCAGCTGCAGAAATGCCTGAATTTCCATTCATGGTAGGGCCTCCCACCCTTGAAAGAATAATTATCTGCCTGCTGAGCTGATAGGTTCCCATCTGGTGAGGGCTGAATGCTGTAGCTTTAGAAAAGACACCAGAAAAGGCAAGCTCCTGAACTGGCTTTGACAGATTGCCCCAGCTACTCTAAGGAAAAAAAAAAAAATGACTGAGGTGGGTGTGGGATGGAGGGTTAGGGAGAAGGCCTAGAAAGGAAAAGAAAATGAATATGGGATGCTAATGAGTTCCTGTGATCTCACTGTCTCCTATTCCAGCACATGCTCCTCTGCAGAGTGATGGGGCTGCCTTGCCAGCTGGAGCCTGAAACTGTGCCCAGGTAGACAGAACCCCGAGTCCCAGGACAGCCTGGGAAGTGTTGGCTGCCTGCTAATGGAAGAATGTCCAGGATGGAAAACAAGAGGCTGGACCTGCAGATGACATTGTATTTCAGGTATCTGCTTTACTGGTCTGTCCCTCCACACCTCTGTAGCTCTCTCACAGTGACAGCAGAGCTGTGAACCCAGGAACAAACCCCACCATTGCCCCGTCCTCTCTCATCTCTACTTTCCACATTGAAAAATAATAAAAGAGGCCAGGCATGGTGGCTCAAAACACCTATAACACCAGCACTAGGAGGCCAAGATGAGAGAATTGCTTGAGGCCAGGAGTTCAAGACCTGCCTGAGCAACACAGAGAGACCCCCTGCCATCTCTGCAAAAACTAAAAATTATATGGGCATGGTGGCATGCACTTGAAGTCCCAGCTACTTGAGAGGCTAAGTCAGGAGGATCACTTGAGCCCAGAAGGTTGAGGCTATAATGAACCATGATTGTGCCACTGCATTCCAGCCTGGGTGACAGAGTGAGATCCTGTCTCTAAAAAATAAATAAGGTGATAATAATAAAATAAATGCCCTCCAGGAGTTTCAGTAAAGGGTCTGAAGTATATAATTTGTACTTGTACCTCAGTCCAGCCTTCTGCCAGTAACCATGGTTGCAGGTTGATCCCAAAAGTTGGTGTCTTCATCTGTTTTATGCTATTATAACAGAATACTAAATGCCAGGAAATTTATTAGGAATAAATTTGTACTTAGCTCATAGTTCTGGAGGCTGAGAAGTCCAAGAGCATGGCACCAGCATCTGGTGAGGTCCTTTTTGCAGCTTCATCCCACAGTGAAAGGCAGATGGGCAAGAAAGCACAAGAAGGAGCAAGCAAGAGAGGGCCAAATTCACATTTACAACAACCCACCCACTCAATAGCAAACCCACTTCTGCAGTAACAACGTTAACCTATTCATAAGGGTGGAGTCCTCATGACCTAATCACCTCTTAATAATCCTACCTCTTAGAACCATCACAATGGCAATTAAATTTCAACATGAGTTTTGGAGGGGACATTCAAACCATAGCTGGTACAGTTTATATAGCTAGCATGGTTAGGCTCAAATAAAGCTATCATAGGATTATTGATTGCCAATCATGTTCCAGGCTATGCCTTAAGTGCTTTGTATACTTGCAACAAATCTGTGAGCTGAGAATTATTCTTATGAGCATTTTCCAGATGTGGAAACAGGGTTCAGAAGACTTAAATAGGAAGGTCGCCCAGACAAAACATAGTAGAAATTTGAACCCAGAGTGAATTTGAACCCAGGGCTGTTCTGCTCTAAAATCTGTGCTCTAACAAACAAAACAAAAGAAAACAAAACAAAACAAAACAAATTCTGTTATGGCAAATTTCTAATATACACAAAAGTTCCACAAACTAGTGCCGTGAATCACCACATATCTGCCACCAAGTTACAATAACCATCAACACAGGGCCACTCTTGTTGCATCTCCTCCTTTTCCCTAATTTTTTTTTTTCTTTTTTTTTGAGACGGAGTTTCACTTTTGTTGCCCAGGCTGGAGTGCAATGAGGTGATCTCTGCTCACTGCAACCTCTGGCTCCTGGGTTCAAGCAATTCTCCTGCCTTGGCCTCCAGAATAGCTGGGATTATAGGCGCCCACAACCACTAATTTTTGTATTTTTAGCAGAGACGGGGTTTCACCATGTCAGCCAGGCTGGTCTCAAACTCCTGACCTCAGGTGATCCGCCCTCCTCAGCCTGCCAAAGTGCTAGGATTACAGGCATGAGCCACCGCGCCCAGCCTACTTTTTGTATTTTTTTTTAGTAGAGACAGGGTTTCACTACGTTGACCAGGCTGGTCTCAAACTCCTGACCTCAGGTGATCCACCTGCCTTGGCCTCCCAAAGTGCTGGGATCATAGGCATGAGCCACCTCGCATGGCCAATTAAGTCATTTTTAATGAACATTAGACATCATGTCATTTCACCCATAAATAGTTCAACATGTGTCTCTAAAAGATAAAGACATTCTTAACCCCCTCAAAATAATAACTTTTGGTGAGAAATTACCAAGAAAATGTCCTGTTGTTCTTTGAAAGAGGAAAATGGCAATATTTGCATTGCCCCCATAGGAAGAAAGCATTTCTTTGGATGTCTTGTGGCATTTTAGCATAACATTGGGGGGGACATAGTCATTGTCTGCTGAATCCAGGAATGCCTATTGGGCAGCCCTTTAATCACAAGGATCTGCCCACCTTGCCCCGTGGAACAAGCTTTTCTACATGTTACCCCTAAGTAACATCAATGGATCCATAAAGAAAACCTGCTCACGCCTGTAATCCCAGCACTTAAGGCGGGCAGATCACCTGAGGTCGGGAGTTCAAGACCAGCCTGACCAACATGGAGAAACCCCATCTCTACTAAAAATACAAAATTAGCCAGGCGTGGCAGCGCATGCCTGTAATTCCAGCTACTCGGGAGGTTGAGGCAAGAGAATTGCTTGAACCCAGGAGGCAGAGGTTGCAGTGAGCTGCGATTGTGCCATTGCACTCCAACCTGGGCAACAAGGGCGAAACTCTGTCGAAAAGAAAAGAAAAGAAAAGAAGGAAGGAGGAAGGGACAGAGGGAGGGAGGGAGGGAGAGAGGGAAGGAAGGAAAGAAAGAAGGAAAGAAAAAGACCTGCTGGAAACCAGATGTAACTGGCTGTGCTGTCTCAGAACCTGTTACATGGTTCGCTGGTGTGTGTGTGTGTGTGTGTGTGTGTGTGTGTAAGATTCACATTTACTGAACATACCTACGTCTCAGACATTAAACTAGGTGCTTTCAGATGTGCCAAGAACCTAACACTCAGGTTTTAAAATTTTGATTAGATTCTTGTAGTTCAGATTCCCATTTGGTTCAAAATTCCATTCTGTGCTGGAATATTATGGAAGAGAAGATACTCCCTTCAGAGGCTAAACCTATCAATCAACAGCATTTCTTAGAGAGAGAGAGAGTGTGTGTGAGCGTGGGTGTGTGTGTGTGTGTGTAAGCCACCCTGAGAGTCACCCTGGAAAGCACCAAGACTAGGCTATGGTTCCTGCCCTATCCTGCCATGGAAGAAATCTATCTGCATTGGAGTCCACGGATACTTAGTAATCTCCTTCTCCCATGCTCCAGGGCTTGTGATCATTGTCCTAACAAGCTTGGGAGTTTAGTTGTTAGGGTGGATGAGACAAAGTACACAAAGAGCCAGGTGTGGTGGCTCAAACCTATAATCTTAGCACTTCGGGAGGCTGAGGCAGGAGGCTCGCTTGAGCCCAGGAGTTCAAGACCAGTCTGGGCAACATAGTGAGACCTCATCTCTACCAAAAAGAATGTTAAAAATTAGCTAGGCATGGTGGCGTGCACCTGTAGTCCTAGCTACTAGGGAGGCTGAGGCAGAGCTTGAACTGGGGAGGTTGAGGTTGCAGTGAGCTGTGATCATGCCACTGCACTCCAGCCTGGGTGACAGATCTAGATTCTGTCTCTTAAAAAAAAAAAGGTACACGGCCGGGCGCGGTGGCTCAAGCCTGTAATCTCAGCACTTTGGGAGGCCGAGACGGGCGGATCACGAGGTCAGGAGATCGAGACCATCCTGGCTAACACGGTGAAACCCCGTCTCTACTAAAAAATACAAAAAAAAAACTAGCCGGGCGAGGTGGCAGGCGCCTATAGTCCCAGCTACTCGGGAGGCTGAGGCAGGAGAATGGCGTAAACCCGGGAGGCGGAGCTTGCAGTGAGCTGAGGTCTGGCCACTGCACTCCAGCCTGGGTGACAGAGCGAGACTCCGTCTCAAAAAAAAAAAAAGTACACAAAGAAGTAGATCTTGGCTGGGGGCGGTGACTCACATCTGTAATCCCAGCATTTTGGGAGGCTGAAGCAGGCAGATCACCTGAGGTCAGGAGTTCAAGACCAGCCTGGCCAACATGGTGAAACCCCGTCTCTAGTAAAAATACAAAAATTAGCTGGGCATGGTGGCACACGACTGTAATCCCAGCCACCCGGGAGGCTGAGGCAGGAGAATCACTGGAACCTGGGAGGCAGAGGCTGCAGTGAGTCGAGATCACGGCACTGCACTCCAGCCTGGGCAACAGACAGAGGCTCCATCTAAGAAAATTTTTAAAAAAGTAGATCTCCTAGGCAAAAGATACCAAATGCCACAGCAGATGTCATGAGGGGCAATACTAAAAAGCAGTAGCATCAACGTGTGATGAGAAAATCAGGAAAGCATAGGGGAGGAGCTGGTGGGACGTGACATGTAGAATATGCCCCAGAACTGTGGGCAGTTTGCTCTACCCAGCCATGTACTATGGACTCTAGAGGCCACACAATGGGTTCTACTCTGCAGTGCCTCCTCGCGGTGATGCTGGTGATGGGCCTTTGGTGTGTGGGGGGCTTTGGTCCTATTTGTGCTCTTGGATAAGTGCCAGGTTTCCCCTGACTGCTCAGGGATGTCTGCCCCTAACACGGGACCCTTGTTGCTGATAGAGATGGCTCTCGGGATTTGCTTGTTAACCCCACAAAGCTGGGAGGTGCTACAACTCCAGCAGATGGTTTGCTGGTTGAATCATTTGTTTTCTGCCACAGTGAGAATGACAAGGGGGTTGGAAGCACTGCTGGAGGGAAGAGTTATACCTGCTGGAGTCAGGGCTCAAAATAAACTCACAGTTAGGATTTTTTTTTTTTTTTTTTTTTAGATGGAGTCTCGCTCTGTCACCCAGGCTGGAGTGCAGTGGTGCAATCTCAGCTCACTGCAACCTCCACCCCTCAGGTTCAAGCCATTCTCCTGCCTCAGCCTACCCAGTAGCTGGGATTATAGGCGTGTGCCACGACGCCCAGCTAATTTTTGTATTTTTAGTAGAGATGAGGTTTCACCATGTTGGTCAGGCTGATCTCAAACTCCTGACCTCAAGTGATCGGCCCAACTTGGCCTCTCAAAGTGCTGGGATTACAGGTGTGAGCCACCGCACCTGGGGATAATTAGAATTTTTACAGCCAGAGTGATGGGAGAGGGAATAGAAGAAAGGCACAGGGGTAGGAACAAAGCATTTTCAGAGAATTCCCAGTGAAGGATGGGTGGTAGAGGGCAGGAGAGGAGACCCTGGAGATGCATGTAGAGAAGCAGGTTGGGGAAATTTTTAAAAACCCATAAAAACATACTGAGGACTTACACATTGCAATGGACAGCCAATGAAGTGGACTGGTGGAATTGTCACAAGACCTGAGGAGTATTAATCTAACACAGATTAATAACACCATGATTGGGAAGGAGGAAGAAATGGGAGCCAGGAGACCAGCTGGAAGGCCCTAAGTGCAATTGCACCCTATTGCGATTGTGGTTTACTTCTCTAAGGCCACCACTGGAATGTGGGGCTCTTGAAATAAGCGCTCTGCTGGCTTTCAAAATCTTGGGAATGGGACTGAACTGCATTAACTTTTTATTTTTCCAGTGCCTGGCACATAGCAGGTGCTCAATAAATATTTATTGAAAAGGAGAGAGAAAGAGAGAAAAGGAAGGGAGAGAAAGAAAAAGAGGGAAGAGGGTGGGGGAAGGGAAGGAAGTAGAAAAAAATTATGAAAGTCAAACATGTAAGGCTATGGAGATGGTTTAAGATAGAGGTAATGAAGGCCTTTCTGTAGGGCACTCCAAACACCAAGGTGGGGAAACCACAGATACTTCTGTAAGAGGATCTATAGGACTTGGCAAGTGACTTGATGTGGGAGGAAAGCAAGAGCAAGGAATCTAGATGATTGGGAGAATGAGGACACCATTAATATAAATAAGACAAATGGGAACTGAAGTGGGTCGGTGGGAAAGGCAGTATGAGGATGATTTTCCTTTTTTTTTTTTTTTTTTGAGATGGAGTCTCACTCTTGCCCATGCTGGAGTGCCATGGCATGATCTTGGCTCACTGCAGCCTCCGCCTCTTGGGTTCAAGCAATTCTCGTGCCTCAGCCTCCCTAGTAGCTGGGACTACAGGCATGCATCACCACGCCCAGCTAATTTTTTTGTATTTTTAGTAGAGATGAGGTTTCACCATGTTGGCCAGGCTGGTCTTGAACTCCTGGCCCCAAGTGATCCGCCTGCCTCAGCCTCTCAGAGTGCCGGGATTACAGGCGTGTGCCATGGTGCCCAGCTGTGGATGATTTTCATTTTGGACATTTTGAGTTTCAGGCGCCAGCAGGACCATCAAATGTAGCTGTCTAGCCAGTAGCTGGACACATGGAGCAACAGCTCAGGAGATCAGTGCTAAACAGCAGTCTGGGAAGACATCTGCAAAGAGGGCCTGATGGCAGTCCTGGGAGTGGGTGAGATCACGAAGCAGGAAGGAGAGAAAACAAGAGGCCAAAGGGCAAGAGTCTCGAGGATGCCAACACTTACAGGAAGAGAACAAGCAACTGTTGGAGAGAGAAAAGGAAAATGGGGAAAGTTCAGGATCCCTATGGCCAAGGAAGAGCATTTCAGCAGGGCCAGATGCTTCCGAGGTCAAGCCCGAGAAGAGCCTGCAATCCAGCAGCAATAGGAGGTCACAGGAGTTCTCAGAGGATCCACTGACTGTGACGTGCTGAGGGCGGATCCAGATTGTGCCGATGAAGAAAGAAGTGGGCGGTGAGATCCGGAGGCCGCCAGTAAAACACTCTTTGAAGGGCTTTGGCAGCAATGGGGGGAAGAAAGGAAGGACTGTGGCTCGAGGGGGAGGAGGGATGGGAGGAAGACTTGTTTTAGAATGGGTGAGCTGAGAACGGATTTGTAGGTGGAAAAGAAGAAAACAGCCAGATGGAAAAGGAAGGAGGCAGAGGGCATTTGGTGGAGCGGAGAAGGCCCCCGGAGAAGAAGGGGGAAATGAACACAGTACATTTTTCTAAAGCACACTAATTGAAGCTGCACATCCATGGTAATAAGAAGTCCTTACATTTGAAAAGCAATGAAATGCAATCTCCATAGTATTTTTATACACTCTATCTTATTTAATCCAGTGGGAGGTAGAGTACATTTATATCTACTAAAATGTAAGGAGGTTAAATGATTTACCCAAGATCACCTCGCTCATCAACAGAAGAACTTGGGGTCAAGCACCTGTTGTGTCAGCACCGTGTGAGGTGCCTGAGAGCCCAGAAGGGACTGGTAGAGGCTCCTCCCCTCAAGAAGCTCAAAGCCCAGGAGACTGAGCTTCCTTCTACTGGCAAAAATGCCCCAAAACATAATGTGCTCAGAGGAGGGCACTTTTTCAGACCGGGGAAGGGAGAGGAGCAGGATTCAAAGGAGGCTTTCCAGAGGAGGCAATGTTTAGGCTGAGCGTGGAAGGAAAAACCGAAATGACCTGGCTAAGTGGGTGGCAGCAAGAGGAAGTCCACTCCCAGCAAAAGAGGTCTGTGTGCAACAGCCTGGGGACTTTGGGAACTGTGAGCAACTCACTCTGCTGGAACACGGGGTAGGCGTGGCTGGGTACAGGAGAGGAGTGTGCCAAGACAGGGGTGGGAGGAACATGGCAGCCACCCTGAAAAATTCTAATTCCTTCCTTTTCAACCAGTGAGGCGTTTTGATCAAGGGAAAGATATCATCAGATTTGCATTCTAGAACAGTCACTCTGGAAGTCCCCTGGAGGTAGTACAGAGGATGGATTAGAGGAGGATGTTACCAGAGGCAGGGAGACCAGTTAAAATGCAAATACAGTGGCCTGGGCAAGAAAAGGGGAGGGCCTGGAAGGGGCAGTCGCATTTGTAATGGAACGGATGAGTATCTGTCTAGGAAGAAAGAACTGGTCAGCCTTAGAGGAAGAATGAGATGAAGAAATAAGGAAAGGAAGGATCTAGGATGATTCCCAGGTTCTGACTTGAACAGAAGCAGGAAGAAAAGCAGATATTAGTGAGGATGGGGAGTTGGGTAGCAAATAAGCTCAGGACACATTGGGTTGAGAAGCCTATGGGACATCCAGGTGGAGGTGTCCAGTAGGCAGTTGGAGACAGAGGTCTGGAGCTCCTGAGGAGGCTGACCTAGAGATAATCTTTGTGAGTCATCAGCACAAGTCACCAACATGAGCCACTGGTGGGGATGAGTGTTTGGAAGGAGAAGAGAAAAGGGCCTCTCATACAGCCTGGAGGAGCACTGGCCTTTAAGAAGGTGAAAGAAGCCAGGCATGGTGGCTCACACCTATAATCCCAGCACTTTGGGAGGCCAAGGCAGGAGGATCACTTGAGTCCAGGAGTTCGAGACCAGCATAGGCAGGATGGCAAAACCTCATCTCTACAAAAAATAAAATTAGCCAGGTGTGGTGGCATGTGCCTGTAGTCCCAGCTACTCGGGAGGCTGAGAGTGGAAGACGGCTTGAGTCTGGGAGGTCGGGGCTGCAGTGAACTGTGATTGCGCTACTGCACTCCAGTTGGAGTGACAGAGCAAGACCCTGTCTCAAAAAAAAAAAAAGGGAAGAAAGAAGTAGGCGAAAAGGAGGTTGTGATATGACCAGTTGATATATAATAGATAGTAAAAAATGTTAAAACTATTTGAAAATAAAATAACATTTTAAAATAGTAAAATAGGCCAGTCGTGGTGGCTCACACCTATAACCTCAACACTTTGGGAGGGTGAGGCAGGTGGATCACTTGAGGTCAGGAGTTCAAGACCAGCCTGGCCAACATGGTGAAACCCATCTCTACTAAAAGTACAAAATTAGCTGGGCATGGTGGCATATGCCCATAGTCCCAGCTACTCAGGAGGCTGAGGCAGGAGAATCGCTTGAACCCAGGAGGCAGAGGCTGCAGTGAGCTGAGATTGTGCCACTGCACCCCAGCGTGAGCGACAGAGCGAGACTCCATCTGAGAATAAATGAATAAATTATATTAAATAAACACAAATACAAATACAAAATTAGCTGGACGTGGTGGCACGCTCCTGTAATCCCAGCTACTTGGGTGGCTGAGTCACAAGAATCGCTTGAACCTGGGAGGCGGAGCTTGCAGTAAGCCAAGATCATGCTGCTGCACTCCAGCCTGGGTGACAGAGCAAGACTCTCTCAAAAAAAAAATTTTTTGGCCGGGCGCAGTGGCTCAAGCCTGTAATCCCAGCACTTTGGGAGGCTGAGATGGGCGGATCACGAGGTCAGGAGATCAAGACCATCCTGGCTAACACAGTGAAACCCCGTCTCTACAAAANAAAAAAAAAAAAAGGGAAGAAAGAAGTAGGCGAAAAGGAGGTTGTGATATGACCAGTTGATATATAATAGATAGTAAAAAATGTTAAAACTATTTGAAAATAAAATAACATTTTTAAAAATAGTAAAAATAGGCCAGTCGTGGTGGCTCACACCTATAACCTCAACACTTTGGGAGGGTGAGGCAGGTGGATCACTTGAGGTCAGGAGTTCAAGACCAGCCTGGCCAACATGGTGAAACCCATCTCTACTAAAAGTACAAAAATTAGCTGGGCATGGTGGCATATGCCCATAGTCCCAGCTACTCAGGAGGCTGAGGCAGGAGAATCGCTTGAACCCAGGAGGCAGAGGCTGCAGTGAGCTGAGATTGTGCCACTGCACCCCAGCGTGAGCGACAGAGCGAGACTCCATCTGAGAATAAATGAATAAATTATATTAAATAAACACAAATACAAATACAAAAATTAGCTGGACGTGGTGGCACGCTCCTGTAATCCCAGCTACTTGGGTGGCTGAGTCACAAGAATCGCTTGAACCTGGGAGGCGGAGCTTGCAGTAAGCCAAGATCATGCTGCTGCACTCCAGCCTGGGTGACAGAGCAAGACTCTCTCAAAAAAAAAATTTTTTGGCCGGGCGCAGTGGCTCAAGCCTGTAATCCCAGCACTTTGGGAGGCTGAGATGGGCGGATCACGAGGTCAGGAGATCAAGACCATCCTGGCTAACACAGTGAAACCCCGTCTCTACAAAAATTACAAAAAAAAAACTAGCCAGGCGAGGTGGCGGGCACCTGTAGTCCCAGCTACTCGGAAGGCTGAGGCAGGAGAATGGTGTAAACCCAGGAGGCGGAGCTTGCAGTGAGCTGAGATCCGGCCACTGCACTCCAGCCTGGGCCACAGAGCGAGACTCCGTCTCAAAAAAAAAAAAAAATTTTTTTTAAATGGCAAAAATAAAAAAAAGCAAAGGAGGTGAGGAGAGGCCAGAGAGGCACGAGAGAGAAAGTGATACAGGAGAAGACATAGAGCTTGAGGGGTCCCGTGGGAGGATGCTACTGAGAGTGAGAAGAGCAGAATCTCATTTGCTTTCAGTGGGAGAGGAGATGGCTTCCCCTAGGCTGGTCAGAGAAGGCTTTAGGAAATAGAAAAAACTGAGAAAAAGAAAAGCCCTTTCAAGCTGAGAAATGGAAGGGAGGGGGTTGAGTTCCTCTTCTCTCCTCTTTGCTGTGTTTTCTTGACTATTGCTGCCATAATTGGTACATTCACAGAAAATAAAGCCTAGTCTCTGGTGAAATGTGGAGAATCAGATGTTCAAAATGTTTCTGTTATGTGCTTCAAAGCCAGACTTGCTGAAAATGGAGACCGTCCAATGTGATCACGCTGTTCTTAAAAACGTTCCTTTGATAGACATTAAACTGTTCTGTTTACCAGAAATGTTCACGAGGAAAATAAACAGGGCTATTTAGGAGTATTTCAAAATTAAAGTTTAAAACATAAGAGAAAACAAGAGGCACAAAAAAAGAAAAATCCAAAACTTCATGAACATTGCAGATCTTAGGTGCCCTTGAAATCTTTTTCTCTGCCTAACATTATGTAATTCTTCATCAGCCAAATATATATCAGTTTCACATGCTAAAATTCACTGTGTATGTGTCATACTTAAAGGACATGGTATTGAAAGGAAACAATAATATAAAAATATGTACAAAGGTTTGGGAACCAATGCACATACAGACCTGAGAATTTTCTAAAGAAACTTTCAGGATATTACTGAAAAATAAGTGAGGGGAACCAGACATCCCCTCAGATGGTGTAATTGACCCAGGCGCCCTAACTGATCCTCTTGCTGAAAACAACTAAAAATTCTGGTTCAAATACTAAAAATATCTTCTTCTAAATAAATGAATGAAAGTAAGGAATATTCAGCCAAACCATATGACAACAGATACCCAGAGAGATAAACAAAGCAATTGCCAAACCAGTTAGCTTTCAGTTTTCAAGACCTTAAGGAGCTCCAGGGACAGAAGACAGAACTCAAGGTCTGCCCAAGATGGAGATTCTCATTGGATATTCTCTCATATAGGTGAGACCCTAAAGCTATACCCTTACTGTTAGGCTAAACTAGAAATAAATCTGACCACTCCGCCTGGAGGGGTTATAGCCAAAATGGCCTTGGTTCTTGGTACTACATAAAAGTAAAAAAGGGCCAGGTGCAGTGGCTCACACCTGTAATCCCAGCACTTTGGGAGGCCGAGGCGGGTGGATCACGAGGTCGGGAGATTGAGACCATCCTGGCTAACACAATGAAACCCCCGTCTCTACAAAAACACAAAAAATTAGCCAGGCGTAGTGGTGGGTGCCTGTAGCCCCAGCTACTCGGGAGGTTGAGGCAGGAGAATGGTGTGAACTCGGGAGTCAGAGCTTGCAGTGAGCTGAGATTGTGTCACTGCATTCCAGCCTGGGCAACAGAACAAGACTCTGTCTCAAAAAAAAAAAAAGTGAAAAGAACTCCTGAAAATATATAAAAGCTAGTCCTAACAATGTGCAGCTTAGTTTCACAGGATCGAATCATCTGAAAAGCCTCCAGCAGAAAATTTAATTTAAAGTGGTCCTAAGGGCCAGGTGTGGTGGCTCAGGCCTATAATCCCAGCACTTTGGGAGGCCGAGGCAAGTGGATCACCTGGCAAGTGGATCACCTGATGTCGGCAATTTGAGACCAGCCTGGCCAACATGGCAAAACCCCATCTCTACTAAAAATGCAAAAATTAGCTGGGCTTGGTGTCAGGCACCTGTAATTCCAGCTACTCAGGAGGCTGAGGAAGGAGAATCGCTTAAACCCGAGAGATGGAGGTTGCAGTGAACTGAGATCGCACCATTTGCACTCCAGCCTGGGTAACAAAAGTGAAACTCCATCTCAAAAATTTTTAAATAAATAAATAAATAAAATAAAGTGGTCCTAAGTATCTAAAGCACTAGAAGAAGCAAATGCAATTCTCTCTAGAAGAATTCACCTTTATCTCAGGCCTCAAAAAATTCCCACATATAAAGTTTTAAGAAATATAAGCACAGAATCAAAAATCACAAAACCAAAACAAACTAGGCACCATGAGCAAAAGAATATAGACAGCAGAATCAGACCTACAAAGACTGTAGATTTAGAAATTATCAGAAACATGACATAAAATTACTATTTCAGAGCTTTTAAGAAATAAAAATGGAGCCAGGCGTGGTGGCTCACACCTGTAATCCCAACACTTTGGGAGGCCAAGGTGGGCAGATCATGAGGTCAAGAGATCGAGAGCATCCTGGCCAACATAGTGAAACTCTGTCTCTACTAAAAATACAAAAATTAGCTGGGTGTGGTGGCGCGCACCTGTAGTTCCAGGTACTCAGGAGGCTGAGGCAGGAGAATCACTTGATGCTGGGACTGCGGAGGTTGCAGTGAGCCCAGATGGTGCCACTGTACTCCAGCCTGGGTGACAGAGCAAGACTCCATCTCAAAAAAAAAAAAAAAAAAAAAAAAA
>NW_016806950.1:1182742-1186926 GCF_001698545.2 Rhinopithecus bieti | reverse complement strand
AAAAAAAAAAAAAAAAAAAAAGAAGAGCGAATAAAAACGTAAGCATAAAAAGGAAGACTCAAATAGACAATAAAATGTGTGTGTGTATATATGTATACACACATACATATACTTTCAAATAGTTCAAAAAAGCATACACACACACACACACACACACACATATACTTTCAAATGGTTTAAATATACATATGGCCGGCTCAGTGGCTCATGCCTGTAATCCCAGCATTCTGGGAGGCCGAGGTGGGTGGATCACCTGAGGTCAGGAGTTTGAGACCAGCCTGGCCAACAGGGTGAAACCTCTACTAAAAATACAAAAATTAGCCCGGTGTGGTGGCAGGTGCCCATAATCCCAGTTACTCAGGAGGCTGAGGCAGGAGAATTGCTTGAACCCAGGAGGCGGAGGTTGCAGTGAGCTGAGATGGTGCCATTGCACTCCAATCTGGGTGACAAGGCAAGACTCCATCCCCAAATATATATATATATAATGTATATATGTATGTGTGTATATATATAAGATAGATGATCGATTGACAGATAAACAGGCAGATGCCAGGCATGGTGGCTCACATCAGTTACCTCAGTCTTTTGAGAGGCTGAGATAGGAGTGATTGCTTCAGGCCAGGAGTTTGAAGCCAGCCTGGATAACAGTGAAACCCTGTCTCTATAAAATATTTTAAAATTAGCTAGGCACAGTGTCATGCACCTGTAGTCCCAGCTACTCCGGAGGCTGGGGTGAGAGGATCACTCCCTGAACCCAGGAGTTTGAGGCTGCAGTGAGTTATGATTTCACCAGTGTACTTCAGCCTGGGCAACAGTGTGAGACCCTGTCTCTAAAATTAAAAAAAAAAAAAAAAAGGAAAGGTAGATAGACAAAGCAAAATAATAACATGTTAACAATTGTTGTAACTAGGTATGTGTGTGCTGATTGTACTGTTCTTTCACTTTTCATATACATTGAAAATTTTTTGTAATGAAAATTATAGCTGGGTGCATTGGCTCATGCCTATAATCCTAGCACTTTGGGAGTCTGAGGTGGGAGGGTTGCTTGAGGCCAGGAGTTCAAGACCAGCCTGGTCAACATAGCAAGACCCTGAATCTAAAAAAAAGTTTAAAAGTAAAGTAGCCGGGCGCGGTGGCTCATGCCTGTAATCCTAGCACTTTGGGAGGCCAAGGCAGGTGGATCACCTGAGGTCGGGAGTTCGAGACCAGTCTGACCAATGTGGAGAAACCCCGTCTCTACTAAAATACAAAATTAGCTGGGCGTGGTGGTGCATGCCTGTAATCCCAGCTACTCAGGAGGCTGAGGCAGGAGAATCACTTGAATCTGGGAGGCGGAGGTTGCAGTAAGCCAATATCATGCCTTTGCACTCCAGCCTGGGCAACGAGAGCGAAACTCCAACTCAAAAAAAGAAAAAAAAGGGAAGTAAAAAAAAGAGAAAAGTTATGAAAAAAGAAAAGAAAACCAAGTAATGAAATTTACCACATTAATAGAGTAAGGAAAAAAGCCCTTGTCAAAACTGAACATTCATTTATGATTTTAAGAAAGAAAACTCTTAGCAAGCATAATGATATATTTAAAAAAGCATTTCCCTTAAGATTTGAGATAAGGATGGCTGATTTTCAAAATTGTGTTGGAACCCATCACAGTAAGGCAAGAGCAAGCATAAGAACTGGAATGGAAGAGGCCAGGCACAGTGCCTTACACCTGTAATCCCAGCACTTTGGGAGGCTAAGGCAGGTGGATCACCTGAGGTCAGGAGTTCGAGACCAGCCTGACCAACATGGTGAAACCTCATCTCCACTAAAATACAAAATTTAAATCAGGCTTGGTGGCATGCACCTGTAGTCCCAGCTACTCGGGAGACTGAGGCAGGAGAATTGCTTGAACCTGCGAGGGGAGGTTGCAGTGAGGTGAGATTGTGCCATTGTACTCCAGCCTGGGCGACAGAGTGAAACTTCATCTCCGTGAGCCACCATGCCCAGACAAGCAAGCACATTAGATATAAAATGAATAAATGAAAATCAAGTGCATTTCTATATATCAACTACCAACAGATATCATAATTTAAAAGCGATATACTTGGCCGAACGCAGTGACTCACGCCTGTAATCCTAGCATTTTGGGAGGCCAAGGCAGGTGGTTCACCTGAGGTCAGGAGTTCGAGACCAGCCTGGCCAACATGTTAAACCCCGTCTCTACTAAAATACAAAATTAGCCAGGCATGGTGGCACACGCCTGTAATCCCAGCTGCCTAGGCGGCTGAGGCAGGAGAATCACTTGAATCTGGGAGGCAGCGGTTGCAGTGAGGCGAGATCATACCATTGCACTCCAGCCTGGATGACAAGAGTGAGACTCCATCTCGAAAAAAAAGAGAGAGAGAGAGATACTTTGTAATAGGATCAAATATATGAAGTACAGAGTAATAAATCAAACAAAAGATGTGCCAGAGCTCTCTGAGGAAAAAAAAATAATAAAACTTTATTAAAAGATTTAAAGAATACTAAAATAAACAGAGCACTATGTTCATGCAATGCAAGACTCACATTTATAAAATGTCAGTTTTCCTTAAGTTGATCTACAGATTCAATGCAATCTCAGCCAAAACTCCAACAGATTTTGTGGAGAATTTGACAAGCTTATTCTAAAATGTAAATGAAAGTACAAAAGACCAGGAATAGCCAAGACCAAAAAAAAAAAGACTTCCTTTCCAGATCCAGCCTCTTTAACACTCAATGATGATTAAAGCAGTGTGATATTGGAGCAAGGTCAGAAAATAGAGCACTGAAAACAATAGAGAGCCCAGAAATACACAGCTGCCTCCATGCCACTTGATATATAAGAGAGGGGAATTGTGGATGGATAAGTGCAATAAATAACACTAGGACATTGAGGATCTATATAGAAAAAAAAACAAACGAACTCTACTTTTCACCATATACAAAATTCAGTTCCAGGTGAATCAGAAATCCAAATATGAAAAGGGACTAGAGGCGCCTGCCACCATGCCAGGCTAATTTTTTGTATTTTAGTAGAGATGGGGTTTCACTGTGTTAGCCAGAATGGTCTTGATCTCCTGACCTCGTGATCCGCCCGCTTCAGCCTCCCAAAGTGCTGGGATTACAGGCGTGAGCCACTGCGCCTGGCCTCATGACCAAGCAGTTTTAAAAAAATAAATAGAATTCTGGAGATGAAAATGTACTAATAAAATTTAAGATTCAGTGGACAGATTTAATAGCAGGTGAGACACAACTGAAAAGAGAAGGCAGTTCAGAGGAAGAAGGGGTGAAAAAAACAGAGAAGACAGAGCCAAAGAAATGATGCAGATGACAGCATAGTGATAAAAAGAAATGGAAAATGAGCCAGGCACTTTATCTGTAATCCCACTGCTGGGATTATGGGCTCATACCTGTAATCCCAGCACTTTGGGCGGCAAAGGCAGGAGGATTGCCTGAGGCCAGGAGTTTGAGACCAGCCTAGGCAACATAGTGAGACCTAGTGTCTGCAAAAACACAAAAATTAGCCAGGTGTAGTGGTGCATGCCTGTAGTCCCAGCTACTCAGGAGGCTGAGGCAGGAGGATTGCTTGAGGCCTGGAGGTGGAGGTTGCAGTGAGTTGTGAGTGCACCACTGCACTACAGCCTAGGTAACAGAGCAAGGCCCTGTCAAAAGAAAAGAAAAAGAAAGGGGAGGGCAGGGGAGAAGGAAGGGAGAAAGAGAGAGAGGAAGGGAAAGAAAGAAAATAAATGGAAAATAAAAAGATACCCAGATTCAAGAAGCTCAATAACTTCTTAACAGAAATAAAAGGAAATCCACATTTCAACACACTATAAGAAAATTGCAGAGTACTGAAGACAGAGACTAGATCTTAGAAACAGAAAAAAGAGGCTGGGTGCAGTGGCTCACACCTATAATCCCAACACTTTGGGAGGCTGAGGCAGGTAGATTGCTTGAGGTCAGGAGTTTGAGACCAGCCTGCACAACATGGCAAAACCTCATCTCTACTAAAAATGCAAAAAATTAGCTGGGTGTGGTGGCAGGTGCCTGTAATCCCAGCTACTTGGGAGGCTGAAGCAGAAGAATTGCTTGAACCCAGGAGGCAGAGGTTGCAGTGAGCCAAGATTCATGCCACTGCACTCCAGCCTGGGCAACAAGAGCAAAACTCTGTCTCAAAAAAAAAAAAAAAA
>NW_016806950.1:1171367-1180538 GCF_001698545.2 Rhinopithecus bieti | reverse complement strand
TAACCAGGATGGTCTTGATCTCCTGACCTCATGATCTGCCTGCCTCGGCCTCCCAAAGTGCTGGGATTACAGGTGTGAGCCACTGTACCCGGCCAGCCAGGAGATCTTAAAAAAAAAAAAAAAAGAAAAATTAAAGCATTATTTGTAATAACAAAATAAGGTAAACAACTCAGACATTCCTCAATAGTAGAATGGATAAATCATGGCACATTCACTTATCGGAATGCCATATATCAGGAACAATTAATAAGTTTTAGCTACATATATTGATATGGAAGACCCTCCATATTCTCACACTGCTATAAAGAACTACCTGAGGCTGGGCGAGGTGGCTCATGCCTGTAATCCCAGCACTTTGGGAGGCCGAGGCGGGTGGATCACCTGAAGCCAGGAGTTCTTGACCAGCCTGACCAACGTGGTGAAACCCCGTCTCTACTGAAAATACAAAATTAGCCAGGCATGGTGGTGCGTGCCTATAATTCCAGCTACTCGAGAGGCTGAGGCAAGAGAATCACTTGAACCCTGGAGGCGGAGGTTGCAGTGAGGCGAGATTGCACCACTGCACTCCAGCCTGGGCAACGAGAGAAACTCTGTCTCAAAAAAAAAAACAAAACAAAACAAAACTACCTGAGACGGGATAATATATTTTCAAAAAGAAGTTTAAGTGACTCACAGTTCCTCAGGCT
Source organism: Rhinopithecus bieti (assembly GCF_001698545.2). Lineage (NCBI taxonomy): Eukaryota > Metazoa > Chordata > Mammalia > Primates > Cercopithecidae > Rhinopithecus > Rhinopithecus bieti. Next base: position 1,179,852 of record NW_016806950.1, on the reverse strand, counting down.
GTATACAAAGCGTGGCTGGGAGGCCTCAGGAAACTTACAATCATGGCAAAAGGCCAAGGGGAAGCAACTACCTCTTACTGCAGCAGAGCAGGAGAGAGAGAGTAAGCCGGGAGGTGCCACACACATTTAAACCATCAGATCTTGTGAGAACTCACTCACTATCACAACAAGAGCAAGGAGGAAATCCGCTCCCATGATCCAATCACCGACTACCAGGCCAGTCTTCCAATTCCACAGGAGATTTAGGTAGGGACAAAAATCCAAACCATATCGGGGGGTCTTGCAAAAATATTGTGAAAATGCAATATTTAATAAAGAAGCAAGCTACAAGAGTATATATACTGTGTGATTCCACTGAAATAATGTATGAGACAAAATTAAATAATAAACAGATTAGAGATACTCTACAGGAGGTAAAATTATTTTAGAATGGTTATGGTACTGCATAAAAACAGAAAAATAGACCAATAGAAGAGAATAGAGCCCAGAAAAAACTCTTGCATATTTAGTCAAATGACTTTCAACAAGGATGCTATGGCCTTTCAGTGGGGGAAAGGACAGTCTTTTCAACAAATGGTGTTGGGAAAAACTGGACATCCACATGAAAAAAAAAAAAAAAAAGAAGTTGGACCCTTACCTTACTATGTACAAAAATTAATTAAAAATGGTGGCTCATGCATATAATCCCAGTACCTTGGGAGGCCAAGGTGGGCAGATCACGAGGTCAGGAGTTCGAGACCAGCCAGACCAACATGGTGAAATCCTCTCTCTACTAAAAAAAAAAAAAAAAATTAGCCAGGCATAGTGGTGCGCACTGTAATCCCAGGATTACATACAATAGAATATTACATACAATAGAATATTATTTAGCCTTTACATGGAAGAAAATTCTGACACATACTACAACATGGACGAACCTTGACAACTTTACGGTAAGTGAAATAAGCCAGTCACAAAAGGACAAATACTGAATGATTCCAGTTATATGAGGTAGTTGGAGCAGTCAAAATCACAGAGACAGAAAGTAGAATGGGGGGTGCCAGGGACTGGGGAGAGGCAGGATTGGGGAGTTATTGTTCAATGGACACAATGTTTCATTTGGGGAAGACAAAAAAGTTCTGGAGATGGATGGTGGTCATAGTTGCACAGCAATGTGAGTGTACTTAATGCCACAGAACTGTACACTTAAAAATGGTTGGCCAGGTGCGGTGGTTCATGCCTGTAATCCCAGAACTTTGGGAGGCTGAGGCGGGCAGATCACGAGGTCAGGAGATGAAGACCATCCTCGCCAACATGGTGAAACCTCATCTCTACTAAAATACAAAATTAGCCANGCTCACACCTATAATCCCAACACTTTGGGAGGCTGAGGCAGGTAGATTGCTTGAGGTCAGGAGTTTGAGACCAGCCTGCACAACATGGCAAAACCTCATCTCTACTAAAATGCAAAAAATTAGCTGGGTGTGGTGGCAGGTGCCTGTAATCCCAGCTACTTGGGAGGCTGAAGCAGAAGAATTGCTTGAACCCAGGAGGCAGAGGTTGCAGTGAGCCAAGATTCATGCCACTGCACTCCAGCCTGGGCAACAAGAGCAAAACTCTGTCTCAAAAAAAAAAAAAAAAGAAAAAAGAAAAAACACACACACACACACACACAGAGAAAAGAGTCAGAAAACTTCAGCCTGCAATAATTTGACTGACAGCTGATTTCTCAAGAGCAACAATAAAAGTAAGATGATGATGGAATAATACCTTCAATGTGCTGAGGAAATTACCATCAACCTAGAACTCTATACCCACTGAAAATATCTATAAAGAACAAGGGAGAAGAAGGAGGAAGAGGAGGAGAGGAGGAGGAGGAATGTCAAACAAATAAAACCGAAAATCATTTGCTACCAAAGACCCTAAGAAAAGGAAATCCCAAAGTATTTATTTCAGGCAGAAGGAACGTAATCTCAGATGGAAGGAATGAGATAAAGGAAGGAGTGAATCACATGTGAACTCTGTATTTTATCTGATCTGCTACTGACTACATAAAACTAAACAAAATCTACAGCTAACATCTAAAAAGCTAACAAGAGGTTGTCCACTGCCATCTGGACCCCCAGGGCCACAGTGTAGGCCCAGCCGTGGCTTGGTACTCCGGACTGTGGGCCTCAGCAAGGGTCATAAGATGACCAAGAGGGCGAACAAGACAAAGCCCAGCCCCCTGGCAGGCACTGCACCAGGCACAGCAGGTTCCTGCAGGGCGTGATCTGAGACATGTGGGCTTCACCTGAAACAAGCAAGCAACTTGCCCACAGAGCAGTTCAAAATATCCATGGGAGATCTGGCCCTCACATTCATCAAGAAAAGGGTGGGGACATACATCCTTACCAAGAGGGAGTGGAAAGGACTGAGCAGGGCCCCAGTTTTCATGAGGAGAGCAGCTGCCACGAGGACTGAGCTCCTCCTCTGTCTGTGTATAATGAAACCTTGATGGAAAAAACCAAGACAGAATAAAATACACAGCCCCATAGCAAAGAAGTCAGAAGGTGGGTGATTGGTGTTCAAGTGTTCTAAGGCCGTTGTGGTGTATGGGAGAAGGTAAAAGGATAATGATTGACTGTGGGTTTTGGTAAGTTAAGCAAGCACAATAAATTTTTAGGTCAGCCACTAAAGATTAGAAATAGAATATTTAGCTTCCAAACTAGTAGAGGGGGAAAAGTAAGAAAAAAATGAAGTGATGAAAAGTAATTGATCAAAAAGAAGAGCGAGACGGGCGGATCACGAGGTCAGGAGATCGAGACCATCCTGGCTAACACGGTGAAACCCCGTCTCTACTAAAAACTACAAAAAACTAGCCGGGCGACGTGGTGGCGCCTGTAGTCCCAGCTACCCGGGAGGCTGAGACAGGGGAATGGCGTGAACCCGGGAGGCGGAGCTTGCAGTGAGCTGAGATCCGGCCACAGCACTCCAGCCTGGGTGACAGAGCGAGACTCCGTCTCAAAAAAAAAAAAAAAAAAAAAAAGAAGAGCGAATAAAAACGTAAGCATAAAAAGGAAGACTCAAATAGACAATAAAATGTGTGTGTGTATATATGTATACACACATACATATACTTTCAAATAGTTCAAAAAAGCATACACACACACACACACACACACACATATACTTTCAAATGGTTTAAATATACATATGGCCGGCTCAGTGGCTCATGCCTGTAATCCCAGCATTCTGGGAGGCCGAGGTGGGTGGATCACCTGAGGTCAGGAGTTTGAGACCAGCCTGGCCAACAGGGTGAAACCTCTACTAAAAATACAAAAATTAGCCCGGTGTGGTGGCAGGTGCCCATAATCCCAGTTACTCAGGAGGCTGAGGCAGGAGAATTGCTTGAACCCAGGAGGCGGAGGTTGCAGTGAGCTGAGATGGTGCCATTGCACTCCAATCTGGGTGACAAGGCAAGACTCCATCCCCAAATATATATATATATAATGTATATATGTATGTGTGTATATATATAAGATAGATGATCGATTGACAGATAAACAGGCAGATGCCAGGCATGGTGGCTCACATCAGTTACCTCAGTCTTTTGAGAGGCTGAGATAGGAGTGATTGCTTCAGGCCAGGAGTTTGAAGCCAGCCTGGATAACAGTGAAACCCTGTCTCTATAAAATATTTTAAAATTAGCTAGGCACAGTGTCATGCACCTGTAGTCCCAGCTACTCCGGAGGCTGGGGTGAGAGGATCACTCCCTGAACCCAGGAGTTTGAGGCTGCAGTGAGTTATGATTTCACCAGTGTACTTCAGCCTGGGCAACAGTGTGAGACCCTGTCTCTAAAATTAAAAAAAAAAAAAAAAAGGAAAGGTAGATAGACAAAGCAAAAATAATAACATGTTAACAATTGTTGTAACTAGGTATGTGTGTGCTGATTGTACTGTTCTTTCACTTTTCATATACATTGAAAATTTTTTGTAATGAAAAATTATAGCTGGGTGCATTGGCTCATGCCTATAATCCTAGCACTTTGGGAGTCTGAGGTGGGAGGGTTGCTTGAGGCCAGGAGTTCAAGACCAGCCTGGTCAACATAGCAAGACCCTGAATCTAAAAAAAAGTTTAAAAAGTAAAGTAGCCGGGCGCGGTGGCTCATGCCTGTAATCCTAGCACTTTGGGAGGCCAAGGCAGGTGGATCACCTGAGGTCGGGAGTTCGAGACCAGTCTGACCAATGTGGAGAAACCCCGTCTCTACTAAAAATACAAAATTAGCTGGGCGTGGTGGTGCATGCCTGTAATCCCAGCTACTCAGGAGGCTGAGGCAGGAGAATCACTTGAATCTGGGAGGCGGAGGTTGCAGTAAGCCAATATCATGCCTTTGCACTCCAGCCTGGGCAACGAGAGCGAAACTCCAACTCAAAAAAAGAAAAAAAAGGGAAGTAAAAAAAAGAGAAAAGTTATGAAAAAAGAAAAGAAAACCAAGTAATGAAATTTACCACATTAATAGAGTAAGGAAAAAAGCCCTTGTCAAAACTGAACATTCATTTATGATTTTAAGAAAGAAAAACTCTTAGCAAGCATAATGATATATTTAAAAAAGCATTTCCCTTAAGATTTGAGATAAGGATGGCTGATTTTCAAAATTGTGTTGGAACCCATCACAGTAAGGCAAGAGCAAGCATAAGAACTGGAATGGAAGAGGCCAGGCACAGTGCCTTACACCTGTAATCCCAGCACTTTGGGAGGCTAAGGCAGGTGGATCACCTGAGGTCAGGAGTTCGAGACCAGCCTGACCAACATGGTGAAACCTCATCTCCACTAAAAATACAAAAATTTAAATCAGGCTTGGTGGCATGCACCTGTAGTCCCAGCTACTCGGGAGACTGAGGCAGGAGAATTGCTTGAACCTGCGAGGGGGAGGTTGCAGTGAGGTGAGATTGTGCCATTGTACTCCAGCCTGGGCGACAGAGTGAAACTTCATCTCCGTGAGCCACCATGCCCAGACAAGCAAGCACATTAGATATAAAATGAATAAATGAAAATCAAGTGCATTTCTATATATCAACTACCAACAGATATCATAATTTAAAAGCGATATACTTGGCCGAACGCAGTGACTCACGCCTGTAATCCTAGCATTTTGGGAGGCCAAGGCAGGTGGTTCACCTGAGGTCAGGAGTTCGAGACCAGCCTGGCCAACATGTTAAACCCCGTCTCTACTAAAAATACAAAAATTAGCCAGGCATGGTGGCACACGCCTGTAATCCCAGCTGCCTAGGCGGCTGAGGCAGGAGAATCACTTGAATCTGGGAGGCAGCGGTTGCAGTGAGGCGAGATCATACCATTGCACTCCAGCCTGGATGACAAGAGTGAGACTCCATCTCGAAAAAAAAGAGAGAGAGAGAGATACTTTGTAATAGGATCAAATATATGAAGTACAGAGTAATAAATCAAACAAAAGATGTGCCAGAGCTCTCTGAGGAAAAAAAAATAATAAAACTTTATTAAAAGATTTAAAGAATACTAAAATAAACAGAGCACTATGTTCATGCAATGCAAGACTCACATTTATAAAAATGTCAGTTTTCCTTAAGTTGATCTACAGATTCAATGCAATCTCAGCCAAAACTCCAACAGATTTTGTGGAGAATTTGACAAGCTTATTCTAAAATGTAAATGAAAGTACAAAAGACCAGGAATAGCCAAGACCAAAAAAAAAAAAGACTTCCTTTCCAGATCCAGCCTCTTTAACACTCAATGATGATTAAAGCAGTGTGATATTGGAGCAAGGTCAGAAAAATAGAGCACTGAAAACAATAGAGAGCCCAGAAATACACAGCTGCCTCCATGCCACTTGATATATAAGAGAGGGGGAATTGTGGATGGATAAGTGCAATAAATAACACTAGGACATTGAGGATCTATATAGAAAAAAAAACAAACGAACTCTACTTTTCACCATATACAAAATTCAGTTCCAGGTGAATCAGAAATCCAAATATGAAAAGGGACTAGAGGCGCCTGCCACCATGCCAGGCTAATTTTTTGTATTTTTAGTAGAGATGGGGTTTCACTGTGTTAGCCAGAATGGTCTTGATCTCCTGACCTCGTGATCCGCCCGCTTCAGCCTCCCAAAGTGCTGGGATTACAGGCGTGAGCCACTGCGCCTGGCCTCATGACCAAGCAGTTTTTAAAAAAATAAATAGAATTCTGGAGATGAAAAATGTACTAATAAAAATTTAAGATTCAGTGGACAGATTTAATAGCAGGTGAGACACAACTGAAAAGAGAAGGCAGTTCAGAGGAAGAAGGGGTGAAAAAAACAGAGAAGACAGAGCCAAAGAAATGATGCAGATGACAGCATAGTGATAAAAAGAAATGGAAAATGAGCCAGGCACTTTATCTGTAATCCCACTGCTGGGATTATGGGCTCATACCTGTAATCCCAGCACTTTGGGCGGCAAAGGCAGGAGGATTGCCTGAGGCCAGGAGTTTGAGACCAGCCTAGGCAACATAGTGAGACCTAGTGTCTGCAAAAACACAAAAATTAGCCAGGTGTAGTGGTGCATGCCTGTAGTCCCAGCTACTCAGGAGGCTGAGGCAGGAGGATTGCTTGAGGCCTGGAGGTGGAGGTTGCAGTGAGTTGTGAGTGCACCACTGCACTACAGCCTAGGTAACAGAGCAAGGCCCTGTCAAAAGAAAAGAAAAAGAAAGGGGAGGGCAGGGGAGAAGGAAGGGAGAAAGAGAGAGAGGAAGGGAAAGAAAGAAAATAAATGGAAAATAAAAAGATACCCAGATTCAAGAAGCTCAATAACTTCTTAACAGAAATAAAAGGAAATCCACATTTCAACACACTATAAGAAAATTGCAGAGTACTGAAGACAGAGACTAGATCTTAGAAACAGAAAAAAGAGGCTGGGTGCAGTGGCTCACACCTATAATCCCAACACTTTGGGAGGCTGAGGCAGGTAGATTGCTTGAGGTCAGGAGTTTGAGACCAGCCTGCACAACATGGCAAAACCTCATCTCTACTAAAAATGCAAAAAATTAGCTGGGTGTGGTGGCAGGTGCCACTTTTATTATCTTTTAGAAGATAATAAAAGAGAATATTTTCATGACCTCAGAATAGTGGAGGATTTCTTTTCTTTTCTTTTCTTTCTCTCTCTCTTTTTTTTTTTATACATCATCTTGCTCTGTCACCCAGGTTAGAGGGTGGAGTGCAGTGATGCAATCTCGGCTCACTGCACCCTCCACCTCCCAGGTTCAAGCAATTCTCCTGCCTCAGCCTCCTGAGTAGTTGGGATGACAGGCATGTGCCACCATGCCCAACTAATTTTTGCATTTTTAGTAGAGACGGGTTTCACCTTGGCCAGGCTGTTCTCGAACTCCTGACCTCCAGTGATCTGCCCACCTCAGTCTGCCAACGTGCTGGGATTACAGAAGTGAGGCACCACGCTCCGCCAGAATAGTGGAGGATTTCTTAAACAAGAGGCAGAAAGGCAATGATGCTCCCCAGGGCACTTTTGGCAATGTCTGGAGACATTTTTGGTTATCATAATTTGGACAGAAAGGTGCTATTGGTATCTAATGGACAGAGGCCAGGGATGCTGGTAAACCTCCTACAGTAACAGGACAGCCCCTAACACACACATAAACATGCACACACAAAAAAATCCAAGGAATTTTCCAGCACAAAATGTCAATAGTGCCAAGATTGAGACATTCTATTACATTCACATTAAAGAACATCTGTTCATGAAAAGATAATATTAAGAGACTAAAAATTATCTAGGATACAGAAAGAAGTACAATCAATAAAAAGACAACGCAATGGGAAAATGGAAAGACATGGTTATATCCTTCAGAAAAAAAGGAAATCCAAAGACTAACAAACATATAAAAAAGATGCCCAACCTAAGTAGTAATCAGATAAATGTAAATTAAAAATCATTGGCCAGGTACAGTGGCTCATGCCTATAATCCCAGCACTTTGGGAGGCTGAGGTGGGAGGATTGCTTGAGGCCAGGAGTTGGAGACCAGCCTGGGCAACGTAGAGAGACCACTGTCTCTACCAAAAAGAATTAGGCAGCCATGGCAGTGTGCACCTGTAATCCCAGCTCCTCAGGAGGCTGAGGCAGAAGGATCGCTTGAGCCCAGGAATTCACGGTTACAGTGAGTTATGAAAGCAACACTACACTCCAACCTCGGTGACAGAGAGCAACTCTAACTAAATAATAAGAATAATAATGAGATACAATTTACAACTATCAAATTGGCAAAAAATAAAGTCTTAGTACTAAATGTTAGGCAACGGTATGGAACAACAGGAAATATATACTGGAATGAGAGTATAAATTGTTAAAACCACGTTGGAAAACAGTTTGTCATTACCTGGGAAAATTGAAGATGTTCAGTTTCTAAGACCCAGCAATTCTGTTTCTAGCTACACACCACAGATAAATGCTTGTGCACTTGCACCAGGAGATCTTTTCTTTTCTTTTTTTTTTTTTT
>NW_016806950.1:1145674-1168868 GCF_001698545.2 Rhinopithecus bieti | reverse complement strand
AAAAAAAAAAAAAAAAAAAAAAAAAAAAAAAATTAGCCAGGTTTGGCGGTGCACGCCTGTAATCCCAGCTACTCGGGAGGCTGAGACAGGAGAATAAATTGAACCCAGGAGGCAGAGGCTGCAGTGAGCCGAGATCACGCCACTGCACTCCAGCCTGGGTGACACAGCAAGGCTCCGTCTCACGAAAAAAAAATAAATTTAAAAAGTGGTTAAAATGATAACTTTCATATTATATATATTTTACACTATAAAAAGTGGTTAGTACAATTCCAGACAGTATTCTTCTCTCGGAAGAAGAAAGGAGATGCAACTGGAAAAGTGGCACATGGGGTCCCTGAACATGGCAATGTTCTCTTGCTTGACTGCTAAGAGATTCATGTGTGTGCATTTTATTGCTGTTTTTTATTTTATTATTATTATTATTATTTTGAGATGGGAGTCTCCCTAGTCTCACTTGGTCACCCAGGCTGGAGTGCAGTGGCACAATCTCTGCTCACTGCAACCTCCGCCTCCTGGGTTCAAGCGATTCTCCCGAGTAGCTGGGATCACAGGCACCCACCACCACACCCGGCTAATTTTTGTATTTTTAGTGGAGACGGGGGTTTCACCACATTGGCCAGGCTGGTCTCGAACTCCTGACCTCAGAGGATATGCCCGCCTTGGCCTCCCGAAATGCTGAGATTACAGGCATGAGCCACTGCGCCCTACCCTTTATTTTATTTTTGATACGGAGTTTCACTCTGTGGCCCAGGCTGGAGGGCAGTGGAATGGTCATAACTCACTGCAGTCTTGACTTCCTGGGCTCAAGCTCTCCTCTCACCTTAGCACCCTAAGTAGCTGGGACCACAGGCACATACCACTGCCAGGCTAACTTTTTTTTTTTCCTCAGTAGAGACGAGGTCTTGCTAAGTTGCCTAGGCTGGTTTCAAACTCCTGAGCTCACGTGATCTTGCCTCAGCTTCCCAAAGTGCTGGGATTACAGGCATGAGCCACTACGCCCAGCCTTAAATCATTTTTTTTAACGCATGATTTTTTTTTTTAAACAGAGTCTCGGCTCACTGCAACCTCCACCTCCCAGGTTCAAGCTATTCTCCTGCCTCAGATTCCCAAGTAGTTGAGATTACAGGTGTGCACCACCACAATGGCCTAATTTTGTGTTTTTAGTAGAGACAGGGTTTCACCATGTTGGTTAGGTTGGTCTCATACTCCTGACCTCAGGTGGTCCACCCGCCTCAGTCTCCCAAAGTAGTGGGATTACAGGCGTGAACCATTGCGCCCGGCCATCATGCGTGATTTTGTATGCATGCTATATTTCTGTTAAAATTTTAAGCACCTATATACATACAAATATTAGGAATACAAACACATGTGGTAAAACTATAATTAAAAACAAAGGAATTTAAAAACATGAATTCTGGATAACGGTTACCTCCAAGGAGAGAAAGAAGAGAGGGGACCTAGGAGGGAATCCCAGTGGACTTCAAAGTTCACAATGATGTCGTTCCTCACGTTTCTTACACTATAAGTGGTGGGGAACACATGAGGGTCCACTGCATCATGATTCTTTATTAATTTGTATATTTTGCAAATATTCTTTTGATCTATTCAATATTTAATACTTTTTTTTGAGACAGGGTCTCACTCTGTCACCCAGACTGGAGTGCAGTGGCATGAACGTGGCTCACTCTAGCCTCAACCTCCCAGGCTCAAGTGATCCTCCCACCTCAGCTTCCCAGGTAGCTGGGACTACAGGTGGACGCCACCATGCCTGGCTAATTTTTAAATTTTTTACGGTAACATTTTTGGTTTTGCCGTGTTACCCAGGCTGGTCTCAAATTCCTGGGCTCAAGTGATCCTCCCATGTCAGCCTCTCAAAGTGCTAGGATTACAGGTATGAGCAACCACACCTGGCCATAAATGTAATTTTAAAAGAAATTCCTAACAATATAGTTTTTTTTTTTTTTCCAAGTTTGGGCTTTATTTGTAAATCTGGCTCAGTGTCAACACCAAGACCATCTACTTGATTGGACTTGTCTAGACTGCTTCTTTCCTAATGCCTTTGTGGTGCTGTGTGATGACCATAACCCTCAGAAAAAATACTTGTGATGGACAATTTCAATACATAGTGAACTATCATTCTTCTTTATGCAAGTGGCTAAAAGGAGAAAATGGCCCCTTTGGGGGTAAAGTTTTGCCAAGGCTCCTCAGGTACCTTGAAGTGTACAAACCGGGCCACTATGTCCTTTGGCTGTGTGCAGCCCATTAGCTTCCTCGGCCATTTTCCAACGTTAACAAAGGAACAATACATAAAATACAGCCTCAGGCCATACGTAATCCTAGCACTTTGGGAGGCCAAGGAGGGCAGATCACTTGAGGCCAGGAGTTCAATACCAGCCTCACCAACATGGTGAAACCCTGTCTCTGCAAAAAACACAAAAATTAACCGGGTGTGGGGATGCATGCCTATAATTCCAGCTACTCGGGAGGCTGAAGCAGGAGAATCACCTGAACCTGGGAGGCAGAAGTTGCAGTGAGCTGAGATCATGTCACTGCACTCCAGCCTGGGTGATGGAACAAGACTCCGTCTCAATAAATAAAGTAACATAAAATAAAATAAAATAAAACCACATAAGTAGCCTGTCATGTTTGATAATGAAAACATTTTTCTAGGATAAAGTACCAAGTATCTCTACTATTACATCAGAAAGTATATAGGGCTTGTTATCATGGGAGTCCAGAGAGCTGCTTAGCTGAGTCTCCGTTGTCACAAAGGGTCGTCAAATTCAAACTTTGACCTTATCTCCAAAAGAGAGCACTACAGTCTCAAAAATGAACAAGAATGAAGATATCCCTATGACTTTATACAATGAAGATATCCATTATACAGCCTTAAGCATATGTCCCAATACCAGCCCACACACTTTCTTTAGTGCTCTATGAATTAATATTTCATATGTCCTATTATTACCTTATGATTAGCACAGTTATGCTGCAATGCATTCCTTGGTTTGGGATTCTAACTTACTAAATATAAGTATTTTTTAATGTAACACAAAGTTTATAACACTGCTTTGGTGTTTTGTTTTGTAATAGGAGCTTTTAAAACTTTGGGTTGGTTGTCTTTAACTTTGTAATGAAAAAAAAATTGGTGGCTCACGCCTGTAATCCCAACATTTTGGGAGGCTAGGACCGGCAGATCACCTGAGGACAGGAGTTCAAGACCAGCTTGGCCAATATGGTAAAACCCCGTCTCTACTAAAATACGAAAATTAGCCAGGTGTGGTGGCAGCTGCCTGTAATCCCAGCTACTCGGGAGACTGAGGTAGGAGAATCGCTTGAACCTGGGAGGCAGAGGTTGCAGTTAGCCAAGATTGCAGCACTGCACTCCAGCCTGAGTAACAGAGGGAGATTCAGTCTCAAAAAAAAAAAAAAAAGGTGGAGAGAGGGGAAGGTCTGGAAATATTCCAACGCTTTTTCTATCATAACTTAATATTATATTATATTTTTTATGTCTAATTAAATTTGCAGCCAGGTACAGTGACTCACATCTGTAATCCAAGCACTTTGGGAGGCTGAGGCAGGAGGATTGCTTGAGCCTATAAGGTCGAGGCTGCAGTGAGCCATGATTTGTGCCACTGTACTCCAGCCTGAGTGACAGAGCAAGACCTTGTCTCCAAAACTAAAAATAATTTTGCTTACACTGAGCATAATATACATATAAATGAAATTTGCATAGTGTGACATATTTCAAGAAATTTATTTATTTATTTATTTATTTGAGATGGGGTCTTGCTATATTGCCCAGGTTTTAATGCAGTGTATTCACAGGCACAATTATGTGCACTATAGCCTAGAACTCCTGGGCTCAAGTCATCCTCCTTTTTCAGCCTCCTGAGTTGCTGGGTCTAGACTACAGGTGCATGCCATTGCTCCCAGCTCTCAAGAAATTTTTTTATTTTATTTTATTTTATTTTATTTTTTTTTGAGATGGAGCCTTGCTCTGCCGCCCAGGCTGGAGTGCAGTGGCATGATCTTGGCTCACTGCAACCTCCGCCTCCTGGGTTCAAGTGATTCTCCTGCCTCAGCCTCCTGAGTAGCTGGCATTACAGGCGTGCACCACCATGCCTGGCTAATTCTTGTGTTTTTAGTAGAGATGGGATTTCACCATGTTAGCCAGGCTGGTCTCAAACTCCTAAACTCAGGTGATCTGCCCGCCTGGGCCTCCCAAAGTGTTGGGATTACAGGCATGTGCCACAGTGCCCGGCCTCAAGGAATTTATTTCAATGAAGAATTTTGCCTAAGAAAGTCAGGTAATCTCTTTGGAACTCAGTTTTCTCATCTGCAAAATGAGAGTGTTCTTTGTCAGCTAAAGTGCTTTCCAGTTTTCTACCTTCAGGATTTCCCCTGCTTCAGTTGAAAATCATATTGTCATATACAGCTTTCTGCTGCCACCTTCTGGAAAAATTGCAGCACACATTTCTCCTTGAAAATGAGCTCTTCAGTAACAGTTCATTTGATACTGTGGCTTGTTTACTTAGTAATTTCAGTCAACTAATAAGAATTATAGTTTTCTGGGTTTACCAAGTTTCAGTGTTTTTGATTTTTAAAAAATTCCACGAGTCAAGCCTGAACTTTGACCATCTGGAAATTAATTTTTTAGCAGTTTTCCCACATGGGAGTATTTTCATACTTGTCTAGTGCTTTGCAACGACTGACTTGCCAAGTCTACTCACAGAATTTGCTTCAATAAGTGTCTTTGGTGCTGCACTCCTGAGGTCTGATAAGAAGTATTTAGTAGAACATAAGAAGTATTTAATAGGACAGAAAAAATATTTTATTTAAATTATCCTTTTTTTTTTTTTTTTTTTGGATGGGGTTTTTCTTTTTTTCCCAGGCTGGAGTGCAGTAGCATGATCTTGGCTCACTACAACCTCCGCCTCCCAGGTTCAAGTGATTCTCTTGCCTCAGCCCTCTGGAGTAGCTGGGACTACAGGTGCCCACCACTACACCCAGCTAATTTCTAATTTTTGTTTTGTTTTGTTTTGTTTTGTTTTTTTGAGATGGAGTCTCATTCTGTCACCTAGGCTGGAGTGCTGTGGCACGATCTCAGCTCACTGCAGCCTCTGCCTTCCAAGTTCAAATGATTCTCCTGCCTCAGCCTCCCGAGTAGCTGGAATTACAGACACGTGCCACCACACCCAGCTAATTTTTGTATTTTTAGTAGAGACTGGGTTGCACCGTGATGACCAGGCTCGTCTCGAACTCCTGACTTCAAGTGATCCACCTACCTCGGCCTCATAAAGTGCCGGGATTACAGGCATGCGCCAATGCACCCAACCATTCTACAGGTTTTGACAAATGTATAATGACATGTATCATAGAGTTCCTTTATAGTGTCATACGGAGTATTTTCACTGCCCTAAAAATCCTCTATCTCCCCCTCACCAACCCCTAGCAACCATTGATCTTTTCGCTGTCTCCACAGTTCTGCCTTTTCCAGAATGTCATGTAGTTGGAGTCATACAGTATGTAGCCTTTTCGGATTGGTTTATTTCACTTAGTAACATGCATTTAGGTTTCCTCCATGTCTCTTCATAGCTTGATAACTCATTTTTTTTTTTTTAGCACTGAATAATATTCCATTATCTGAACGTACCACAGTTTATTTGTCCAGTCACCTCCTGAAGGACATCTTGGTTGCTTCCAAGTTTTGACAATTATGAATAAAACTCCTATAAATACCTCTATGCAGGTTTTTGTATAGATAAGTTTTCAACTGATTTGGGTAAATACTAACTAGCATGACTTCTGGGTCATATGGTAAGAGTATATTTAGTTTTGTAAGAAACTGCCAAACTAAGCTGGGCATGGTGGCATTTCCTGTAGTCCCAGTTACTTGGGAGGCTGACGTGGGAGGATCGCTTGAGCCCAGGAGTTCCAGGCCGCAGTAAGCTGTAATCACACCACTGCACTCCAGCCTGGTCAACAGAGCAAAATGCTGTCTCAAAAAAAAAAAGGAAAAAAAAGAAAAAAAAAAGCTCAGGAGTTCAGGAGTTCGAGACCAGCCTGGGAAACATGGCAAAACTTCATCTCTACAAAAAACATTTCAAAAAAGAAAAGAAAGAAAAAACAAACTATCTAACTGTCTTCCAGAGTGTCTGTACCATTTTGCATTCCCACCACCAATGAATGAGGGTTCCTCTCGCTCCACAACCTTCAGCATTTGGTGTTATCAGTATATCACACTGTAGTTTAAATTTGCAGCCAGGTGCGGTGGCTCACACCTGTAATCCCAGCTGTCTGGGAGGCTGAGGCAGGTGGATCACTTGAGATCAAAAGTTTGAGACCAGCCTGGTCAACATGGTGAAACCCATTCTCTACTAAAAATACAAAAATTAGCCAACCATGATGGTGGCAGTTGCCTGTAATCTCAGCTACTCAGAAGGCTGAGGCAGGAGAATTGCTTGAATCCGGGAGGCAGAGGTTGCAGTGAGCCAAGATTGCACCACCGCACTCCAGCCTGAGTGACAGAGCAAGACTCTGTCTCAAAACAAAACAAAACAAAACAAAACTAACATGAGGCAGTGCACTTCTTTTGAAAGAAGTCAGGAAAAGATTTTGGGAAAATGAGGTAATGCTTACTCATGGCTATGCTATTTGTCCCTCTGCCTCGTAATTTCCCAGACAAAACTATTAACTGGCTTAGATATCTGAATACACTTATTTATTACCATCTTTCAGTTTATAATGACACCCACTTAAAAATATCCAAAACTACTTTCCAACCCTTCTCTATCTCTTCCATTTGTGGTAAAATAATATACAACAGTGCATAGTTTAAATATTTTTTCTAATGACACAAATAACATAGGCTGGGATAAAGATAGCTTAGAAAACCCAGAAATGCATAAAAGAAAAAAGAACTTAAACCTCCCTTAATCTTGCAGTGCAAAAATAACTACTGCTGACATATTAATAGTGTCATCATCCTTTCCCGTCTCTTATATACTTATATGTACATTTCCCTCATAAAATAGGATAAGACAGCACATATGATTTTATAGTTGACTTTTTAAGATAGCATTTTCCCAGACGAAATTTGATATGATCCAAATGTAATTACACAGACTGGCTTCATGCCAGGATATTGGGGTGGAAAACCTTGGGAAAGTCTTTCACCTCCTTGGGCCTTGGTGCCCTTGTCTGAAAAATGAGGAATTTTTTTCCAACCCTGAAAACCATTCCTCTGCCAAAGCATGTTTTTGGATGAAATCTTGTCACCATGTCACATTCTCATGTGAGACGGCCCCAAGTGCCACATACCCTTAGTTTGTACACACTTTTATTTGTGGTTAGTATATATTTTTTTCTTTTCTTTTCTTGATTTTTTTTTTTTTTTTTTTAGAGGCAGGGTCTTGCTCTGCATGGTGGTGTGATCATAGCTCACTGCAGCCTTAACCCCCAAGCTCAAGCAATCCTTCAGCTTCACCCACCCAAGTAGCTGAGACTACAGGTGTGCACCACCATGCCCAGCTAATTTTTGTAGAGATGGCGTCTCACCATGTTGCCCAGGCTGGTCTCTGAGCTCCTGGGCTCAAGTGATCTGCCCACCTCCCAAATATACTGCTGGGCACTGTGGCTCATGCCTGTAATCAGCTGTGGCTTATGCCTGTAATCCCAGAAGTACATTTTTTCTAACTGCCCCATGCAAATCACTTGAATATGCCTTATTATGTTTGCTAGCAACTTTTATGATTCACCTGACTAGTCTTTAAAAATAATGAGTAAAAAGAAAATATTCTGCTGGGTGTGGTGGCTTATGCCTGTAATCTCAGCACTTTGGGAGGCCGAGGCAGGTGGATCACTTGAGGTCCGGAGTTCAAGACCAACCTGGCCAACATGGTGAAACCCCGTCTCTACTAAAAATACAAAAATTAGCTGGGCATGATGGTGCACACCTGTAGTCCCAGCTACTCAGGAGGCTGAGAAAGGAGAATCCTTGAACCCGGGAGGTGGAGGTTGCAGTGAGCCGAGATCGTGCCATTGTACTCCAGCCTGGGCGGCAGAGTGAAACTCCGTCTCAAAAAAAGAAAAAAGAAAATATCCATCTTTTTAATAAAAACAAGGAGGACAGGCCGGGCGCGGTGGCTCATGCCTGTAATCCCAGCACTTTGGGAGTCTGAGATGGGCCAATCACGAGGTCAGGAGATCGAGACCATTCTGGCTAACACGGTGAAGCCCTGTCTCTACTAAAAATACAAAAAATTAGCCAGGCATGGTGGTGGGCGCCTGTAGTCCCAGCTACTCAGGAGGCTGAGGCAGGAGAATGGCATGAACCCGGGAGGCAGAGCTTGCAGTGAGCCGAGATCGCGCCACTGCACTCCAGCCTGGACGACAGAGTAAGATTCCATCTCAAAAAAAAAAACAAAAAAAAAAAAACAAGGAGGACAAAAGTTAAAACCCATCAATTGTTCAGCTTTACTCTTAGTATTTAAATAAGTAAATAAACAAAATATAGGATGAAGTCACTATATTTCAATTCAATTCAATTTAAACAAGTATAATTTTGTAGGAAAAAGAGAAACTTAGGGACCGAAGTAAAGCAATATCAGTAAAAGATGAGAAATATCTCAGGATGGAGTAAGATTGAGAAACTTGAAGCAAGTCAAGCTAGAAAGGAAACTACTTTGTCTAAGGAAGGAAAGTTAGAAGAAGATTTAATTGTTTTCAATTATATAAAAGACATAAGTCAATTATGTTTCTTCTCTATCAAGAACAACAGGAAATTGGCTTAAGTTGTTGTTAGATTAATGTAGACATTAAAAGGCTGTTGATCGGCCGGGCACGGTGACTCACGCCTGTAATCCCACCACTTTGGGAGGCTGAGGCAGGCGGATCATGAGGTCAGGAGACCGAGACCATCCTGGCTAACACGGTGAAACTCCGTCTCTACTAAAAATACAAAAAAATTAGCCGGACGTGGTGGCGGGTACCTGTAGTTCCAGCTACTCAGGAGGCTGAGGCAGGAGAATGGTGTGAGCCTGGGAGGCAGAGCTTGCAGTGAGCTGAGATCGGTCACTACACTCTACCTGGGCAACAGAGCAAGACTCTGCCACAGAAAAAAAAAAAAAAAAAAAAAAAAAAAAAAAAAAAAGGCTGTTGATTAAGGGATGGGAAACAGAAGGTAAAATGTATCAAAAACGAAAAATGTGCTTACCTTTTACATGGACTACTATCATATCCTAATATCTGCTCCTCCCTTCTTGGGTTTTTTTTTTTTTTTTTTTTTTATTTGACACAGAGTTTCCTCCACCTCCCAGGCTCAAGCAATTCTGCCTCAGCCTCCTGAGTAGCCGGGATTACAGGTGCTCACCACCACAACCGGCTAATTTTTGTATTTTTAGTAGAGACAGGGTTTCACCATGTTGGCCAGGCTGGTCTTGAACTCTTGACCTCAAATGATCCACCTGCCTTGGCCTCACGAAGTGCTGGATTACAGGCGTGAGCCACTGCGCCCTGCTCCTCTCTTCCCATATAATAATAGAATCTGCCATTTTTTAGCTGGGCACAGGGCCTTCCAAAATATTTTCCCGTTGGTAGTGACCATGTGACTAAGTTCTTGTCTTTGAAGTGTATGTGTGTATGTTCTTCTGTCTTTGAAGAGATGTGCATATAATGGCTTGAGCTTAAGCAGCCACCTTGAGCCATGAGGTAGAAGCCACAGGTTGAGGACGCAGCTCAAAAAGATAGAAGGAGCCTGGGTTTCAGATGATTATGGAGCTGTCACACCAGTCCTGACTGCTTATCTCTGGACTTTATATGAGAAAAATAAGCTTCTATCTTGTTTAAAGTACTGTAATTTGGGATTTTCTGTCACTTTGCTATTATAATTTTAAGTGACATATTCTTTTTCCTTTTAATATTTGGTTTATTAAACTCACACATTAAAATCCAAGTTTTCCCTTAAGCTTCCAAATTCAGGTTAAAATCTGAATATTCTATTTATAAATCTAGTAAATTTTAACAACCACATTTAGTGGACTTTGAGCCTACTTAGACCTATTTACAATCACATCTCCAAATATTTTAAATTTTATTTGTCTAAAAACTGCATTTTTTTTTTGTTTTTGAGACAGGGTCTCACTCTGTCACCCAGGCTAGAGTGCAGTGACGTGATCATGGCTCACTGCAACCTCTGCTTCCTGGATTTAAGTAATCCTCCCACCTCAGCCTCCCCAATAGCTGGTACCACAGGCACATGCCATCATGCCTGGCTAAATTTTTGTATTCTTTGTGGAGATGATTTTTTTTCAAATATATATAATTTTTTTAAAAATTGAGACAGAGTCTCTCTACATTGCCCAGGCTGGCCTCAAACTCCTGGGCTCAAGAGATCTTCCCTCCTCAGCCTCCCAAAGTGCTGGGACTACAGGCATGAGCCAATGAGACCAGATTTTTTTTTTTTTTTTTTTTTTGAGACAGGTTTCATCTGTCACCCGGAGGCTGGATGCAATGGAGCATCTAAGCCACTGCGCCTGGCCACCGTCTGGGCTCAAGCCTTCTCTCACATCAGCCCCTGAAAAGCCAGGGATACAGGGAACGCGGTTTTTTTTGTTGGTTTTTTTTGTTTTTTTATGGAAGACAGGATTTTTGCTCTTGTGCCCAGGCGGACTACAATGGCACCGGATCTTGGCTCACTACAACCGTCCACCTCGCTGGGTTGAAACCGATTCTCGCCTCAGCCCTCTCCGAGTAGCTGGGATTAACACGAGACATGTGCCACCAGGCCTGACTCAATATTTTTTAATCTTTTGTAAGACAGGGGTCTCTACCACATTGCCAAGCTGGTCTCGAGCTCCTGAACTCAAGTGATCCACCTGCCTCATCCTCTCCCAAAGTGCTAGGATTACAGGCCGTGAGCCACTGCACCAGCCAAAACGCATTTTATATAATACTTCTTTTTAATCTATTTTATTTAATTTTATCCTACGTTAACAGATATAATTCTTTTTTAAAATGCTTTTTTCTTGGCCGGGCGCGGGGCTCAGCCTTAATAACCCAGCACTTTTGGGAGGCACGAGGACCGGGGGATCACGAGGTCAGGAGATCCGAGACCGATCCTGGCTAGCACACGGTGAAACCCCGTCTCTACTCAAAAATACAAAAATAGCCGGCGCGAGTGGCTGGCGCGCTGAGTCCCAGCCTACCTCGGGAGGCTGAGGCAGGAGAATGGCGTAAACCGGGAGGCGGAGCTTGCAGTGACCTGAGATCCTGGACACTGCACCCAAGCCCCAGGGCACAGAGTGAACTCTGACTCAAAAATAAAAAAAAATAAAATAAAATAAAAATAAAATAAATAAATAAAATGCTTTCTTTTTTTGACGATGGAGTCCACTCTGTGCCCAGGCTGGAGTGCAGTGGCGACAATCTCAGTTCACTGCAACCTCTTACCTCCAGGTTCAAGTAGATTCCCCTGCCTCAGCCTCCCGAGTAGCTGGAATTACAGGCATGCGACACCATGCCTGGCTAATTTTTGCATTTTTTTTGTTTTAGTAGGAATGGGGTTTCACTATGTTGGCCAGGCTGGTCTCAAACTCCTGACCTCATGTGATCTGCCCACTTCAGCCTCCCAAAGTGCTGGGATTACAGGCCTGAGCCACTGCACCCAGCCTTAAATGCATTTTTTTTTTTTTTTTTTTTGAGACAGAGTCTTGCTCTGTTGCCCAGGCTGGAGTGCAGTGGTGCGATCTCAGCTCACTGCAACCTACACCTACTGGGTTCATACCATTCTCCTGCCTCAGCCTCCTGAGTAGCTGGGACTACAGGCACCCACCATCACGCCTGGCAAATTTTTTGTGTTTTTAGTAAAGATGGGATTTCACCGTGGTCTCGATCTCCTGACCTCGTAATCTGCCCACCTCAGCTTCCCAAAGTGCTGGGATTACAGGCGTGAGCCACTGCGCCCGGCCTTAAATGCATTTTTAACTGTGGTAAAACACATGTAAAATTTACCACCTTAACTATTTTCACATGTACAGTTCAGTGGTATTAAATACATTCATTATGTTGTGCAACCATCACCACATCCTGTCTCCAGAAACTGAAATTCTGTACCCATTAAACAGTAACTCTGGCTAGGGCGCGGTGGCTCATGCCTGTAATTCCAACACTTTGGGAGGCCAAGGCAGGTGCATCATTTGAGCTCAGGAGTTGGAGATCAGCCTGACCAATATGGTGAAACCCCATCTTTACTAAAAATACAAAAATTAGCAGCTGGGTGTGGTGGCGCATAACTGTAATCCCAGCTACTTGGGAGGCTGAGGCAGGAGAATCGCTTGAAACCCAGAGGTGGAGGTTGCCGTGGGACGAGATCGCACCACTGCACTTCAGTCTGGGCAACAGAGCAATATTCCATACCCTTTCCCGCAAAAAAATATTGTTTCAGTCAAAGGAATCTGTGAAATCTCCTTCCCTGGAGGTTTTTTTTGTTGTTGTTTTTTAGTTTTGGGTTTTTTTTTTTTTTTTTTTTTAGACAGAGTCTCGCTCTGTCGCCCAGGCTGGAGTGCAGTGGCGCGATCTCGGCTCACTACAAGCTCCGCCTCCCGGGTTTACGCCATTCTCCTGCCTCAGCCTCCCGAGTAGCTGGGACTACAGGCGCCCGCCATCTCGCCCGGCTAGTTTTTTGTATTTTTTAGTAGAGACGGGGTTTCATCGTGTAGACCAGGATGGTCTCGATCTCCTGACCTCGTGATCCACCGTCTCGGCCTCCCAAAGTGCTGGGATTACAGGGTTGAGCCACCGCGCCCGGCCTGGGGGGTTTTTTTTGAGGCAGTCTCGCTCTGTCGCCCAGGCTAGAGTGCAGTGGTACAATGTCGCCTCACTGCAACCTACACCTCCCGGGTTCAAGCCATTCTCCTGCCTCAGCCTCCCGAGTAGCAGGGACTACAGATGCGTGCCACTACACCTGGCTAATTTTTGTATTTTCAGTACAGACAGCATTTCATCATGTTGACCAGGCTGGTCTCGAACTCCTGACCCTCAAGTGATCCACCCGCCTTGGCCTCCCAAAGTGCTGGGATTACAGGCATGAGTCATCGTGCCCAGGCTTCCTGGAGTTTTTATAGAATGTTACAGGTAACCAGCTGTTTTTAAATAATTTAGACTAGCTCTCTTCCTACTCTGCAATTTACAGATGAAGATATGATTTTATCACACAGCACCAGACAAAGGTAAAGAAAATTCTATTAGTCAGGCTCGGCGGCTCACACCTGTAATCCCAGTACTTTGGGAGGCTGAGGCAGGTGGATCACCTGAGGTCGGGAGTTTGAGACCAGCCTGACCAACATGGAGAAACCCCATCTCTACTAAAAATACAAAATTAGCCGGGCATGGTGGCGCACGCCTGTAAACCCAGCTACTCGGGAGGCTAAGGCAGGAGAATCGCTTGAACCCGGGAGGTGGAGGTTGCGGTGAGCCAAGATCAGGCCATTGCACTCCAGCCTGGGCAACAAAAGTGGAACTCTGTCTCAAAAAAAAGAAAAGAAAAGAAAAGAAAATTATATTAAAGACTTTCATGATATAAAATAATAGTTGTATGCTTGTTTTATTAAGTAAAAATAATTGCAACAAATCTTGCCCATGCATGGCATTCACATTTGAAAGTCAGTTTATATTTGAATCCTTGCAAAATTCTGAGGATCAACTAAAACATCAGTACCACCTAGATTTGGGGGTGTGTGTGTGTGTGTGTGTGTGTGTGTGTGTGTGTGGATGTTCCCTAGCCAACTAATTCATCACAGAAGGCCACTGTTACTGCCTTCAAAGACCTCACAACCTAACAGGATAACTAAGTCTTGTGCGTAAATAACCACAATTCAAGGTGAAATAAAGTGCCCAGAGAGAAGTACCAGCAAAAAATAAATGAAGAGTTCAAAAGAGGAAAAACGTTATCTTATTACAGGGATTTTAAAAGATTTCGGATTCCTCAAGGAGGTAGCCTGTGAAATGGCCTAAGTCACTCTGTCTCAAACTTTACTGTGGATCTTATTCAAATGCAGATTCCCATTCACTAGCTTTGAGGTGGTATCTGAGAGTCTTCATTTCTAGCAAGCTCTCAGTTAGGTTGTTGGTCCAGGAAACTCTCTCTCAGAAGCAAATGCCGAAGGATATTTTAGGATGGGAAAAGGTGAAAGGGGGAAGAAGTGGTAGCTCATGCCTATAATGCCAGCACTTTGGGAGGACAAGACAGGCAGATTGCTTGAGTCCAGCAGTTCGAGACCACCCTGGGCAACAGAGAGAGACTTCATCTCTAAAAAAAATAGAAAAATTACCTGGATGTGGTGGTACACACCTGTAGTCTCACCTACTTGGGAGGCAGTAGGATTGCTTGAGCCCAGGAGGGATTGGGGTTGCAGTGAGCCATGATCATGCCACTGTGCTCTAGCCTGGGCACAAAAGGAGATCCTATCTATAAAATAAATAAATAAATAAATAAATAAATAAATAAAAGAAAAGGTAGAGTTGGAAGAGACAGCTTTCTAAGCATAGAAATCAGCATGAACAAAGCCACCAGGGGTGATAATGGGGACTTCAGTTTAAGGAGATAAGGCTGGAGACCTAAAAATGCAGCCACATTGAGGCAGGCATTGAATGACAAGCTTACATTTAATCAGAGGCATTGAAAGCTTTGGGGCAAGGGAATGATATAATCAGTAACTAAAGCCCTAACATAAATCCCTGTTAACAAAACAAGCTTAACAAATCAACAAATATGTGAAGTTAGCTAATTCTGAGCCCATCAGCAAATATTTCTTCAATCTTCATCTGCTGTTTATGAATACAAAATTACGGGGCTGGGAACAGTGGCTCAGGGGCCAGGCGTGGTGGCTCATGCTTGTAATCCCAGCACTTTGGGAGGCCGAAGCGAGTGGATCACCTGAGGCCAGGAGTTCAAGACCAGCCTGGCCAACATGGTGAAACCCCGTTTCTACTAAAAATACAAAACTTAGGCTGGGCATGGTAGCTCACGCCTGTAATCCCAGCACTTTGGGAGGCCGAGGTGGGTGGATCACCTGAGGTCAGGAGTTCAAGACCAGCCTGACCAGCATGGTGAAAACCCCATCTCTACTGAAAATACAAAAATTAGCCAGGCGTGGTTGTGGGCGCCTGTAATCCCAGCTACTTGGGAGGCTGAGGCAGGAGAATCGCTTGAATTTGGGAGGCAGAGGTTGCAGTAAGCCGAGATCGTGCCACTGCATTCCAGCCTGGGCAACAGAGTGAGACTCTCTCTCAAAATAAAACAAAAAATAAAATACAAAACTTAGCTGGGCATGGTGGTGCATGCCTGTAATCCCAGGTACTTGGGAAGCTGAGAAGGGAAAATCGTCTGAGCCCAGCAGCTGGAAGTTGCAGTGAGCCGAGATTGCACCACTGCACTCACTCAAGCCTGGGAGACAGAGTGAGACTTTAAAAGAAAAGAAAAGCCGGGCACGGTGGCTCACGCCTATAATCCCAACACTTTGGGAGGCTGAGGCGGGCAGATCACCTGAGGTCGCAAGTTCAAGACCAGCCTGGCCAATATGGTGAAACCCCGTCTCTAATAAAAATACAAAAGTTAGCAGGGCATGGTGGTGAGTGCCTGTAGTCCCAGCTACTTGGGAGGCTGAGGCAGGAGAATCGCTTGAACCTGGCAGACGGAGGTTGCAGTGAGCCAAGATCGTGCCACTGCACTCCAGCCTGGGCGACAGAGCAAGACTCTGTCTCAAAAGAAAAAAAAAGAAAAAAAAAGAAAAAAAAGAAAAAAAAGACTCGGAAGGGTCCTGAGCAAGAAGGAGACCCTGATGTTTAAGTTTCCATAGCCTCATGGTAGATCCATCTCTGTACCTGGCATTCTTTTCTATGTGAAGAATACAAAAGAGATATAAGGCATCTCAAGGGGTTTACAGCATCACTTAGGTGAGAAGGCATACTTAACGGATGCAGGGTGTGAATCTTAAAGTGGAACCCAGAGGGAGATTTAGAAAGGAGGGAGGTCATTTTTAATGGGAGTTTTAGCACAAAGAGGTAGGGGGTAAATCTACTAAGGAGGACATACCACCTCTGCCCCTGCTGGAGTAGCAGGTTTGTTTCCTTGGGAAGGAAGGGATTACATTTTATTCAAGTTGGGTGCTCTGAGCATGAGCCATTGGAAGGCTGAAACTGTATTTATCCTGAGCTACTACCACTGGACCTGGCAGAAAATAGGCATGGATTGAATGTAACAAATGGATGAATGAATAGGTAAGCAATAGATCATAGAGGACGCTGACAAAATAGCAGAGAGATTTGAGTTTGAGGTGGTTGGCAAGGCAAAGTTATTATGGGTTATTGAAATAGGACATAACAAGGTGGACCTTTACTGCTTGTACCTAAATTGGATTGCCAAATCCAGCAGACACCTGCAATGCTCATGTAACAGACACCTTGCTCAACTAGGTGGCACTTGTCACAGAAGGCTACTCCTCATTCTTGAAGCACCCCTGCTTCAGGATTCTGTGACCCCATACTCTCCTGGTTTTTTCCAGTTCACTTTGTTAGATACTCCTTTTCAACCTCATTTGAGATCTTGCCCTCCTCTTCCCAATGTCTGAGTGTCAATATTCCTCTAATGCTTACAATTATATTCCTCTAATCCTTAAATGTGTATCTCCAGCCCAGACATTTTCCTTTCCCCATGTGTAAAAAAGCACTCTGATTTTTAAATTCAACTGCCTCCTTAACATGACATCTTACACTTGGATGCCTCAGAGAAATCTCAAATTTACCATTTGGAAAATTAATTATCCACTAGAATTCTCTTAATTCTCCACTAGTTGGCCAGGCAAGGTAGCTCACACCTGTAATCTCAGCACTTCACTGAGGTGAGAGGGTTGCTAGAGGCCAGGAGTTCGAGGTTACAGTAAACTATGATCGCACCATTCTACTCCAGCCTGGGCAACAGAGTGAGACCTTGTTCCCAAAAGAAAACAGAAGAAAAACAAACATAAGGCTGGGCACGGTGGCTCACTCCTGTCATCCCAGCACTTTGAGAGGCAGAGGCGGGCAGATCATCTGAAGTCGGGAGTTCGAGACCAGCCTGACCAACATGGAGAAACCCCGTCTCTACTAAAAATACAAAATTAGCCAGGCATGGTGGCGCACGCCTGTAATCCCAGCTACTTGGGAGGCTGAGGCAGGAGAATCGTTTGAACCTGGGAGACAGAGGTTGCAGTGAGCCATTGCACTCCAACCTGGGCAACAAGACCGAAACTCCATCAAAAAAATGGGATTAACCTCTACCCATTTATTGAAGTCAGAAACCTGGGAATTATTCCTATCTGCTTCCTTTCCTTTCCTTCCACCCTTATCCAATCTATTAGGTAAATTCAGTTACTTCTACCACCAAAATATATCTCAAACCCATCCCTCAGAGCCACCATTCTAGTCCTGCAACATCCTAACAGATCTTACCCTCCACTCCTAGCCTCATTTATTCTCCACATAAAAGCCAGAGCAATATTTTAGTAATGTAAATCAGATCATAGCAGTCTCTGCTTAAAACTCTTCAGGGACTTCCCATGACACTTTGAGTAAAATGTAGATTCTCACCACTCAGGATCCTTGTTTCCATTATATGCATCTGGCCCACTGCCAAGGAGATGATATTTGGTCAAGGACCTCTAATCAATGTTGGAGACAGGGAAAAAAAAAAAGAATTGGCTGCAGCTGGGCGCGGTGGCTCACGCCTGTAACCCCAGCTCTTTGGCAGGCTGAGGTGGGTGGATTACCTGAAGTCAGGAGTTCAAGACCAGCCTGGCCAACATGGTGAAACCCTATCTCTACTAAAAAATACAAAAAATTAGCTGGGCATGGTGGTGGGTGCCTGTAATTCCAACTACTTGGGAGGCTGAGGCAGGAGAATCACTTGAATCTGGGAGGTGGAGGTTGCAGTGAGCCAAAATCGCACCACTGCACTCCAGCCTGGGCAAGAGAGGCAGACTCTATCTCAAAAAAGAAAAAGAAAAAAAGAATTGGCTACAAAAGGATACAAAGCCAGGGCCGGGCCCGGTGGCTCACACCTTTAATCCCAACATTTTGGGAGGCAGGCAGACCGCTTGAGCCTCTGAGTTTGAGACTAGCCTGGACAACATAGCGAAACTCCATCTCTACTAAAAATACAATGGTGGTGCGCACCTGTGGTCCCAGCTACTGGGTGGCTGAGGCAGGAGAATCACTTCAACCCGGGAGGCAGAGGCTGCAGTGAGCCGAGATCGTGCCACTGCACTCCAGCCTGGGTGACAGAGCAAGACTCTATCTCAAAAAAAAAAAAAGGTCGGGAGTGGTGGCTCACACCTGTAATCCCAGCACTTTTCAGGGCTGAGGTAGGCAGGTCACCTGAGGTCAGGGGAAAAAAAGATACAAAGCCAAAACGGATGAATATTTGTGACTACATAAAATAACAGCATGCCAACTAATCCTACATTTCCACTCAGTCTTTAAGTAGTTCCTTATATATTTTGTGTTGGGTGTAATGTAGAATTGATCTGCAAATGTAGGAGAATCTTTCCCCCATTCCTTCTTCCCTCAGCCCTTCTGACTGGCTCCTTCTCCTCCATTAGTTCTCAAATCGTCACATCAAAGGGACCTTGAGGATCAGTCTATCTAAAGTAGCTCTCCGCCAACACACACACACCCCATCATTCTGTCTTATTTCCCCTGTCACGCTGCTCTCACCGGCACTGCTCTCAACATCTGTAGATGCTCTGTCTGTTCATTCTATCTTCCCCATTAGGCTAATAAACTCCATTAAAGCAGGAAACTTATCTGTCTTGTTCTCTGTTCCATTCTTAGGGCCTACTCCTGTGCCTGGCCCAGAGCAGGCTTCAATAAATAGTTACAGAATGAATGAAGAAATAAATTAATGAGAATTTAATCTTCTAGCCAGGAGGGCCTAGCTAGAAAGATTTGTCTTGACTCCATCTTGAGAGGCTGGAGACAGACATCTTCCCTTGATTCCAGACAGATTTATTATTTATGTGCTTATTTAGAGACCGGGAGAGGGGTGTGTGGGGGTGGGGGTGGGGGGTCTCCCTATGTTGCCCAGGCTGGTCTCGAACTCCTGGACTCAAGGGAGCCTCCCGCCTCGGCCTCCCAAAGTGTTGGGATTACAGGCCTGAGCCACCGCACCAGCAAGACAGATTTAAAAAGGAATGTCTAGAGGTTTTTCTCCATCAAAAGGTTTCATGAAACAAACCCCTTGTAACTTGCCCTTCTGGGGACAGTGGGGGTGGGAGCGACTCAAAAATTGTCTCAAAACTAGGTGAAGGGAAAGGCAGTGGAGCAGAGACGTGGCTCGCCGCGTTGAAGATCTTGGGCTACACCCTCCCCTCCGTTACCTCCCCGACACNACCGGGAGAGGGGTGTGTGGGGTGGGGTGGGGGGTCTCCCTATGTTGCCCAGGCTGGTCTCGAACTCCTGGACTCAAGGGAGCCTCCCGCCTCGGCCTCCCAAAGTGTTGGGATTACAGGCCTGAGCCACCGCACCAGCAAGACAGATTTAAAAGGAATGTCTAGAGGTTTTCTCCATCAAAAGGTTTCATGAAACAAACCCCTTGTAACTTGCCCTTCTGGGGACAGTGGGGTGGGAGCGACTCAAAATTGTCTCAAAACTAGGTGAAGGGAAAGGCAGTGGAGCAGAGACGTGGCTCGCCGCGTTGAAGATCTTGGGCTACACCCTCCCCTCCGTTACCTCCCCGACACCTTAACGTCTCCAGCCCCTTCCTGTCTTCAGCTTGGCGCGAAGGGTGGCTGAGGCCTGAGTTTGGGCTCCAGGAACCTCGCCCTCGTTAATTATTCATGAGAAGGAGGGCACCATGGGAGCTGGCTCTCCTGCTATTGATAAGGGGGCGGTGGGGGCCGACTTCCCGCTAGGACTCCTGGGAAGATCTACAATATTCATGAGGGAGGCGGGCTCTACGAGAGCTGAGGCTTCTTGCTATTCATGAGGGGGCGGGCCTCCTTCACGCGTGGGCTCTTGGGAAGATTCTACAATATTCTAGAGGCCACGGGGACGCCTGGTGGGCAGGGCTGCAGCTCCGGAGCCTACGGGAGTCTGACCTTCCCGTTTCCTGGCGGGAAGATCTTGAGGAGATATTTTCTTTTCTAAACACTAAGAAATTTGAGGATGGTGGGGCAGAACGACTAAGTGCCACTTTCCTGTGACTCTGTAGCCGGAAAAGTGTCAAAATCTGTGGTAAAAGAGGTTTTTTCCCCCCAGTATTTTATTGCGATAATTTCATCTTTCATGGACTGAAGGGAGCGAAACGTACCCCGTGTGGTTTGATTCTCCTGTTGGCCAGTTTGTCCTTTAGGCTTTCCTAGTTTGCAGCTTTGGAGATGTGTGGGGGCAGCTGCCCGACAGATTGGATGGGGCCCTTCCAAGAGTTTTATGTTAAAACAGAAATCACTGTGAATGTAGTTTTTATCTTAAAGGTGTGGGGGGCGGGGAAGTTCATCCAATTGAGCCTTTCAGACGCGGACGAAATTAGTGGGATGGAACAGGAGGCATGAAGCATCATTTTATTATTATTATTTGGGGCTGTGATTCTTATTCTCTTGAGGCGTGAGCGGAAACCAAAAATAATTTAGGATTATACCTTTAGAATTTTCACAAAAGCCTGCTTTTTCCCTGCGAAACGCCCAGCTCTGAGTGAGGAAAATAAGGAACTATAAGTGGAGACTTCAGTTTTAAAAGAATTTGGGCTTATCGTTTTTAAATTTGTATTTATATTTATTTTAAACATGTATATAGTTCATAGTTGACACAGTGAAGTCCCGCCTGGTGACAGTTTTTGAAGAGCCCACGGGCCTAAGCCCCGCTTTCCACATTCCTCAGAGAAACAGGACGAAGCCAAGGCCAGATTTACGTTACTGTAATAAAAATGCTTTAAAACGCCTACTGTGTTGGCCGGACGCGGTAGCTCACGCCTGTAATCCCAGCACTTTGGGAGGCCGGGGCGGGCGGATCGCGAGGTTAGGAGATCGAGACCATCCTGGCTGACGTGGTGAAACCCCGTCTCTACTGAAAATACAAAAAATTGGCCGGGTGTGGTGGCGGGCGCCTGTAGTCCCAGCTACTCGGGAGGCTGAGGCAGGAGAATCGCTTGAACCCAGGAGGCGGAGGTTGCAGTAAGCCGAGATGGCGCCATTGCACTCCTGCCCAGGAGACTGCAAAACGCCATCTCAAAAACAAACTAAACGCCTACTGTGAAAAGTTAAAGTTACAAACAACCTTATGGAGTCAACAAATTAAGATTATTTTACTTGGTGGAATGACACACAGTCATTAAAATATGATTACTTGTAGAAGGATATTTATTAGCTTGGAAAGAGAAATCATTGAAAAAAGCAGATTGCAAAGTAGTATAATGATCCCTCTTTTTTGTTAAAAAGAAGTATATGTAAAAGTTTGAAATTATATAAACCAAAGTGTTTATAAGTGAACTTAATTTTTTCTTCGTTTAGCTGTATTGTGTAAAGTTATTATTTGTGTAGTTTGTTTGTTTTTTGAGACAGAGTCTCGCTCTGTCACCCAGGCTGGTGTGCAGTGGCGATCTCGGCTCACTGCAACCTCCGCCTCCTGGTTTCAAGCGATTCTCCTGCCTCGGCCTCCGGAGTAGCTGGGACTACAGGTGCATGCCACCACGCCCGGCTAATTTTTTGTTTTTTTGTTTTATTTTGTTTTGTTTTTAGTAGAGAAGGAGTTTCACCGTGTTAACCAGGGTGGACTCGATCTCCTGACCTCGTGATCCACCAGCCTCGGCCTTCCAAAGCGCTGGGATTAAGGCGTGAGCCACCATGCCTGGCCTATTTGTATTATCTTAATGATAATTTTAAAATATCTCCTAATTTAAGTGTTCACTGAATACTGTCCCCAAGCGATGTGGTGTGGTTTCAAAGGCGGTTCAGCGTGTACTTTTCACTAAGCACTAAATTTCTTTGTTATGTTTTCAAATGTGTAACCAATTTCAAATTGATGTAAGTTGGTATGTAACCTTTCAAGATGAATAAGTAACAATGTTACTTTAGCAATTCTGTAGGAAAGGAGAAAATGCCTTTTGGCCAGATACAATTATATATCTTTGATGAAAATATCTTAGTTGTTACTTCAGAAACAAGGAGCCTTCTATTGGAGTTGTAATTATGCGTATATGTATATATACACAAAAGACATTGTTTTCTGAATTAGAACCATAGAGTGACACAAAGTCACTGTGTGGTACACGTGTTGAAATAATTATTTAGTGTAATGGGCCAGCACGGTGGCTCTCGCCTGTAATCCTAGCACTTTGGGAGGCCAAGGCCGGTGGATCATCTGAGGTCAGCAGTTCCAGACCAGCCTGACCAGTATGGTGAAACCCCGCCTTGACTAAAAATACAGAAATTAGCCAGGTGTGGTGGCACACGCCTGTAATCCCAGCTACTTGGGAGGCTGAGGCAGGAGAATCACTTGAACCCAGTAGGCAGAGGTTGCGGTGAGCTGAGATCTCATTGTGTCGCTGCACTCCAGCCTAGGCAATAGAGCAATAATCCGTCAAAAAAAAAATTATTTAGTGTAAGTAAATAATCAGTAATTTTAATAAGTTACATTTGATGAGTTTAAGAAATATTTATCTTTAAAATCAAGTTGCATAGGCCCTTTCTAAGATTCATCAGTGACTATTATTTTTTGTTTGTTTGTTTGTTTGTTGAGACCAGGTCTTACTCTGTTGCCCCAAGCTGGAGTGCAATGGCATGATCTCAGCTCATTGCAACCTCTGCCTCCCAGATTCAAGCGATTCTCGTGCCTCAGCCTTCAGAGTAGCTGGGCTCAGAGCAACCTCCGCCTCCCAGGTTCCAGCAATTCTCCTGTTTCAGCCTCCCAAGTAGCTGGGATTACAGGTGCACACTGCCATCCCTGACTAATTTTTATATTTTTTGTAGAGATGGGGTTTTACCATGTTGGCCAGGCTGGTCTCGAACTCCTGACCCCAGGTGATCCACCCATCTCCGCCTCCCAAAGTGCAGAGATTACAGGCGTGAGTCACCTCTCTCAGCCAGTGACTGTTATTAATAGAAGGTGGAATTGAGGAAAGAATTATTACTATTCATGTATTTATTCTAGTCTTTTTTTTTTTTTA
>NW_016806950.1:1140618-1143672 GCF_001698545.2 Rhinopithecus bieti | reverse complement strand
GGTGGCCGGATCTCAGCTCACTGCAAGCTCCGCCTCCCAGGTTCACGCCATTCTCCTGCCTCCGCCTCCCAAGTAGCTGGGACTACAGGCGCCCGCCTCGTCGCCCGGCTAGTTTTTTGTATTCTTTAGTAGAGACGGGGTTTCACCGTATTAGCCAGGATGGTCTCGATCTCCTGACCTTGTGATCCGCCCGTCTCGGCCTCCCAAAGTGCTGGGATTACAGGCTTGAGCCACCGCGCCCGGCCTAAGTGTTTATTTTCTAAAGTTTCATTATTGTCAGATAAGGAGTACAATGAGAAAGCACAATACTTAAATTATTATTATTATTATTATTATTTTGAGATGGAGTTTTGCTCTTGTTGCCCAGGCTGGAGTGCAATGGTGTAATCTCAGCTCACCACAACCTCCACTTCCCAGGTTCAAGCTATTCTCCTGCCTCAGCCTCCCGAGTAGCTGGCATGCGCCATCATGCCTGGCTAATTTTGTATTTTTGGTAGAAACAGAGTTTCCCCATGTTGGTCAGTCTGGTCTCGAACTCCTGACCTCAGGTGATCCGCCTGCCTTGGCCTCCCAAAGTGCTGAGATTACAGGCGTGAGTCACGCGCCTAGCCCTAAGTTAATTTTTTAAATCTTCCTTTGAACACAGCAATGCTTAAACTCTTGAAAACGTGCCTGTAATTATGACATAGTACCTTGATTGGTAAATCCAAACATGTTTCTAATTCATTGAGAACTGGATTTTAAACAATTTTAAGATTTTTCCCTTTTTTCCCAATGAGATGATGATGGTGATAGTGATGATGATTTAGTTAACCTATAAGTTAATAGACTGTGTTAATAGTGATGTTCTTGCATTTAAGCCATTGACACATACACATATATATTTCTTTTGGTAGTGAAGGATATCAGCATGCTAAGCATGGTGTCCAAAACAGTCAGCCAACACATTATTAATTATATCTCAACCTCATCAGGAAGCAAAAGACTTTTACTACAGGACTTTCATAACCTTGAACTGCCTGACAGGAGACAAGACTCTGCTATACTAGAGCACTACAGATCTCTAGGTAACTTATGTAATGAGAATTGCAACAAGTAAAGAACTGTGCTTAATTAAGAGAAACTTAGTATACAATTCTGTAAGGCCAGTAGGAAATGGAATATATTCCAAAATGTGCCTGTTTCTATGATGCTTTTATTCTTTAGTGTGAGAACACTCCCTTAACCAGTTATCTTTAAAGGTGAGAAAATGCATGTTGATGTAAAGTGTCAATTCTTGTGATTTCATATAGATACAGCGTCACCTATGCTTAACGTCTAGTGGCTTATTAGTTTAGGAAATTGATGTATTTTCTATGTGTCACTTCCTGTAGATCGAATGAGTTTTATCTCTTTACCTCTTTTCCCTTTCAACCATAATCTAGTCCTTAAAAATAGAAATTTAAACACATTATTATGGAAGATTATTTATCCTCTCACCAGAAACTGTGGTTTTTTAAGTACATTTAGTAAGTCATTAAGCTATAATTAAACTGACCTTATCAAAGCAAATTCTGTATAATCTTTCTTCCTTAATTTATAATCATTTATGTTTTTTACTCCATTCATTGATTTCATTGTCCCTGAGAGTGCTGAAGTAAAATTCTAATTTTGACTTGACTAATAACACCGATTTAATTATGAAACCACTTTATAATTCATCAAAGCATGGCAATAAAACCAAATATCAAGATGGTGTGATTTAAATAAAGGCGTAACAGTAAGTTAAGTGAATACTGCCTTTTAGTAGCCCAAGGATGCTTAGATTTAAGATAATAAGAGTGTGTGGATATGTAAATACATCAAAATGTATTTGATGATTACCTGTGTATTTGAATAAGACCAAATGAAAGAAAAGAATGTGATCTGATTACAGTGTCGTTGGTTTCAGTATTTATGATTAGGCTTACTAAAGCCTGTAACAGAATATGGAAACTACTTTTTCCTACTTCTCATTATAAATGTAATTTTTCGGCTGGCCACAGTGGCTCACACCTGTATTCCCAGAACTTTGAGAGGCCGAGGCCAGCAGATCACCTGAGGTCAGGAGTTCAAGACTACTCTGGCCAACATGGCGAAACCCTGTCTCTACTAAAGATACAAAAATTAGCTGGGCAGGGTGGCACATGCCTATAGTCCCAGCTACTTAGGACACTGAGGCAGGACAATTGCTTGACCCCAGGAAATGGAGGTTGCAGTGAGCTGAGGTCATGCCACTGCACTCCAGCCTAGGTGACAAAGCGAGACTCCGACTCAAAAAAAAAAAAAAAAAGAAAAGAATTATTTTAGTTCATCATTAGTTGTAGAGGAAGTGGTACCTGGGTAATACGGTAGAGCTTATACTTTGGTTTTGATCTGAAAGAAATATTTCTCCCTGATCAAGTCTCAATTGCTTAAACTAACAAAAACACTAAGAAGATTACATGTGTAATTCAGTAAAAGTACAAATATGTATTGATCTTAATAGCTTTTTAAAATGGTTTTATTCATGTAATGATTTCAACTTTCTATTTAATTTTGATGCAAACACTTCATTTATGACTAATTCTTTAAGTAAATGTTTGATATACTTACCATTTTCTCATGTTGTCATTCTTACCTGATCTGTTATTGTTTTCACTATTTTTTTTTTTTTGAGATGGGATCTTGCAGTGTTGCCCAGGCTGGCCTGTACTCCTGGGCACAATCGATCCTCCTGCCTCAGTCTCCTGAGTATCTGAAACTACAGGCATGTGTGACTGTATCCAGCTTATTTTCAGACATTAAAATAAGATTTTCAGAATGCTGTGCTTTGGGCCGGGCTCAGTGGCTCATGCCTGTAATCCCAGCACTTTGGGAAGCCAAGGTGGGAGGATTGCTTGAGCCCAGGAGTTCAAGACCAGCCTGGGCAACATAGGGAGATCCCATTTCTACAAAAAATTAAAAAATTATCTGGGCATGGCGGCCCAGCTGAAAGCTGAAAAGTCATGAGATTCAGGTATATATTTTCTTTTTTTTTTTTTTTTTTTTTTTTTT
>NW_016806950.1:1134516-1138452 GCF_001698545.2 Rhinopithecus bieti | reverse complement strand
CCCCCCCTCTCTCCCCCTTCCTCCCTCCCTCCCTTTCGTTCTTTTGTTTTGTTTTGTTTTGTTTTTTTGTTTTTGAGACGGAGTCTCGCTCTGTCGCCCAGGCTGGAGTGCAGTGGCCGGATCTCAGCTCACTGCAAGCTCCGCCTCCCGGGTTTACGCCATTCTCCTGCCTCAGCCTCCCAAGTAGCTGGGACTACAGGCGCCCGCCAACTCGCCCGGCTAGTTTTTTGTATTTTTTAGTAGAGACAGGGTTTCGCCGTGTTAGCTAGGTTGGTCTTGATCTCCTGACCTCGCGATCCACCCGTCTCGGCCTCCCAAAGTGCTGGGATTACAGGCTTGAGCCACCGCGCCCGGCCGAGGGTTTATGTTTAAAACTCAATTCTGTTCATGTGTTACTCAAACATAGCAACTTCTAAAAATAAGTTAGATTTCTATAGATTCTTCAGAATTATGTAAAGTAATTATAATCTTATGTAAAAAAGTAAATACAGAGAAGATGAAAGCAGAAAAACGTCATGAGGTTCAGGTATATATTTTCCTACCATATATCTTATATTTAGTTTGAGGACATTTGCCCTCATAGGAATATTAACAATGTATTACCATTTTAGGAAAAAACCATTTTAAAGTTAGAGGAAACAAATCATACACTTCCTGTCACTGTAGCTCACGTTACCTATCTCACTGAGAAATTGAGGTTTTTTTTCTTTTTAAAGTATCTGTACACAAAATCCTATACATTCTTAGCATGCAAGTCCCATAAAAGGATATCTTAGAAGGAATAAGTGGATATTTCATCCTAACTGGATACTTTCTGTGGAAAAAAAGAAAAAATCTAGCCTCTGAAGTGCTTATGACTTTAATTTTTGTATTTGGAGAGAGGGATACAACCTGTTTTCTCAGAGAAAACCTGTTTTCTCAGCCCAATGCAATTTAATCCCAGTGCTTTGTGAGGCCAAGGTGGAAGGATTACTTGAGCCCAGGAATTCAAGACCAGCCTGGGAAACAAAGCAAGACCCCGTCTCTACAAAAAAAATGTTTTTTTAAAAATTAGCTGGGCTTGGGCTGGGCACGGTGGCTCACACCTGTAATCCCAGCACTTTGGGAGGCTGAGGCAGGCAGATCATGAGGTCAAGACATCGAGACCATCCTGGCCAACATGGTGAAACCTCGTCTCTAAAAATACATAAATGAGCTGGGCATGGTGGTGTGCACTTGTAGTCCCAGCTACTCAGGAGACTGAGGCAGAATAATCACTTGAACCTGGGAGGTGGAGGTTGCAGTAAGCAGAGATCGCGCCACTGCACTTCATCCTGGCGACAGAGCGAGATCCTGTATCAAGAAAAATAAAATAAAATTAGCTGGGCTTGGTGGCACATGCCTGTGGTCCTAGTTACTTGGGAGGCTGAAGTGGGAGGATCACTTGAGCCCAGAAGATCAAGACTGCAGTAAGTCATGATGGCATGCCACTGTACTTCAGCCTGGGTGACCTTGTCTCAAAAAAAAAAAAAAAAATCTGTTTTCTCATTCTTTCCATGTTTTAGATTAACAACTCTTAAAACATTTTCCTTTGTGGATATGGATATGAGGTTAATTTCAAGAGATGCCGAAATCTGTTTTCTATGGAACAAAGGCAAAATAAAATTTCTCTAGCGTGTCTTTATTATTGTATCTTTTATACTCTATGTATTTTTCTGTGTGTCCTATAGAAGCAATGTAACAATTTTTTGCAAGATTTTATGCCAAGGCCTCTTAGATGAGCATCAGAGTCACTTGTTAAATACCATAAATGGAAAGTGTTTTGCACCCTTCCTCTCAAACTTTCTCTTAAAAACCGTATCAACTCATAGTCCACTGTGATATACCATACTTGACTTTCAGGAAACATTATTCTGTGCTCTATTGATATTCTTAATTGTATTGTTGTCATTTTTTCTTACGTCTCTTTACTTTCTTAGGTCTACTGTTTAAAAGATGCACATTGCTGCTACCCACCAAGGAAAGGCTAAAGTACATTCACAAGATACTCACAGAAGTAAGATCATACTTCTAAATTAGTTTACAATTTTGATTTCCAGTAAAGATATTATATTATTATCTCATGCTCATTTTACTCTGTATTAGTAGAATTTCATGAATTAGCACTAAAAAATTGATTTATGATAGTCTAATACTTTACCAAGTACTTAGAGATTATATAATGTCAAAATGTAGTAGTCTTTCACTTATAAAACCATTTTCATATATAACTAAGCACATCATTCAAGTTTATTAGGTTTCTCAGAGTATAAAGTGTATTTTGCACCACATACAAATCCTAAGGAAGTTTTAAAGTAGAGATTTAGATATTGTATTAAAGTGAAATAATTTCTGAATGTTGAAATTTTATTGTTTAAATGTATAGAAACATAGGAAAGTGTTTTTAATATATAAAACAACAAAGATTTTATGATAATAGACTTGGAAATGTGTATCAGTATGTTTGGGCATAGTCTCTTTATAAGACTTTCATATACAAATCCAAGCATACATCCAACTCTTGATGGTTCAGTTCAACACTCAGTGGTATCTACTCTTTCTGATACACTGACTTTTTCTTTTTTCTTTTTTCTTTTTTTTTTTTTTGTTGAGACAGAGTCTCGCTCTTGTCACCCAGACTGGAGTGCAGCGGCGTGATCTCGGCTCACTGCAACCTCCACCTCCTGGGTTCAAGCTATTCTCCTGCCTCAGCCTCCCGAGTAGCTGGGATTACAGTCACCCACCACCATGCCTGGCTAATTTTTGTACTTTTAGTAGAGACGGGGTTTTGTCCTGTTGAGCAGTCTGGTCTTGAACTCCTGACCTCAGGCGATCTGCCCACCTTGGCCTCCCAAAGTGCTGGGATTACAAGCATGAGCCACCTTGCCCTGCCAACTTTTTCGTGTCAGCATTTACATTGAGTTCTGGTCTGTATTATTATTGAAGTTTCCCAGATGACCTTTCTGTCATCCAATTCATTACTCCCCAAACCATTCTGTATGCTGAATCAAGATTACTCTTCCTAAAGCATCACATTCATAAATATGTTTTGTTTTGTTTTGTTTTGTTTTGTTTTGTTTTGTTTTGTTTTGTTTTGAGACAGAGTCTCACTCTGTCGCCTAGGCTGGAGTGCAGTGGCACTATCATGACTCACTGCAACCTCCGCCTCTTAGGTTCAAGCAGTTCTCCTGCCTTGGCCTCCCGGGTAGCTGGGATTACAGGTGTGTGTTACCACGCCTGGCTAATTTTTTTTTTTTTTTTTTTTTTTTTTTTTTTTTTTTTTGGAGATGGAGTCTCGCTCTGCTGCCCAGGCTGGAGTGCAGTGGCACGATCTCAGCTCACTGCAACCTCTGACTCCCAGGTTCAAGTGATTCTCCTGCCTCAGCATCCCAAGTAGCTGGGATTATAGGCGTGTGCCCCCATGCCCAGTTAATTTTTGTATTTTTAGTAGAGACAAGAGTTTCACCATGTTGGTCAGGCTGATCTCGAACTCCTGACCTCGTGGTCTGCCCACCTCGGCCTCCCAAAGTGCTGGGATTACAGGCGTGAGCCACAGCACCCAGCCAATTTTTTGTATTTTTAGTAGAGGCGGGGTTTCACTGTGTTAGAATGGTCTCGATTTCCTGACCTGGTGATCCACGCCTTGGCCTCCCAAAGTGCTGGGATTACAGGCGTGAGCCACCACGCCTGGCCAACATAACTTTCTTTCTTTTTTTTTGAGATATAGTCTCACCCTGTCACCCAGGCTGGAGTGCAGTGGCACGATCTTGGCTCACTGCAACCTCTGCCTTCCGGGTTCAAGCAATCCTCTTGTCTCAGCCTCCCAAGTAGCTGGGACTACAGGCACCTGTCACCACGCCCAACTAATTTTTGTATTTTTAGTAGAGACAGGGTTTCTCCATATTGGTCAGGCTGGTC
>NW_016806950.1:1113772-1134291 GCF_001698545.2 Rhinopithecus bieti | reverse complement strand
CTCCTTCTTAAATAAATAAATAAATAAATAAAGTAGCCAGTTGATCTGTGAATAAGCCCTTTAGAAAAGCTCATTTTTGAGAACAGTAGGTCTGCTTCAACATTGTGAAAAGTGCTACCCTCCCTCTGTTGCACCCTCAATCCCCAAACAAGTCTTCTGCCATGCATGTAGGAAACAGCCCTGGGTTTTGGTTTCTCCCAGTGGTTCTTCCCCTAAGGGAATGACATTCCCTGGCATATTAAAAAATATCCCTTTTGCAGGGCATGGTGGCTCACACCTGTAATCCTAGCACTTTGGAAGGCTGAGGCAGGTGGATCACCTGAAGTCAGGAGTTCAAGACCAGCCTGGCCAACATGGTGAAACCCCATCTCTACTAAAAGTACAAAAATTAGCCAGGCCTGGAGGTGTCTGTAATTCCAGCTACTTGGGAGGCTAAGGCATGAGAATCGCTTGAACCCAAGGGGCGGAGGCTTCAGTGAGCCAAAAATCATGCCACTGCACTCCAGTCTGGGTAACAGAGCAAGACTCCATCATAAAAAATAAAAAAAAATTATTGTTATTATTAAATAAATTGTGAACTTCCTTGAGAGTAGAGTTTTTTTTTTTTTTTTTTTAAGATGGAGTCTCGCTCTGTCACCCAGGCTGGAGTGCCATGGCGCCGTCTCGGCTCACTGCCAGCTCCGCCTCCAGGGTTCATGCCATTCTCCTGCCTCAGCCTCCGGAGTAGCTGGGACTACAGGCGCCCGCCACCACGCCCGGCTATTTTTTGTGTATTTTTAGTAGAGACGGGGTTTCACCGTGTTAGCCAGGATGGTCTCGATCCCCTGACCTCATGATCTGCCCGCCTCGGCCTCCCAAAGTGCTGGGATTACAGGTGTCAGACACTGCGCCTGGCTGAGACTTTTATACTACTATTATAATCCCCACCTATGAAACACAATGCTGATCAGAATAGGTGCTGAAAAAATTCTTGCTTATTTCCATCAAATTTGAATGTCAAACCATTGTTCCACCATTGTCAAACTATAGTTTCACGGACAAGAAGGTATTAACATTGTTCTCTTCATAGGTTTCCTGCTTTAAATTCAATGGCTGTGCAGCTCCTATGCAGTGTTTAGGATTAACATGTTACGGCATGTTTTTACAGGTACATTTTTTTTAATCAGAGAAGAAAAGGGATACCTTTGGAACTGCTAACAAATAGAATATCCAGTCCCTCTTTTCATAGGTTAATAAAGTTATTATAATCTTAAAAAGAGCAAAATAAAATAAAGATTTGAGAATGTATTAATCTAATAATGTTTGCTATCTCAGATTTTGTTTTGAATTTCTCAGTGGTCAAAATGTTTGACATTTATTTATCCCCAAACCATTCTATATGCTGAATGAAGGTTAATCCTCCTGAAGAATTGGTGTCCTCAAAGTTTCTACTAGTTGTAAAGATTAGAAATATGGGGTGGTGTGTGTGCATGCGTGTGTCTATATCTATCTATATAATGAGTTTAGTCTTGGGCTAGTTAAGGTGTGATATTAATAATCAGTTGTATTAATTCAAGAATATTTTGACTGATTTTTTATATTGTAAACAAAGAAGATAATAATTAGCGTTTACTCAGCTTACTATGTGCCAAACACTGTTCTAAGTAGTTTACATGTGTTGATTAATTTATTTTTATTTTTATTTATTTTTTTGAGATGGAGTCTTACTCTGTCACCAAGCCTGGAGTACAATGGCATGATCTCAGCTCACTGCAACCTCCGCCTCTCAGGTTCAAGTGATTCTCCTGCCTCAGCCTCCTGAGTAGCTGGGATTACAGGCGCCCGCCACCACGCCTGGCTAATTATTTGTTTGTATTTTTAGTAGAGACAGGGTTTTACCATGTTGGTCAGGCTGGTCTCGAACTCCTGACCTCAAGCAATCCACCCACCTCTGCCTCCCAAAGTAATGAGATTACAGGTGTGAGCCACCACACCCAACAACATGTGTTGACTAATTTACATTTACAACAACCTTGTGAGGCAGGCACTGCACCCGTAAGAATCTTGCTGTGCTCAGCCTACCAGCCACCAACTTGTACTCACCCAGATTCCAGGGGTCTAAGCCCTCCTACTAATCCTCTTCCAAGACAGATTTTTCTTATTTAATTTTGTTTTTTACTTGTTTCTTTCTTTCTTTGGGACATGTAATACATATGTATATATTTATGTACATTTACAATGGTACACAATGTATAAAGTAAAAAGTTAGTCTCTCTCATTGTCCACTGAGTTCCCTTCACCAGAAGTAATCAGTTATCAGTTTCTTGTATGTCCTTCCACAGGGAATAAGATTAATTTTAATTAATCAATTTATTTATTTATTTTTGAGGCAGAGTCTTGCTCTGTCACCCAGGCTGGAGTGCAGTAGCACGATCTCGGCTCACTGCAGCCTCCGCCTCCCAGGTTCAAGCAATTCTCCTGCCTCAGCCTCCCGAGTAGCTGGGATTACAGGTATGCGCTACCACACCCAGCTAATTTTTTTATTTTTAGTAGAGACAAGCTTTCGCCATGTTGGTCAGGCTGGTCTCAAACTCCTGACTTCAGGTGATCCTCCCGCCTCAGCCTCCCAAAGTGCTGGGATTGCAGACATTAGCCACCACGACCAGCCAGATTAATTTTTTTTTTTCTTTTTTGAGACAGAGTCTCGCTCTGTCGCCCAGGCCGGAGTGCAGTGACACAATTTCAGCTCACTGCAACCTCGGCCTCCTGGGTTCAAGTGATTCTCCTTCCTCAGCCTCCCAAGTAGCTGGGATTACAGGGGCCTGCCACCACACCTAGCTATTGTGTGTGTGTGTGTATGTGTGTGTGTGTGTGTGTGTGTGTGTGTGTGTATGTGTTTTTAGTAGAGACAGGGTTTCACCATGTTGGCCAGGCTGGTTTCAAACTCCTGACCTCAAGTAATCCACTTGCCTCGGCCTCCCAAAGTGCTAGGATTACAGGTGTGAGTCACTGTGCCCAGCCAATAAAAGATTTTTGGTTGTTGACATTCAAAAGTCATAAATAGCCAGGCACAGTTGCTCACACCTGTAATTCCAGCGCTTTGGGAGTCTGAGGCAGGCCAATCACCTGAGGTCAGTTCAAGACCAGCCTGGCCAACATAGTAAAACCCCATCTCTGAAAAAAAAGTCATAAATAAATGCTCAGAATTGTCACGTTGAAATTGGATCATTCTCATTTATAAGCAATATCATAAATGACAACTGCGGGTGTCAAAGGGATTCTACTCTAGTCTTAAAGCCATAGCATGGTTGTAAGTCAGATACCTAAACTGTGTTCAGGGTTTTGGTTATTTGCCTCACGTTGTCAAAGTTCAGCATTCAGTACCATTTAAACCTTCTCAAACAAATAAAAAAGTTCTGTCCGTTGCACTCCAGCCTGGGCAACATAGTGAGATTCCATCTCAAAAAAAAAAAAAAAGTTATCTGAAAAGATACTTCCTTTCCAACCAAAAAGAAACTGAATTTTGAAGCTTTCCAAGTTTTGTTTATGTAATTTGTTATTAATTTGATAGTTCCATAATGGGTAAAAGTTGCACATCACCTTGATCATGTGCTAAAAACAGTTACACTCATAAGGCAGTAGTGACTTATGTTCTTCTTGTTGTTGTTTTTTGTTTGTTTGTTTGATAGGGAGTCTCACTATGTTGCCCAGGTTGGAGTGCAGTGGTATGATCTCGGCTCACTGCAACCTCCACCTCCGGGAACAAGTGATTCTCCTGTCTCAGCCTCCCAAGTAGCTGGGACTACAGGTGCGTGCCACTGTGCCCAGCTAATTTTTTGTACTTTTAGTAGGGACAGGGTTTCACCGTGTTAGCCAGGATGGTCTCAATCTCCTGACCTCATGATCTGCCATGTTGGCCTCCCAAAGTACTGGGATTACAAGTGTGAGCCACTGTGCCTGGCCTGTTTTGTTTGTTTGTTTGTTTGTTTTTGTGACAGAGCTTTGCTCTTGTCACCTAGGCTGGAATGCAATGGCATGATCTCAGCTCACTGCAAGCTCTGCCTCCCAGGTTCGAGCAATTCTGATTCAGCCTCCCAAGTAACTGGGATTACACATGCCCGCCACCATGCCTGGCTAATTTTTGTACTTTTAGTAGAGACAAGGTTTTACTATGTTGTCCAGGCTGGTCTCAAACTCCTGACCACAGGTGATCCGCCCACCTTGGCCTCCCAAAGTGTTGGAATTACAGGAGTGAGCCACCACGCCTGGTGTGACTTATGGTTTGACTTGATAGTCTGAGTATCCGCAATGTTTTCTTTATTTTATTTTCCTCAGACCTTAACAGCAGGTTGGGATGAACTTGAGTGCCATCGCGTTTATAATTTCTTATGCGAACTGACTAATCTCTGCCGCAAGATGCAAATGGCTGTCTGCAGCAAACCAGGTAAAAAACTACAATTTGCATATAATTTACAGAGATTAAAATAGAAAAAATAGAGTTTTAAAAATGTAATTAAAAGTAATTTTGGCCAGGTGTGGTGGCTCATGCCTAAAATCCCAGCACTTTGGGAAGCCAAGGTGGGAGGATCACTTGAGTCCAGAAGTTCAAGAGCAGCCTAGGCAACATAGTGAGACCCTGTCTCTACAAAAAATAAAAAATTATCCGGGCATGGTGGTGTGTGCCTATGGTCCCAGCTACTCAGGAGGCTGAGGTGAAAGGATCACTTGACCCTGGGAGGTCGAGGCTGCAGTGAGCTGTGATCGCACCACTGCACTCAGCCTGGGCAACAGAGTGAGACCTGTCTCCATAAATAAATAAATAGTGGGCCAGGTGCCGTGGTTCACAACTGCAATCCCAACACTTTGGGAAGCCGAAGCAGAAAGATCACTTGAGGCCAGGAGTTCAAGACCAGACTGGGCAAGACAGCAAGATCTCGTCTCTACAAAAAAATTTAAAAAAATTAGCCAGCCGTGATGGCATGTATCTGTAGTCCCAGCTACTCAGGAGGCTGAGGTGGGAGGATAGCTTGAGCCCACTAGATTGAGGCTGTACTGAGCCAAGATCAAGCCACTGCACTCCAGCCTGGGCAACAGAGACCCCTTTTCAAAAAAAATAAAAATAAATTGTGGCATACATATATAGCAAAAGGACAAAGAAATGTAAGGGAATGATAAATACTGAATAAGACAGTGAGGTAGAAAAGCAGTATGAGATTGGAGAAAGAGGGTTTCAACTGTATTGATGATCTTTTATTCGTTAAGCTAGCTGGTAGATACAAAGGAGCTCACAGCATCCTGTAAACCTCTCTATATGCCAGAAATATTTCATATTTTTAAATTATAGAACCTTATATCGAGCTGTTTCACTCTGAGAAACTCCCACAATGTGCAGAAGGAGACATGTATATGAATAATCATGGCAGGCAGAGGGCAGTGACTCATGCTTATAATCTCAGCACTTTAGGAGGCCAAGGTGGGAGGATGACTTGAGCCTAGGAGTTAGAGACTAGCACGGGGGACATAGCGAGATCCCCATCTCTCCAAAAAAAAATAGAAGTAGGCAGG
Source organism: Rhinopithecus bieti (assembly GCF_001698545.2). Lineage (NCBI taxonomy): Eukaryota > Metazoa > Chordata > Mammalia > Primates > Cercopithecidae > Rhinopithecus > Rhinopithecus bieti. The sequence continues at coordinate 1,128,747 of NW_016806950.1, read as the reverse complement.
CATGATCCAGTCACTGCACTCCAGCCTGGGTGACAGAGGAGGCTCTCCGTCTCAGAAAAAAAACAAAACAAACAAAACAAGTGAATGGATAAACAAAATGTGGTATATGCTGCAACATGGATGAAACTTGAAAACATTATACTAAGTGAGAGAAGCCAGGAACACAAGGACAAATATTATATGGTTCTACTTACATAAGATACCTAGAACAGGCAAATTCATAGAGACAGAAAGTAGATTTGAGGTTACCAGGAGCTGAGGGCAGGAGGGAGTGGGGAGTTACTGCTTAGTGGTTACAGAGTTTGTGTTTGAGGTGATGAAAAACTTTTGGAAATAGACAGTGTGGTGGTTGAACAACAATGTAAATATAAATGATGCCACTGAATTGCATACTTACAAATGGTTAGAATGGCAAATTTTATGTGATTTATGTTACCACAATATAAAAAAAATGATAATATACTATAAACCATTGAATTGCACACTTTAAATGGTTGAATTGTATGGTATATAAATTATATTTCAATAAAGCTGTCGACAGAAAACAGTGATAGGCTGGGCAAGGTGACTCACACCTGTAATCCCAGCTACTCAGGAGGCTGAAGTGGGAGGATCAGTTGAGCCCCTGAAAGTTGAGGCTGCAGTGAGCCATGACTGCTCTACAGCATTCTAGCGTGGGCAACGGAGTGAGACACTGTCTCAGAAAAGCAGAGAAATAGTATATACCATTTCACATTCCGTTAGGATGGCTAGAATCAGAAAGTTCGATTTAGATAATAAGTGTTAGTGAGAATGTGACAACAATCCTCATCTATTGCTGGCGGGAATGTAAAATGGTGCAGTCACTTTGCAAAATAGTCTGACAGTTTCTCAAATGATTAAACATAGAGTTACATGATACATCAATTTCACTTCTAGGTATAGAGCCCCAGGATAAATGATACATCAATTTCACTTCTAGGTATAGAGCCCCAGGATAAATGAAAACATATGTCCACCGAGAAACTTGTGCGTGAATGGTTTTGTTGTTATTGTTTTGTTTTGTTTTGTTTTGTTTTGAGACAGGGTCTGGCTCTATCACCCAGGCTGAAGTGCAGAGGTACGATCTCAGCTCACTGCAACCTCCACTTCCTGGGCTCAAGCAATCCTCCAACCTCAGCCTCCCGAGTAGCTGGGACTACAGGCACATACTACTATGCCAAGCTAATTTTTTGGTATTTTTTATAGAGATGGGATTTCACCATGTTGTCCAGCCTGGTCTCAAACTCCTGGGCTCAAGTGGGCCTGTCTCACCCTCCCAAAGTGCTGGGATTACAGGCGTGAGCCACCATGCTTGGCCTACATGAATGTTAATAGCAGCATTATTCATAGCAGCCAAAAGATGGAAACATCTCAGATGTCCATCAATGGGTCAATAGATAAACAAAATGTAGTAGTACATCCATACCATAGAATATTATTTGGCCATTAAAAAGAATGAAGTGCTGTGGGGGTTGGGGGAGGGAGAACATCAGGAAGAATAGCTAATGGATGCTGGACTTAATGTCTAGGTGATGGAGGGATGGGGGCAAGGGGAGGGATAATATTAGGAGAAATACCTAATGTAGATGACGGGTTGATAAGTGCAGCAAACCACCATGGCACAAACCACCATGGCACATACCTATGTAACAAACCTGCACGTTCTGCCCATGTATCCCAAAACTTAAAAGTATAATAAAAATAAATAAATAAATATCTGGGTAATGGGATGATCTGTGCAGCAAACTACCATGGTACACATTTACCTGTGTATCCTGCATATCTTGCACATGCACCCCTGAACTTAAAATAAAAGTTGAAGAAAAAAAAAAAGAATGAAGTGCTGATACATGCTACAACATGGATGAACCTCGAAAACACTGTATTAGGTGAAATAAGCCAGTCACAAAATGCCACATACTATATGTTTTCATTCATATAAAAATCCAGAATAGGGGCCGGGTGTGGTGGCTCACACCTGTAATCCCAGCACTTTGGGAGGCCGAGGCAGGTGGGTCACCTAAGGTCAAGAGTTTGAGACCAGCCTGGCCAACATGGCAAAACCCCATGTCTACTAAAAATACAAAAAAAGTATCCAGGCGTGGTGACAAGCGCCTGTGATCCCAGTACTCAGGAGGCTGAGACAGGAGCATCGCTTGAACCCGGGAGACAGAGGTTGCAGTGAGCTGAGATCGCACCACTGCACTCCAGCCTGGGTGAGGAGCAAGACTCTGTCTCAAAAAAAAAAAAAAAAAGAGAAAAAGAAAAAAATCCAGAATAGGGAAATCCATGGAGATGGAAAGTAGAGTATTGGTTGCTTAGAGCTGGGGGTGGTAAAGGACAGAGAGATAACAAGATGATAGCAAAAAGAACAGCATGTCTTTTGAAGCGATGAAAATGTTCTAAAATTGACTATGATGATGGCTGCACATATCTCTGAGTATAAAAACCATTGAATTGCACACTTTAAATGGGTAAATTGTATGGTATGTGATTTATATCTCAATAAAGCTTTTGAAAAAGTAGTCCTATGTTAATCTGAATTTTTTGAGATGGATTCTGGCTCTGTTGCCCAGGCTAGAGTGCAGTGGTGTGATCTCGGCTCCCTGCAAACTCTGCCTGCCGGGTTCACACCCATTCTCCTGCTTCAGCCTCCCGGGTAGCTGGGACTACAGGCACCCACCACCACACCCGACCAACTTTTTTGTATTTTTAGTAAAGACGGGGTTTCACCGTGTTAACCAGGATGGTCTCAATCTCCTGACCTCGTGGTCCACCTGCCTCGGCCTCCCAAAGTGCTGGTATTACAAGCGTGAGCTGCCGCGCCCGGCTGTTAATCTAAAATTTTTGTAGCCAAGTGTGCTAACTCATGCTTTGTAATCTCAACACTTTGGGAGGCTAAGATGGGAAGATCTCTTGAGGCCAGGGGTTCAAAACCAGCCTGAGCAATATAGTGAGACCTCTGTAACTACAAAAAATTAGCCTGTGGTCCCAGCTACTAGGGAGGCTGAGGTGGGAGGATTGCTTGAATTCAGAAGTTCAAGGTTGTAATGAGCTATGATCAATCATGCCACTGAACTCCAGCTTGGGTAACAGAGCAAGACCCCATATCTATCAACAACAGCAGCATAACATTTTCTTTTTTGGGGGGACAAAGTCTAGCCCTGTCACCCAGGCTGGAGTGCAGTAGTGAGATCTCAGTTCACTGCCACCTCTCTCTCCTGAGTTCAAGTGATTCTCCCTGTCTCAGCCTCCTGAGTAGCTGGGATCACAGGCATGTGCCACCACTGCCACCTGGCTAATTTTTTGTATTTTTAGTAGAGACAGGGTTTCGCCATGTTGACCAGGCTGGTCTTGAACTCCTGAGCTCAGGTGATCCTCCTACCTCAGCTTCACAAAGTGCTGGCATTACAGGCGTGAGTCACCGCACCTGTTCATAAAATTTTCATAGAGGAAAATGAAGTGACTCTTTCAGTACAAAGTATATTAATGATGTATGTATTTGACCTTTCTCTGCATTTATTTTTTAAATCCAAAATTGTACAAGAGTCTGGTAAGCTTAAGCATGTCTTTTGATTGATTGATCCATTATTCAAAATATTGATTATAAATCAGGAAGGTAAGAGAAAGTAAGTAGATAGACAAATTATGAAGTTAGGGGAGTTTAAGAATAGATAATCTCTTGGTTACTTCCTGTTTAGAAACCTAGTTTACTATCACTAACCATAATGATTAATAAGTTGCTTTGATCACTATTCAATATGCACAGCAGCCTTTCTACAAAGAATGGTTTACAATTCTTTTGTCTTCATAGGAAGTGCCCGAAAACTTGAGTTAAGGATCAGACTCTTCTGTAGGAATGTCCTCCTTGATCATTGGACACATCAAAGTGATTCTGCTTTTTGGTTGACACGAATATTAAAACCATGGCCAATGGTGAATCAGGCAAGATTACTGTATATCATCTTTGGGCCAATATCTCCTCAAGATGGTGAGCACCCATTTTTCAGGGGTGTAACATAACTGGTTCATTATTTTTACTTTAGGAAGCATATATATATTTAGGAAGCATATATTATACACACACACGCACACGCACGCACACACACATGCACACAGTGGTACAATCACGGCTCACTGCAAACTCCACCTCCTGGGTTCAAGCGATTCTCCTGTCTCAGCCTCCCAAGCAGCTGGGACTGCAGGTGCGTGCCACCATGCCCAGCTAATTTTTTGTTTTTTTGTTTTTTGTTTTGAGACGGAGTCTCGCTCTCACTCTGTTTGAGCTGGAGTGCAGTGGCGCAATCTCAGCTCACCGTGACCTCTGCTTCCTGGGTTCACACCATTCTCCTGCCTCAGCCTCCCGAGTAGCTGGGACTACAGGCGCCCGCCACCACACCCAGCTAATTTTTTGTGTTTTCAGTAGAGATGGGGTTTCACCATGTTAGCCAGAATGGTCTCGATCTCCTGACCTTGTGATCCACCCACCTCAGCCTCCCAAAGTGCTGGGATTACAGGCGTGAGCCACCACGCCCAGCCAATTTTTTGTATTTTTAGTAAAGATGGGGTTTCACCGTGTTATCCAGGATGGTCTCGATCTCCTGCAGGGTCCCACTTCATTACCCAGGTTGGTCTCAAACTCCTGGGGTCCCACCTTGGCCTCCCCAAGTGCTAGAATTACATGCATGAGCCTCTGTGCCTGGCCAAGAAGCATACACACACACACACACACACACACACACACACACACACATATATATATATTTTTTTTTTTTTTTTTTTTTTTTTTGAGACAGTCTCGCTCTGTCACCCAGGCTGGAGTTCAGTGGCCCAATCTGCACTCACTGCAACTTCTGCCTCCTGGGTTCAAGTGATTCTTGTGCCTCAGCCTCCTGAGTAGCTGGGACTACAGGCATGTACCACCATGCCCAGCTAATTTATATATTTTTAGTAGAGACAGGGTTTCACAATATTGACCAAGCTGGTCTCGAACTCCCGACCTCAAGTGATCCTCCCACCTCGGCCTCCTAAAATACTGGGATTACAGGCATGAGCCACCACACCTGGCCAGAGGTGTTCAAATCTATACTATTACCAGAATTGACTTCTTGTTATGAAAGTTAAAATGAAAGTAGCTTGTATAAGTAATGGGATTCCATTATGCAATTCACTTTCCTTTTTGAACAAGTCTTTATCACAAAGCCAACTATTCTGTCATAGCCTCGTTTTTGTTTCAATTCAGGACAGGTGGTTTGGCAGAAAATGATAGAAGAACCTACAGATGAATTCAGTCTGAAAGGTTTGGCTGATGCCATTAAGTTACTCTATGACACTAGCACTAAAGAGTGGACAGCAGATGATGTTATCAGTCTTATAGATGAACTATCAGGTAAAAAATATATATTTGCTAACATAGAATAATAGAAGTTTATTGTTAAAATGCAGTTATAAAATTGTAACAAATGATGTGTCTGTTGGAAATCACTGAATGCTCTAAAATATTTAAAGAGTTTGGCATTATGTTTGAAAAGAATGCATATAATGAACTTACCTTCCTTTGCTTGCCAATTTTATAAATAAACATTTATTATTATTATTATTATTTGAAAGCCTCTTCATTTAATTAGCTCAATGACTCCCATGTTGTAAATTTTCAGAAACACCCTCCTAGGTTCTGTAAGAAGCCCTCTTCTGCAAGTAAAGGAGAGGTGAAACAATTATTCCTATTCCTGCATAATCCTTTAAGATTCTAAAGTTTACAAGGATGCTTTCCTTGCACAGGGTTAGACCACTTTGCCTGCTGACCTATGTGTAGGAGAATTGCTTTGATTATATTATTAGTTTATTTGTAAGAGTCTCCATGACATGGCAATAACGTGTCTCTAACTGAATGTCATAATTGGAAAACTAGAGCATTTTTTTTTAGCATTTCCCTCGGCACTAATTGTATTTCCAATAAAGTGATAAAATATTGCATGTACTTAATGGTATTTACTATAGCTGTTGTGTGATTTCTCATTAAATAATTGTTCTTCCTCTAATAAAAGTGGTTCCCCGTGAGTGGCTTCTAGAGAATAATGCACGTCTCCTAATGCTAAGTGGAAACAACATCTGTTTCACTTTCATGGCTAGTAAAGCTGTGAATGGACGGACCATTGAACTGGCAAGGCTCATAGTCTTTTTGGCTTTGGTAAGCAAAATAAGTTTTCTCTAGCAAGTTGTTTAACACTACAATTGACCTACCAGGGAGCTGCCCTTAAGGAACTGAAATGTGGACAAAAAACATTTCGTAAAATGAGTATTGAAGTATATATTTTAATGTTTCTTTTCAAAATATTAAAATATTTGTTTTGTTTTGTTTTGTTTTGTTTTTTGAGACAGAGTCTCACTCTTTTGCCCAGGCTGGAGTGCAGGGGTGCAGTCTCAGCTCACCGCAACTTCCGTCTCCCGTATTCAAGCAATTTTCCTGCCTCAGCCTTCTGAGTAGCTGGGACTAGAGGCGTGCGCCACTATGCCTGGCTAATTTTTGTATTTTTGGTAGAGACGGGGCATCACTATGCTGACCAGGCTGGTCTTGAACTCCTGACCTTGTGATCCACCCGCCTCGGCCTCCCAAAGTGCTGGGATTACAGGCGTGAGCCACTGCACCTGGCCTAATATTAAAACATGTCATGAACTATAATATTTGGAATCATCCTTTCTATTAACCTCTCCCCTTTTCAAGTCTGAATTTTCATTATACAGTTCTGCTAAGTTATATTCTTTTTTTAAAAAATCGGTTTTAAGAAAAGCATCCCATTTGATTTACTTCAAAATAATCACTGTGGGGGTGGGTTGGATAGAGGACTTGGGAATAAATGGAGATAGAGTTGAAATAAGATTGATAATTGTTGAAACTGGGAAATGAGTACTGGGAGTTTATTATATTATTCTCTCTAATTTTGTATAGTCAAAATGTTTCCAAATAAAAAAGTTCTTGAAAATATATTTAGGCTGGGCGGGATGGCTCACACCTCTAAACCCAGCACTTTGAGAGGCTGAGACGGAAGGATCACTTGAGCCCAGGAGTTCGAGTCTAGCCTGGGCAACATGTCGAAACCTATCTCTCCAAAAAATACAAAGATTAGCTGGGTGTTTTAGCAACGTCTCTGGTCCCAGCTACTCAGGAGGCTGAGGTGGGAGGATTGATTGAGCCTGGGAGTTTAAGGTTACATTGAACCAAGATTGTGCCACTGTACTCCAGTCTGGGCAACAGAACGAGACCCTCTCCCCTCTCAACACACACACACACACACACACGTGCATACATATATATAAAATACTATATTTAATATTCATTTAACACAAATTTGTATTAAGTGCTTACTATGGGCCATAAATTATGAGATTCTTGAGCCCAGGAGTTAGAGAGCAGCCTGGAAAACACAGCAAAACCCTGTCTCTACAGTAAAAATTTTTTAAAATTGGCCAGGCATGATGGCTCATGCCTGTAATCCCAGCACTTTGGGAGACTGAGGCAGGCGGATCACCTGAGGTCAGGAGTTTGAAACCAGCCTGGCCAATGTGGTGAAACGCCAACTCTACTAAAAGTACAAAAATTAGCCAGGTGTGGTGGCGGGTACCTGTAATCTCAGCTACTCGGGAGGCTGAGGCAGGAGAATCACTTGAGCCCAGGAGGCGGAGGTTGCAGTGAGCAGATCATGCCACTGCACTCCAGCCTGGGTGACAGAGTGAGACGCTGTCTCAAAAATAATAAATAATACAAAAATTTAAAAATTTAAAAAATTAGCCAGGAGTTGTGGCATGCGTGCCTGTGAGCTCAGCTACTCAGGAGCCGAAGTGGGAAGATCACTTGAGTCTGGGTGGTCAAGGCTGTGGTGAGCCAAGATAGCGCCACTGTACTTTAGCCTGGGCAACAGAATGAGATCCCATCTCAAAAAATAAATTAAGTAAAAGGCTGGGTGCAGTGGTTCATGTCTATAATCCCAGCTCTTTGGGAGGCTGAGCCCAGAGGATCACTTGAGGCCAGGAGTTCAAGACCATCCTGGGCAATATAGGGAAAGCCTCAATTCTACAAAACAAAATAAAACTAGCTGGGTGTGGTGGTGTGTGCCTATTGTCCTAGCTACTCAGAAGGTTGAGGCGGGAGGATCACTTGAGCCCAGGAGTTTGAAGCTGCACTGAGCTATGATCACACCACTGCACTTCAGTTTGCATAGCAGAGGGAGACCCTGTCTCTAAAAAATAAATAAGTAAATGAATAAGTAGGAGTTCACCAGGCAGATAGAGGGTGGCAGCAGGTTATTCAAGGCAGAAGAAAAATGGGATCATGTGACTGTATTCAGGACACTGTAAGCAGTTGAGTATGATTTCTGAAGGGTAAAATGTGCAGAAGAGTAGAAGGAGGTGAGATTAGACGTGAAGGGAGAGGCTAGGTAAGGAAGAGTTTTGTGGGCCTAACCCTTTTCTGTGGTTTCTGTGGAGCTTCAATCCGTTTTCAAATAGGGAGCTACTGAAAAGTTCTATGAAGGAGAGAGACATAATTGGCTTTGTGTTTTTGGCAGATCGTTTTGGCAGCACTATATAGCAAATGTAATGGAGAGAAAACCACTAGGGGTGGGGAAGCCTTCTCTAGAAAACCTTCTCTTATTAACATGTCAATTCTGATCATTAAAGTTCTCTGAATTGCCTCTGATTTGTCTTCTCTATCTTCATTTACTATTAGTGTCCTTAAGCCACTGTATATGTGGGGTAGGTCATCTCCCAAAATAGACTGCAAGCTCGTTGAAATCCAGTACTGTGTCACTTATTTCTTTCATAGTTCCTAGTACAGTATTTTACACATAATAAATAGTCAATAGATCTTTCCTATCACAGTGCTATTATTTAGTTACACTACTGTACAGTTTATTTTAATAATGTGCATTATTTATTTGGCTATGTGAGTTAAATTGGCAATTAAGGATGTTAGTAAAGAAACTTTTTACTTTTCAGTCAATTTTAGCAGGAACATGTAATATTTACTTTAAATATTTATCTTTTCAATAATGAAGAAATTTAGGGAAGAAATTTATTCCCTAAAATTATCAAGATGGAAAGTCGACAATACCATACAATTCTCTTGCTTATTGAAATTGCCCATTTGTCTGTCACCCTCATTGAACTTCTTGAAAATAGAGCCATGTCTTTATGGTTTCTCATTGTATCTTCAGCTCCTAACAGGTGCTCAATAAATGTGTTATTGAATGAGTAAATGAAGCCAGAAATTCTTTTTTTTCCCTATGTTACTTAACTGTTTAATATACTATATTTATATATATTATATATTATTTATTTTGTGTGTGTGTGTGTGTGTGAGACGGAGTCTGGCTTTGTCCCGCAAGGCTGGAGTGGCAGGGCAGTGTGATTCTCCGCTCAGCTGGGGCAACCTCCCGCCTCCTGAGTTCAAGTGATTCCTCCTGCCTCAGGGCCTCCCCCTGAGTAGGTGGAGATTATACGCCGCACCACCACTCTCACCTGGCTAATTTTTGTATTTTAGTAGAAGACAGGGTTTCACCATGTTGGCCCAGGCTGGTTCTCAAACTCCTGACCTCAGGTGAATCCACGCACGCTCGGGCCTCCCAAAGTGCTGGGATTACAAGGCATGAGCCACCGTGCCTGGCCTTGTTTTATCAATATTAGGTATTGCATTAGTAAATAAATATTCTATGATAATCTTAAAATTAGGGCTTGTATTTATTCATAGCTTTTTCCCAATTAAAATCATACCATTTTGAAAGCCCCAAAAATAGTATTAAGTTAAGCAAGGGGCATTTCCATGTATAGAACTCAGTATGGTGTCAGGTATCATAGAATTTGTAAAATCAGCAAAACTATCATTGTTCATCATTGTTCAGCCCATTTTCAATTCTATAGCTTTTTTCACTGAAGTTTACAGTGCTTTATATGTCTAAATGCAGGTGTGTGAGAAAGAACTATACTGCATGGATTGGACCAGTTAAAATGATGGGCAAAAAGTCTGGCAAAAGTGCCCTTTAGCACTCCGGTGGAAAGAAATAACTTCCTGGGCAGAATGGTTGGCAAATGCATTTGCATGTGTTATAATGAGACACATGCCTGCAATCATTATGTCTGGGTGAGTAGGAATGTACTTGGTGCACAGGTGTGACATAAAAATGTCCTCTAAAGTCCCTCCACCTAAATGGAGATATTTTTGCTCTAACCAGTCCCCTAGAAATAGAAAAAAAAAAAGCTATTGCCTATGTTGACTTTAAAAATTATAAGTAATAACAATAAATGGATGCAGACTTCTTGGGGTTTGTTTTTCCCTTGGCAATATATTTAGGTTCGCTGGCTTTCATCCCCTTTAACTGCTAGTATTGGTTTTAAGGAGGAATATAAAGTTGAAAAGTCTGCTTCTTGAAAGGAACCAGCTTTCAATTTTGCAGCCAGGCAAAAAAATTTAACCTTGGCTCACTTACCAAACTGTCAGCTAGGCATAAAAATTATGTTTGTAAATACTATTTTAGCAGCTTTATTAAAGTAACCAACATGATAATTCAGACTCTATTTTAGCATGAGAAAACTAAGGCTTAAAGAAGTTATCCGTGACCTTACGCAAGGTCCCTCTAAATTAGAAGCCAATAAAGCATGATGAGCATCCCCTTTTCTTCTGACTTCTAATCTACTTTTCTTATATAAGAGTCCTATGATTTCACTAGTCAACCTGACTTTAGTAAAGTCACTAACAAAAACCTTCTTTTTTTTTTTTTTTTTTTTTTTTTTTTTTTTTTTTTTTGGACGGAGTCTCGCTCTGTCCGCCCAGCTGGATGGTGCAGTGGCGCGGTTCTCAGCTCACTGCAAGCCCGCTCCCGGGTTTATGGCCATTCTCCTGGGCCTCAGCCTCCGCCAGTAGCCCTGGACTACAGGCGCCCCGCCACCCTCGGGCTCCCGGCTAGGTTTTTTGTAATTTTTTAGTAGAAGACGGGGTTTCACCCGTGTTAGCGCCCAGGATGGTCTCCGATGCTCCCTGACCCTCGTGATCCGCCCCATCTCGGCCCTCCCAAAGTGCTGGGGATTACAGGCTTGAGCCGCACCGCGCGCCCCCGGCGCAAAAAGCCTTCCTGTTTAAATATTAGCTAGGGAAGGGCCGGGCCGCGGTGGCTCACGCCTGTAATCCCAGCACTTTTGGGAGGCCAAGGCCAGGCAGATCCACGGAGGTCAGGAATCCAGACTATCCTGACTGACCACGGTGAACCCCGTCCCTCTAGCTAAAAATACAAGAAAATTAGCCGGGCCATAGGATGGTGGGTGCCTGTAGTCGGCGCAGCTAGCTCCCGGGAGGCCCCTGAAGTAGGAGAATCGGCTTGAACTGGGAGAGGGGGGGGCGGAGCTTGGCAGTGGAGCCGAGATCGCACCACCTGCATCGCAGCCTGGGCGACCAGCAGGGAGAACTCTGTCTCAAAAAAATAATTAAAATAAATAAATAAATAAGTATTACTAGGGAAAATTAGAACCTCTTATGTTTCAAATAAATTGTATACTTACAAGGCAGACAGATCACCTGAGGTCAGAAGTTTGAGACCAACCTGGCCAACATGGAGAGACATCGTCTCTACTAAAAATAGAAAAATTAGCCAGGTATGGTGGTGCATGCCTGTAATCCCAGCTACTTGGGAGGCCGAGGCAGAAGAATTGCTTGAACCCAGGAGGCAGAGGTTGCAGTAAGCCAAGATGGCACCACTGCACTCCAGCCTGAGCAACACAGGGAGACTCCATCTAAAAAAATACATTAATTAATAAAATAAATTATATACTTAAAATTTTAACTGTCATTTTATTTTCCCTACTATGTATGGCACATAGGAGACCGTGATGAAGATGACAGCAGCTTTCTGAATTTGTTCCATCTTGTACATGCTCAGGCTAACTTCCATAAAGAGGTCCTGTATTTGACCATGAATACTTCTCTGTCTGCCTAAATCCTCAAAAAGCCTTGCCTTTAGAGAACCTCACTGAACTAATGATTAGAGGAGTGGTACTTTTTCACTCAAAAAATAGCATCCATGGGACTTTTATCATCTAAGTAACCTAAGAATTCAAAAGCTGGATAGAATTTTAGAAGCAACTACTTACATCGTTATTAATATAAAAATAACAGGCAAACTCAAGAATGAACTGAGATTTCTCTGGAAAACAAGCTCTGCCTCTCCAGGTTTTAGTCAACCTAACACCAAACCAAAATAGAATGTTAACTGTTCAAGAATCTGGGACCAGCCAACCTGTATGTGTGGATTTTTGAAGCAAGAGAAAATTCCATTTTATCGTTAGACCCAAATTCACTAAATAGTATGTGTGTTCACTTTGTTTAAGTTGTATAGACATAGCCCAGAATGTTTTGTGAAGATTTGCAATATGGTATTTTGGAATGTGTAGAATACAAATCACAGTTTTTACTACCTTCTTGGCATATCCTTACAAAGAACATCATATTTTGTTCATGTTTTACATGAACTAACGGATAAAAAAGCATACGTATATGTCTGTGTGTGTATATATATATATATAGAGAGAGAGAGACAGACATATATTTCCTTCTGTAAGACAATCATACAAAAGGTCTATACGTACAGGAAGGTGTATATTGTCTCAATACAATCAAATCTTTTACTGGGGATTCAAATAAAATGTAGCAAATAAGAGAAAAACAAAATGAAAGAAAATAGCTATTCTGCTGCCAGAATAATCTTTACAAATAGTTTTTACTTCTTCCTAAAGCTTTTCTCCCTCTCTTAAAAAGTGAGATTTGGCTGGGTGCAGTGGCTCACGCCTGTAATCCCAGAAATTTTGGAGGCTGAGGCAGGAGGATCCCTTGAGTCCAGGAGTTGAAGGCTACAGTGAGTTATGATTGCACCATTGCACTTCAGCCTGGTGACACAGTGAGACCCTGTTTCTAAAAAAAAAGAAACAAAACAAACGAGATTTGACGAAGGAAACTAAAAGTATGGGTGGTTTACAGCAGCCCATGAGAGAGTAGGGTTCAGTTCTCTTCACTCAAGTATATAGATTCCAAGAAGCTGCAGGACTATTTCAGCCTGACTAGCATCTGCCACTACTGCTTTTACTTTTACTATTAAAGTAGATAATAATAGTACTTGACAGGGCTGAAATAATGCTGGAGTCCTCCTGGATCTCCCATCCCATTTTTTTCTCCTTGGGTTTGAGCACTTTACTTCTGAAGACACATTGCTACCACCTGGACTTCTCAGAGGCTGGCTTTCTTTACCCACGCTCTTGATTTAATTCACCTTTGGAGCTGATGAAGGGAAGAAACACTAGAGGATATGGAAAGTATCTGCAGAAGTAGGGTGTAAATTGTGGGAAATTCTCAAATGTTTGGTAAGAGGGTCTCAGTGAGAGATGAATAGGACTGAGGAAGAGTGAAAATTGTGGAGAAAATACAAATTGTGAAAACAGGATTTTATTGTATTTCAGTAGTAAAGGCACTTACCTTCATCTCTGGAGGGTGAGAAGTTTAACTGTCTTCTTCTTNCATTAACTGTTTATATATATATATTTATATATATTATATATATTTATTTTGTGTGTGTGTGTGTGTGTGAGACGGAGTCTGGCTTTGTCCCCCAGGCTGGAGTGCAGCAGTGTGATCTCCGCTCACTGCAACCTCCGCCTCCTGAGTTCAAGTGATTCTCCTGCCTCAGCCTCCTGAGTAGGTGGGATTATAGGCGCCCACCACCACACCTGGCTAATTTTTGTATTTTAGTAGAGACAGGGTTTCACCATGTTGGCCAGGCTGGTCTCAAACTCCTGACCTCAGGTGATCCACGCACCTCGGCCTCCCAAAGTGCTGGGATTACAAGCATGAGCCACCGTGCCTGGCCTGTTTTCAATATTAGGTATTGCATTAGTAAATAATATTCTATGATAATCTTAAATTAGGCTTGTATTTACTTCATACTTTTTTCCCATTAAAATCATACCATTTGAAAGCAAAATAGTATTAGTTACAAGGGCATTTCCCATGTATAGACTCAGTATGGTGTCAGGTATCATAAATTATGTAAAATCACAAACTATCATTGTTCATCATTGTTCACCATTTTCAAATTCTATAGCTTTTTTCACATGAAGTTTACAGTGCTTTATATGTCTAAATCAGGTGTGTGAGAAAGAACTATACTGCATGGATTGGACAGTTAAAATGATGCAAAAAGTCTGCAAAGTCTTTAGCACTCCGGTGGAAAGAAATAACTTCCTGCAGAATGTGGCAAATGCATTTGCATGTGTTATAATGGAAATGCTGCAATCAATTATGTCTGGTGAGTAGGAATGTACTTGGTGCACAGGTGTGCATAAAAATGTGCTCTAGTCTCCACCTAAAATGGAGATATTTTTCTCTAACAGTCCTAGAATAGAAAAAAAAAAAAAAGCTATTGCTATGTTGACTTTAAAATATATATATTAACAATAAATGGAGCAGACTTCTTGTTTGTTTTTCCTTGCAATATATTTAGTTCCTGGCTTTCATCACTTTAAACATCTAGTATTGGTTTTAATGGAGAATATAAAGTTGAAAAGTCTGCTCTGAAAGGAACCACTTTCAATTTTGCACAGCAAAAAAATTTAACTTGCTCACTTACCAACTGTCACTAGCATAAAAATATGTTTGTAAATACTATTTTACAGCTTTATTAAGTAACCAACATGATAATTAACTCTATTTTACATGAGAAAACTAAGGCTTAAAGAAGTTACCTGACTTACCAAGGTCTCAAAGTTAGAAGCAATAAAGCATGGATGAGCATCCTTTTCTTCTGACTTCTAATCTACTTTTCTTATATAAGTCCATGATTTCACTAGTCAACCTGACTTAGTAAAGTCACTAACAAAAAGCCTTCTTTTTTTTTTTTTTTTTTTTTTTTTTTTTTTTTTTT
>NW_016806950.1:1064017-1110441 GCF_001698545.2 Rhinopithecus bieti | reverse complement strand
TTATTATTTTTTTGAGACTGAGTCTCACTGTGCTACCCAGGCTGGAGTGCAGTGGTGTGATCTTGGCTCACTGCAACTTCCGCCTCTCTGCTTCAAGCGATTCTCCTGCCTCAGCCTCCCCAGTAGCTGGGACTTACAGGCGTGTGCCACCATACCTGGCTAATTTTTTTGTATCATTAGTAGAGACAGGGTTTTGCCATGTTGGCCAGGCTGATTTCAAACTCCTGACCTCAGGTTATCCACCCGCCTCGGCCTCCCAAAGTGCTAGGATTACAGGTGTAAGTCACCATGCCCAGCAATACTGAATATTTTTAATATTTTAGTAAATGGATTCTAGATTTCATTTCCTTAGAGAAAGAGATTTGGCATTATAAAGTTTCCTTGAATTCCCTGAATGATCCCAGTCTCCATAGCAATTATTTTTAGCAAGTTTACAAAAGAAGCATGTAAAACATATTTGGTCTGGGTTTTGAATCTTCTTTATACACTTGAACTGACATGACTGCTGCTGTAATTTAAAAAAACCCTCACATTATTTATTTCATTATTCTTAATAATTGTGAGATTATTATATCATCCTTACCAAAATTTGGAACATAAAAGTTTGATTCATTCTTTGGGTGCAGGAAATAAACTGTGTCATTCTGCCACCAATAAAAGCAGGCTAACAAATTGTCCATTCAATTGTTAAAAATATATAAATAACATTTATGACCAAATTTGCAGTTTTTTCAATTCGGTGGTCCATTCTTTTTTGCCGAATACCTTTGTCATGAGGAAGTGTAATGTCAAATTTTAAAGGGGAAATTAACTTTTAAAAGCGTATGTTGTTCTTACCAGTATTATCAATGTTTAAGTGATGGTATAGGCAGTCATATTGTCACAGAAAAAAAGAGAATTTGGAATATGAATAGTTTAAAAACATTAGGAGACTGTCAATTTCTAGCTAACTCTGGAACAGTCATAACAACATAACTATGTAAAGTACTAACAAGTCAGATAATTTAGCCTGTACTGTTTTTTAAAGTAGAAGATTGGCTGCTGGGCGTGGTGACTCACGATCCTAGCACTTTGGGAGGCCGAGGCGGGCAGATCACAAGGTCAGGAGTTCGAGACAAGCCTGGCCAAGAGACCAGCCTAGCCAGTGTGGTGAAACCCTGTCTCTACTAAAAATACAAAAATTAGCCAGGCATGGTGGCGGGCGCCTGTAATCCCAGCTACTTGGGAGGCTGAGGCAGGAGAATTGCTTGAACCCGGGAGGCGGAGGTTGCAGTGAGCCAAGATCACGCCATTGCACTCCAGCCTGAGCGACGGAGCGAGACTCTGACTCAAAAAAAAAAAAAAAAAAAAAAAAAAAATTGGCTTAAATTAGCAGACCTCAGCGCCCAGCTCCTTTTCCTTTTTGTAATGATTTCCTCAACCTCCTTTGACTTTGATTTGTAGAACGAATTTTTACTCCCTGTAGAAGGCAAGTTCAATAACACGTTATTATATTTATCTTTATTATTATTTCTACACACACCATGCACCATAATAGTACTAACAAACTAATGATGCTACCTTCCTTAGAAACTGATTGAAAATGTACAATTTGTGATAAACTCTCTGTACCTTGTGAAACTATGAAACTTTAACACTTTTTTGGAGGATTCCTTCTCATGCCAATTATGAGATATCCAACAGAAGGTGCAGCTGGAAATACCATCTTATGTCAATGAATAACAAATACTAACCTCTTTGTGATTATTACTAAAAGGTTAACCTCTTTATGCAAATAGTACTCAGTTGTATGATTACAGATTTTTACGTCAATAAATATTGTGAAAGGTAAAAATAAGGCTATTACAAAAGCCTCTTTTGTTATTGGATATCTTACTAACAATGTGACTTCTGTAGCACTTCCACCAGCAGGTAACTGTGAAACCTGTAAGAAATCAGGATATGGACATATGCTTCTTGGTTTTTGAGGCATTACTAAGCTAGGAAAGGTGACCTGAAAGATAGCTGCATTGAACAGTCTTCTCCAGGTTAAAAAAGAAAAAATTTCCAAAGGACTAAGATTGCATTCTTTTCATCGAGAAAGCAGATATATTCCATTTAAGGGCAAGATTGAAAAAAAAAAGAAGAAAAACATAACTCCAGAAAATTCCTCAAATAACTAGAGACTGAAAAAAGAACCCTACAAACCCCAATGATTTGCCCTTTGAAAGACTCTTAAAATAATAATAGTAGGCCGGGCGCGGTGGCTCAAGCCTGTAATCCCAGCACTTTGGGAGGCCGAGACGGGCGGATCACAAGGTCAGGAGATCGAGACCATCGTGGCTAATACGGTGAAACCCCGTCTCTACTAAAGAATACAAAAAACTAGCCGGGCGACGAGGCGGGCGCCTGTAGTCCCAGCTACTTGGGAGGCGGAGGCAGGAGAATGGCGTGAACCTGGGAGGCGGAGCTTGCAGTGAGCTGAGATCCAGCCACCGCACTCCAGCCTGGGCGACAGAGCCAGACTCTGTCTCAAAAAAAAATAAATAAAAAAAAAAAAAAATAAATAATTAAAAAATAGTAATACTTTGTAGACCTTCTGGATCACTGCTTCTTAAAGGTACTATACCTGGAAATTGCATTGCTATTTCCAGAAGTTTGTATTATGGGTAAATTTCTTTGATCTAAATATATGATTTTGCTATTTTGGTTTTTTACCATATAATAAAACTATGTTAATGAAAACATTCCACTTGTTTTAGAGTTTGTCATTATGCAATCATTGATTTTTTGTTGGGGGAATTATCTTCTTTAAGCTGTTAATTATAGCTTCAACATGATCAAAAAAGATGTCTAATATAAATTATTTGTATTAGCGTGTATTTTATTATATGTGTTACTTACATTAATATTACATAATTAATAATTTCATTACTGCATCTCATAACAGTATCTATAGAACAGTATTTGCCTGTTCTGCTTTTATTCGTGATTAATCCATACAGCAATGATATTCCATTACTGCTAACTAGGAAATGTACATTTATAGCTTAATTACAGTTTCAAAAAAATAATAGTAATTATATTGTGGATTCCTGCAATTTTCCTGGACTATAAGATCTTTTTTTTTTTTTTGAGAGGGTTCGCTCTGTGCCCGGGCGGAGTTCAGTGGCCGGATTCAGCTCACTGCAAGGTCGCCTCCCGGGTTTACCCTTTCCTGCTCGCCTCCCGAGGTAGCTGGGCTACAGGCACCAGCCACCTGCCTGGCTGCTTTTTGTATTTTTTTAGTAGAAGCGGGGTTTCCCGTGTTAGCCGTGGTCTCAACTTTCCTGACCTCGTTGTCCGCGTCCGGCTCCAAAGTGTGGGATTACAGGCTTGAGCCCCGCGCGCCGCCGGGACTATAAGATCTTACAGGTTTTTTTGAGCAGTCTGTCACCCAGGCTGGAGTACGTAGTTGCTATCTCCTGTCGCACTGAACCTCTGGGCTTCCAGGTTTAGCGGATTCTTCCTGCCTCGCCTCCTGGGAGCGGGCAAGGCCACCCACCACGCCTAGCTAATTTTGTTATTTTTAGTAGAGCTGGGGTTTCCTTTGTTGGAAAGGCGGTCTCAGACTCCTGACCTCAGGGATCGCTCCCTCGCCACAAGGCTGGCGTTAGGCAGAGCACGCGCCTGGCCTCTTATAGTGTTTTTTTGTTGTTTTTTGTTTTGTTGTTTGTTTTTTGTTTGTTTTCAGGCTGTCTTGTCTGTCCTCCTGGCTGGAGTGCAATGGTGCGATTGGTACTGAATCTCCGCTTCTGGTTCGAGCGATTCCCTGCTCAGCTCCTGGCAGCTGGGATTCGGCACGTCCACAATGCCCAAACTTTTTTTTTTTTTTTTTTGTATTTTTTGTAAAAGACAGGGTTTCCCATGTTGGCCAGGCTGGTCTCGAACTCCTGACTTACATGATCTGCCCACCTCCCAAAGTGCTGGGATTACAGGCATAAGCCACCACGCCCAGCCTGTTTTTTGTTTTTTGTTTTTTTTTTTGAGACAGAGTCTCACTCTGTCGCCCAGGCTGGCCGGATCTCAGCTCACTGCAAGCTCCGCCTCCCAGGTTTCCGCCATTCTCCTGCCTCAGCCTCCCAAGTAGCTGGGACTACAGGCGCCCGCCACCTCGCCTGGCTAGTTTTTTGTATCTTTTAGTAGAGATGGGGTTTCATGTGTTAGCCAGGATGGTCTCGATCTCCTGACCTCGTGATCCGCCCGTCTCAGCCTCCCAAAGTGCTGGGATTACAGGCTTGAGCCACCACGCCCGAACAGTTTTTTGTTGTTTGTTTTGAGACAGAATCTCGCTCTGTCGCCCAGGCTGGAGTGCAGTGGTGCAATCTCGGCCCACTGCAACTTCCACCTTCCGGGTTCAAGTGATGCTCCTGCCTCAGCCTCCTGAGTAGCTGGGATTACATGCATGTGCCACCTCACCCAGCTAATTTTGTATTTTCGGTAGAGATGGGGTTTCACCATGTTGGCCAGTCTGGTCTCCAACTCCTGACTTCAAGTGACCTACCTGCCTCAGCCTTCCAAAGTGCTGGGATTACAGATGTGAGCCACCACCGTGCCTGGCAGTCTCACAGTTTAAATTTTAAGTACAAAGATGTTCTTAAACATTTCTAAATGTATCTGCCTTAGTGTGTTTGATTTTATAATGGACGTTGTGTCAATGGTTTTTTCTGTTCCCCTCTTAATATATGACTTTGGTTTTATTTTTGTTTAAAATAGATGGGTGCAAAACTGACTTAGAAGAGGACACTCTAGACTTTGAAAATATTTATAGTTTGATAAAGCCAAAGCATGTAATTTACTTTTATTTTTTATTTTTATTTTTTGAGACGGAGTCTGGCTCTGTCTCCCAGGCTGGAGTGTAGTGGCCGGATCTCAGCTCACTGCAAGCTCCACCTCCCGGGTTTACACCATTCTCCTGCCTCAGCCTCCGGAGTAGCTGGGACCACAGGCGCCCGCCACCTCGCCCGGCTAGTTTTTTTTGTATTTTAGTAGAGACGGGGTTTCACCGTGTTAGCCAGGATGGTCTCGATCTCCTGACCTCGTGATCCACCCGTCTCGGCCTCCCAAAGTGCTGGGATTACAGGCTTGAGCCACCGCGCCCGGCCAGCATGTAATTTACAAAGACAATTTTCCACTTCAGTTGTGCTTTGATGCCTTACTAAGGAAAAGTCCCATTATTTTGAGTAATTTAAAATCAAAATGACATTTTGGCCAGGCATGGTGGCTCACACCTGTAATCCCAGCACTTTGGGAGACTGAGGCAGGCAGATAGCTTGAGGTAAGGAGTTCCAGACCAACCTGGCCAACATGATGAAAACCCGTCTCTACTTTAAAAAATACAAAAATTAGCCAGGCATGAGGGTGCATGCCTGTGGTCCCAGCCACTCAGAAGGCTGAGGCAGGAGAATCGCTTGAACCCAGAAGGCAGAGGTTGCAGTGAACTGAGATCATTCCATTGCACTCCAGCCTGGGTGACAAGAGCGAAACTCCGTCTCAAAAAACAAAAATAAAATAAATAAAATACATCATTCTTCCCCACAAACCCCGTTTTCATCAAGAAAGCAGGTATTAGTGTAATGATTCTTAGCATTGTCACTTGATTTTTTTCTAAGTAATTTATTCAGAGTGGTTTTTATTTCATTGATATTTTATTGGACAAAATTACCTTATGACACAGATTTATAAAATTTATACAAAACCTTATATTACAGAAGTAACTTTTTTCGGTGTTTTATTATGTTTTGGGATGCCAAAATACAAATAGTTTAAATGTAAAATTTAAACAACTATCAAAATAATACAGTAAAACCCTGTTATAAGCTAGCATACTGTTGCATAAATATAAGCACAAAGTCATACATTTTTTCCAAAATGTATTGATTTATTTTTTTAAAATCCTATTTTACAAGTAACTGAAGAGATGGGTAATCTTCTCTCCTTACATTGTACCCAATACCAGTGTTATATGTCACCAGTGTATGAGTGAAATCTGCTGATTTTTTTTCACTGAATTGATTAGTTGGTTCAACTTTATAAGAATACAGACTGAGAAGCCTTGATGTCACAAAAGACCAGAGCAAGCTTGGTTAGACTATACCTTAAAGATCTATACCATCATAACTAACTCTAATATGAACTCCTCCAAAATACTGGCACTTGCCTGAATTACCTAGGTAAGGATGTAGAGCTGCTGTCTTGGCTTGAAGAGGGAAATTGTAGTTTGAAACACTAAGTTATACTGGAGTTAGAAGACTATTTTAGTGAAAAATGTCACGTCAAGGACTCCACTGAAGATCATTCCTAAATATATCCAGTTTCACAGTCATGCTTCTTGCATCCATGTATGTCAGATTACCTATCTTTTTGCAGTATACCACAATGTAGTATCATACTTGTTAATATTCCTGAAACAGTTTAGGCAAATTATCACTGACATAATATATATTTGGAGTAAATAAATATGGCCATTTTCTCATCAAAATCTGGCTGTTGGTGCAAGAAAAAAGGGAGTTTTGCAGTTAAATTTTCACTGTAAAATGTCATGTTGGGGAGAATGTTCAGAAAAGGGGGACTACCAGTGAACTATTAAGAGTTTGTTCCATGGGAATTCTGTTCTCAATGATGTAGTTTCCAAAGAGATAATGCGACCTTGGCCTAACACTTTCATTTGACAGAATAAACAGAAGACTTAAAGCTTATGTATTTCTTTATTTTTATTTTATTTTTTATTTTTGTGGAGAGGGGGGTCTCGCTATGTTGCCTGGGCTGGTCTGGAATTCCTGGCCTCAAGCTATCCTCCTGCTTCTACCTCCCTAAATGCTGGGATTATAGGCGTGTGCCATAGCGCCTGGCCTAGCCCTGAAGTTTAAATGACTTATGCAAAGTCACATAATCTGTTGCCAAAACAAAGCTTCCAGAATGGTGTTTTTTCTTGTCCATAATTCTTATGTTTTTATTATTATTATTATTATTGAGATGGAGTCTCGCTGTGTCACCCAGGCTGGAGTGCAGAGGTGTGATCTCAGCTCACTGCAACCTCCGCCTCCCAGGTTCAAGCCATTCTCCTGCCTCAGCCTCCTGAGTAGCTGGGATTACGGGCACCTGCCACCACACCAGGTAATTTTTGTATTTTTAGTAGAGACAGGGTTTCACCATGTTGTTCAGACTGGTCTCAAACTCCTGACCTCAAGTGATCCGCCTGTCTCGGCCTCCCAAAGTGCTGGGATTACAGGCGTGATCCACTGTGCCTGGCCTTGTCCATAATTTTTAAATGCAACTTTTCCATTTTAATTGTGACATATAATGCCTCAATTTTTGTTTTAAAACATGGAAATTGGACACAATGTTATTACTAAAAGCTATTAATTTAACCTTTCTATTTATTCATTTATTTTATTTGAGTTGTAGTCTCACTATGTCTCCCAGGCTGGAGTGCAGTGACATGATCTCAGCTCACTACAACCTCTGCCTCCCCGGTTCAAGCGATTCTTTGGCCTCAGCCTCCCAGGTAGCTGGGACTGCAGGCGCGCACTGCCGCACCTGACTAATTTATGTATTTTTATTAGAGATGGGGTTTTACCATGTTGGCCAGGCTGGTCTCCAATTCCTGACCTCAGATGATCTGCCCACCTCGGCCTCCCAAAGTGCTGGGATTACAGGCGTGAGCCACTGCGCCTGACTCTCCTTGTTTATTTTTAAGTCAGAAGGCAAAATTAAATGTAGAACAATTACAACAGACTTGTAAAAGGAATAAACACCTCAGATTTGCAAGCCAATTCTACTCTGAATCCCAAAATATATAGTTTCTTCAACTCTAACGGGTCAGAGAACTATGTGGAAAGTTTTTTTTTTTTTTTTTTTCCAGAAAAGATCTTTGACAAAACACACACACACGCACTCATTTTGGGGTAAGAGATTTTTCCTAAATAAGTATAGCCATCTTGTTTCTATCATTTATAATTCCATCAGCTGCAAGTATGAGGACTATATAACCATTTCTCCCTTTAAATGAGAAACTGGGATACAAGTAGTTTGAGGTAGGGAAGAAATGATAAATTTTAAAAACTCAAATGACAAGTTCTTCCTGGCTGGAGAGTGAGACAAGAGAAACCACAAAACCCCAGATTGTGCAATCTGTAAAGACAGTGATAAAGTGACTACTTCATAGGTGAAGATGGACAACTTGAACTTCCCCTTGAGTTTCACAAGGGAGCCCTGTGTGTGAGAAGGAAGGAACATATTTGAGTGTAATGTGCAGTTGCATTCAGATCTAAGGAAACTTAAAATGAATTTAAGTTTCCTTAATTCAAAATGAATTTTTGAGCAGTTCTCCACAGTAACTTTAATAAGTCTCCATTTCAACTTTCTGTTCTCAATCCCCTCTATCTACAGCTCAAACACATGCAGTATCTGCCAGCCATGTCCATGAATTCCTGATGTCCCAGCCAAGTGCCTCTCAGCTCAAAAAGCCCCTTGCTTGCCAGGGGTCAGCCATGTCTGGAAGGCTCTGAAAGAGGTCTGCTGGGCAGCGGGACTGCTGCTGTGGATAAGAGGCCTCTTGTTGGACTGGAGAGACCAGGAGCTGTAAGAAACCCAGAAATAAAAAGGCTTAGATGGGGACAGCTGCAAAGGTATCAGCTCCCAGGTACCAGGAGCTCCTCCCTCCTCTCCACCAAATCCCACAGTTGGGACATCTCCCCGAAAGCCCCACCCCAAGTAAAATTATTTGCTGTCTCACCCTCAAATAAGAATGAGTCAATAATTAAGTAATGCAATTATACAAGCATAGTTGTAAACAACTATGTTGCAAGTATGCTGACATGCAAAGATGTGTTTTATCTTTAATTACCGGAAGAAAATAGACAGCTTGAGTTTGAGCACCTAAGTTGAAGAAGAAATTAGGGAATAATAGTCCCTCCCCACCACACCCATCACTCCCAACCCATTCTGCCTAAAAATCCTTTGCATTGTAGATTTTATTTGTAATTTTTAAACTCTTATTTTAAATTAGGTCCCAAAGAAAGAAGCTGGCATTTCTTATTCTTTTCAGAGTGGTCTGAGAAAAAAAATAGGAAAGCAAACTCTTTCTTTTTTTTTTTTTTAAATCAATACCCGAGATAACAGCCAGCAGCAAAAATCCACCGGTGCGTCAGCAAGCAGGGCACTCGGCCATTCAGCTCCATCCTTCCCTCTGAGCTGTTCTCCAGCAGGCTCCAGCCGCAGCTCCAGGCCACTAAAGCAGATAGATAATGTAGGACAGAATGACCAGGCCTATGATAGCAAAGAACATCAGGATGAAAATATCCAGCATTGTGGATTCCTAGGCCGACCAGGCCCCTGGATTCTGGTGAAACGTGAGCTGTGAGCACGGAGGTTGCAGTCGGTGGAGAGAAATGGCTCCTTTTCCCTCCACGGCTCAGCCCTTGTTCTTTCCCCTCCCCCTCCTGGGGGCCTGAGACTGAAGGATGCTGCAGCTCCACCAGAAGCTTCCTGCCCCCCCACCAACCACAGCCAACCAATCACAAAGCCTGGGGGTGGATAGCCAAGGAGCTGCCAGATTTAGACCCACAGAACCGCAGAATCAAAGGGGCTCAATTTCTCCCCAGTAACCCAATCCGACCCCTTTGCATCTAAGTGGAGCCTGCATGCTCTGGATGTAGGAGGAGATAGGATCCTACCCAGCTCCCCCAGGAGTGAATCCTCCTGACTGCCTTCTTCGCCTTTCCTCTCACACACCTCGGGCAGATTATCTCAGAAAAATCACGGTTGGGTATTGGGTGGGCCATTGGCAACTTCTAAAGGTCACATTATGGGGAGACACAGACAAAGGACTCATATGGATCTCAGTGGGCTTCCCTGGGGGATGAAGCTAACATTTATACATTTCCTACATTGGGCCAGATATTGTACATGTGGTGCAATTTCAACCACCCTACGAGTCTTTCATAGATGGGGGTCAGAGATGGCCAGAAATATACCTAATTCTTCATAGCTTAGACGTGTCAGAGACCAGCCAGGCACAGTGGCTCGTGCCTGTAATCCCAGCACTTTGGTAGGCCAAGGCAGATGGATCACAAGGTCGGGAGTTCAAGACCAGTGTGGCCAAGATGGTGAAACCCTTTCTCTACCAAAAATACAAAAGTTAGCCAGACTTGGTGCCGCCTGCCTGTAATGCCAGTTACTCGGGAGGCTGAGGCAGAGAATTGCTTGAACCCAGGAGGTGGAGCCGACATTGTGCCACTGCACTCCAGCCTGGGCTACAGAACAAGACTCCGTCTCAAAAAAAAAAAAAAAAAATTAGCCGGGCGTGGTGGCGGATGCCTGTAATCCCAGCTACTCGGGAGGCTGAGGCAAGAGAATCGCTTGAACCCGGGAGGTGGAGGTTGCAGTGAGCTGAGATTGCACTCCAGCCTGGGCAACAAGAGTGAAGCTCCATCTCAAAAAAATAAATAAAATAAAATAAGAAATAAATAAGAAGTGTCAGAGACCAAGATTCAAAACTAGGCATGCAGACATCAAAGTCCATATTCTTCCTCTTGCCCCACACTGCTCCCCCTCTTGGTCTGGAAGGCCTCTACACCCCACGTGCACTGCTCAACTTGCAGAGGGCGCACTTACAGGACGGGCACCAGAGACCCCTCCTCCACTCACTCCTTCGTCTCTTGCAGTCATTACCCACTGTTTTGTTTTCCTTCTTTTTTTGTAGAGATGGGGTCTTGCCATTTTGCCCAGGCTGGTCTCAAACTCCTGGACTCAAGCAATTCTCCCATCTCAGCCTCCCGAAGTGCTGGGATTGCAGGTGTGAACCACTGCACCTGGCCTAATTTTGTTTTATTTGGTATCCTCTTCCAAAAGCTCAGCATAGTGTTATACACAGAGAGGACACTGCAGAATTCTCAGGGGGCATCCCTGAAATTAAAAAAATTCAAGTGGTTTCTTCTGAGGGGGAAAAGAGAATTGTTTCATTCTTTTCTTTATTTTTATTTATTTATTTGTTTGGTTATTTATTTATGAGACAGAGTCTCACTCTGTCGCCCAGGCTGGAGTGCAGTGGTGCGATCTCTGCTCAACGCAAGGTTCGCCTCCTGGGTTCACGCCACTCTCCTGCCTCCCGAGTAGCTGGGACTACAGGCGCCCACCACCACGCCCAGCTAATTTTTTGTATTTTTAGTAGAGACGGGGTTTCACCATGTTAGCCAGGATTTTGTGTCTTTTATAAGCCTCAATTATTTCCTATTAAATTAAAAAATTTCCTAGGATGTCTCTGAGGCCTAGTTTCCTTGGCCCCCATCCCAAATAGTATTTTTTTTAAAGGCCTGGGGTTAAGATATATTGGTAACCTCCTCATAATGCTAGACCTCAAGAACTTAGGCCACTGTCAGAAGGAAATCCAGAAGCCCCTCCCATTGGCCCACTCCCAGGAGGCAGAGCTTTCTGTGAGCAGGGAGTGGAGACTTGGCAGCAATGCCCCCCAAAGCACTGTTCCCTCAAATCTGAAGGTGAATGAAGCCTCCTGGGGAGTGGGGCAGGCCAACATGAGGCAAGCTTTGCCAACAAATTCCCTTCTATTGGGAAAGTATTAGGCTGCCTGCGCCCCTGGAGGGGAGCAGGTATCAGTGCTGTCTCTAATTATACCACCCAGGGCCGCCTTGGATACTCCCCACACTGCCCCAGCTCAGTGGACTCTGGCCATGTCATTCTCCAGATTACAAATGCTCAGCTCAGGAGAGCCCTCCTCCTCTCCATCCTGCTGTGATTCTGAGGCTGGAGAATGCTTTAGTTCTGAGCCCCAAGAGAGAAATGCCCCTCAAGCAGCTGGACCTGAGGCTGATTGGCAGCACTGAGGGGGCCAGACTCACCTCTCTACCACTGTCCTCTTCCCAAGCCCACTGAGCAAGAGGGGAGGCCGCCTGGCCTTCTGGCCAGTCACAGACCCTGGGCACCTGGGGCAAAACATGGAGCCCAGGAGACACGCATCTGAGAGCTGCCAAGGACACAGGCACACGGCCTGCCACGGCCAAATGGCACAGCCACCAGATTGTGAGCAACACATGGGGGTCTCAGCCCCACTCTGCCACTAGCTGTGACTGCCACCAATCTGCTTTGCCTTTCTGGGTTTCAGTGAGCCCCTCTATAAGTAGTTACTTCTCTCACAGGGTTGTGAGGAAGAAGGAAGAAAGGGGATGTGTATTAAAGATTACATTCAGAAGGCACTGTGAATAGTGCTTTGGGTTACCAGGCCACCTTACAGACAGCTTTATCCAGGTCCCATCCCACTGCAGAATGCCCTGTCCCTGTCATATCATTCCTTAAACGTATGGAGCTCCTACTCTCTACCTGGCAGCGGCAGAGTGCTAGAACTGCTCCCCAGCCAAGCTCATTCATTAATTCAACAGCTCCGTACCTGCTCCTGGGCAAGTACCAGGGATTTAGAGATGAATTAGACTCATCACCTGCCCCAAGGGCTCTGGCTAGTGGGTAGACAGATACATCACTGAGGAAGTGACACAGTAAGACAAGACGGAGCTCAGGGAAGCTTCCGGGAGCATCACTAAGTTGGGCAGAGAGGAATGAGCAGGTGAGAAGCCAGAAGTAGGTTGGTGGGGAGTTCTCAGCAAGGAGGAACTAGGGGCCGAGGGCTTGTCAGACAGCAGCAAACTATCCTTTGGCGTCCAGACAAGTCATTCTCTCCCTGAAGGGCAGCAGAGCTCCCAGGAGGGCCACAGGCCAGTGCCCCCAAGCAGACAGAACACACACACACAGCAGTACGTTACAGCTAGACACACACACACACGCACACAGCAGCACCTCACAGCTAGACACACACACACATACAGCAGCAGCACCTTACAGCTAGACACACACACACAACAGCACCTCAGAGCCAGAGAGGAAACCAAGTCCGCAGGTAAAAATTATACTTTTATTTGAGTCACCAGGAGAAAGATTCACTTGTGGTTCAAGTCAAATGTTCAGAATCATAACAGGCCAGAAAGATTTGATCCCGAGCACAAGCCCACGAGGGAGGGGACCAAAACAGACCGAAATGAGACAACAACCCCATATAAAAAGATGAATGGGTGGCTTCACACACGCACATACATACACACACACACACACACGGATGAAATGTTTGGACAGAGGCAAATTTCACGTGGTCATTTCTGTTTCTTTTTAAATACAGGTTTGTAGGGTGTTATTTTGTTTTTCCAGCTATAAAAAAAGGCCCAAAAGTGCATGTGTGAGGGGGGAAAGGCAGAAATTAAGCAATAAAGTCATTTTCCCTGGAGGGACATGAGAGGGAGAAAACAGGAGGCAGTGTTGGGAAAACACACTTTGCTCACCACTGGGCTTCTTGTTATTTTTAGTATTGGTCCAAATATAACAAAAAGTTATATTCACATTCTAGCTTTGATGCCTCTTTCCTAGGATTAAATGAGCTGAAAGACCTCTGTGAACTGTAGAGAAGACCAGGGGCTCAGCCCAGCACAGCCCAGCCCCTCAGGGCTCTGTACTCTTCTAGGGATGTAATGGTTCTGGTAAGGAACAGAGACGCCCAGCAGCTTCTGGGTCACTCAGCACCAGTGTGACACTCCCTCCTCTCTGTGGGGGTGTGTAAGAAAATGGCCCCTATTTTTAGGACAGGAAGAGTAGAGGGAGGGCCTGCAGCAAGATGCCATAACTGGCTCGCCTTATCTGGGAAGGAGAATTAAGCTGAGTGACAACAGGCTGCTTCTTGCTGCTCCTCCCCTCCACTCACCACTCTCCCAAACTCAGGTCCTCTAAGGAGATGTGTCCCTAACCTTCGGTCCCCAAATCCACATTGTGCTTTGAGATCAAGAGGAAACAGAATGCACCAGCGCCACCCAAGACTCCCAAGAGATTCTCTGCCTCCCAAGCCCCCAAATCGCCCAATATAAGATATTCCACTTGCCTCCACCTAGGCTGGGGCCAGAAAGGAAAAGGGATGGGTCAGGCAGGGCCTCCTCACCCACAGTCTTTTCCTCAACCTCTCATTTGGGGCAAATATCCCCAAATCAATTAACAAGCAGTTGACAAAAACACCCACGATGACTGATTGTTGAACAGGCCAACACCTTCAGGTCCTGCCCCTCACCTGGGGGTACAAGTGTGCAAAGGGACAAGAGGCCAGCGGCGGGGGGCCTGGTTGGGCTCAGGGTGAAAATGGGATGGGGACTCCCAGAGGGTGGCAAGAAAACCAGAGATGAAATCAAGTGAGGCCAGGGTTGTCACAGCCACCCGTGAGCAGAAAGCAGGAACTGGATATAGCACCATCTTTCCCTCCCCATCCCGGAGGCTGTGCTTCCAGTTTTGCAGCCCTGGGACCCTCTTTCTTGCTTCAGGGGAGCTTTATGTAAGTGATGGGGAGGTCTAGGGAAAGAGCCCACAGAGTGAGACACCCACAGGGTGACACTTCTGCCACCCTGTTCTGCAGCCCCAGACAGAGATGGGGAAAAATATGCCTGGAGTGACAGAGCCTTCCTCCACCCCTTAGCCCCAGCAGGCTGCAGACCCTGTGGCAGCCCCACCAACTCCACACCAACCTCTTACCTTCCACCCTGCACGCTGCAAAGTGCAGTTTGGTGGGCTTCCTCCACTCAGAGACGGGGAGAAGGAGCTTCATTCCAAAAAAACGTAAGGAACTTCTCTCCCCCAGGAGCCCTCCCCTCTCACTGTGGGTTCTGAGGAAACTCCCAGGGGAAGATGGCTCTTCGTACCCTCACATAACCCCACCCACACATAGGCCCAGAGACACCTACAGACACACCCCCTGCCCCATCTCTCACATTCACACTCACACACTTGCATGTCAGACACCTGCAGACATACATGCTCCTGCCTCCACACACCAGGTCTTGGAGTTTTAGTGATCCTTGCTGGCTTTGTGCAGCTCCAAGTCCACTTGGCATTGGGCTGGGGAGGGGAGGCCATGGAAGGCTCTGAGACATCTTCCCATGAGGAGCAGGGAGGAGCAGCCACCTAACCCAGATCCTGGGGGCTGAGGGAGGCTGAAGACCAAAAGGCCCTGAGGCACCCTTGCCCAATACTTCGGGACCATGGCTTCCAGCCTAGGAGGCAGGCAAGGGTCCCTGGAGACTGGGGGTGGGCGTGGGGAAAGGGGCTGTGGGAGAGAACTCCTTGTTCCCCTCCTTCCGGTAGCCGTCCCTAAAATTAAGAAAGGCAAGAACCTGACCCAAGCGGTGCTTCCTGGGGAGCTCTTTGCCCGCTGCAGGTATGCGTGGGCAGGAGGGCAAAATCACAGTGTGCGAAGGAACGCGTGGGGAGGGGATGAGTGCACCCCGCAGCAGGAACCCCATTCTCCTGTTGTTGCCCCTGAGGAGGGAGGTAGGGAGAGAGACCCCAGGTGGGCAGAGCCCCCTCTTTGAGAGAGAGAAGTAAAGCCCATCCCACTGGTCCCTACACAACGGCAGAGCCCCCGTCGCCAACCCAGGCACCAAGAAGTGGATCCCACTTTGGAGAATGTAGGGAGCCCCTGCCCTGGGGTCCTGGGAGTCTCAGGCTCACCCCAGCCCTGGAATGTGTGGGTATGTGAGGAGCTGGGCAGGAGGACGTGAGGGAAGAGAACAGAGGGGCAGGCGAGGCCCACAGGCCAACAGGTCTTCCATTCCAGCCCTGCCCCACGGGCCTCACCCTCCCCCAGAGAGGCCCACGCCCGTTCCATCCAGAGAGAAAACCAAGAAGTCGGTCAAGGGGGAAGCCTGCCAGAGGAGGGAGCCCGCGGAAGTGGCAGAAGAAGGCTTCAGTTGGCAAAAGAAGCTGGAAGAGGGGTAGGAATCACAAGCTGTTGCAGGTTTTAAAAAACAGAGACACTGAAGAATGGACGGGTCACGCCCAGGACGGATGCGATGCCGTGGAATGTGCTGAAGACAGATGGGGGCGCTGCAGGTTCAGATGGCCTCCACGTAGTTGGCCGGCAGCATCCCCGTGTCGCCGGTGCGCTCCACCGTCCCGTACATCCAGCCGTCGTCGATCTGCTGCACGTTGATGATGGTGTCACCGTCCTGGAAGGAGACCTCGTCCTCGTCGGCGGCGCTGTAGTCATACACCGCACGGTACCGCTTCTGTGGGGGAAGTGTGGTCAGCCGAGGGCCCTGGATGCCGGCTCACCTGGGTCTGAGCATTTCTTTCTAACTCTCCAGGACCCTGGAGCAGAGCCTGGGGGAGCAGTGAACTCAGAAATGGAGCACCAGGCTCTGCTACAAAGATTCTTACCTCTGTGTCTTGCTTTCTGAGAGCAATCGATCTTTCACAACCTTTGGCAGCTATTAAGGGCCAGAGGCAGAACAGGGACTGGGTCACATCAGCTCTGCCCCACCTCCCTGAACAGGACTGCAGTAAGGTCCACCAGCCATGATGACACAGGAATGTCTAAAAATATGACACGCAGGCCAGGTGCAGTGGCTCACACCTGTAATCCCAGCACTGTGGGAGGCCAAGGCAGGAGAACTGCTTGAGCCCAGAAGTTTGAAATCAGCCTGGGAAACATAGTGAGAACAACTCCCCCCTCCCTTTTTTTTTTTGAGATGGAGTCTTGCTTTGTCACCCAAGCTGGAATGCAATGGCTCACTGCAACATCCACCTCCTGGGTTCAAGTGATTCTCCTGCCTCAGTCTCCCGAGTAGCTGGGACTATAGGTGTGTACCACCATGCCCAGCTAATTTTCGTACTTTTTTGTAGAGACAGGGTTTCACCATGTTGGCCACGATGGTCTCAAACTCCTGGTCTCAAGTGATCTGCCCGCCTCGGCCTCCCAAAGTGCTAGGATTACAAGCGTGAGCCCATCTCTACAAAAAATAAAAAATTAGTTAGGCTTAGTGGTATATGCCTGTAGTCTCAGCTACTCAGGAGGCTGAGGTGGGAGGATCACTTCAACCCAGGAGGCTGAGGCTGCAGTGAGCTAGCTGTGATTGCACCACTGCTGCACTCCAGCCTGGGCAGCAGAGCGTGACCCTGTCTCAAAAAAGAAAATACAAAAACAAAAACAGAAAAAACATGACCTGTATGCTATTATTTGTATGATTATAAGCACCAGTAGTTTCTTTCAGAAGCCATGATGAGTCCTGTCCAAGTTCAGGACAAAGACCTTTCCTCGGGAGAAAAGTCTTCAGGGGACGTGTCTATCAGGTTCCACCTTCCAAGCCTCAGCCAAAATCTGATGCTTAAGCCCTAGATCTAGGTAATGTCCAGTAAGGCACACAAAATCCTACAGCGTCACCTACTACCAGGATGGAGTTTTAAAAAAGAGAGAGGAGGCCGGGCGCGGTGGCTCAAGCCTGTAATCCCAGCACTTTGGGAGGCCGAGACGGGCGGATCACGAGGTCAGGAGATCGAGACCATCCTGGCTAACACGGTGAAACCCCGTCTCTACTAAAAAATACAAAAAACTAGCCGGGTGAGGTGGCGGGCGCCTGTAGTCCCAGCTACTCGGAGGCTGAGGCAGGAGAATGGCATAAACCCGGGAGGCGGAGCTTGCAGTGAGCTGAGAACCGGCCACTGTACTCCAGCCCGGGCGACAGAGCGAGACTCCGTCTCAAAAAAAAAAAAAAAAAAGAGAGAGAGAGAGGAAAAATAAAAAAATAAATAAATCCTATAGCTATAGACAACATTCTACCTCCCCTGATCTTCACTGCCCTTGACTTGTCTCTGAGGCTCCACAGGACAGTTTGAAAACAACAGGTCTATGGGATAAGAGGTCACACCTCTCATGAAGTGACCTCAGTCTCTCTCATCACCAATTCTGCCTCTGTCTTGGTCTGAGCCGCTCCCATCCATGCCTGTATCCTGCAACAGCCTCCTGACGGTCTCCCTGCTTCCACCCTTAAACCAGCCTCTTCTCAACACAGCTGCCAGTGTGGTCTTCCAAAAACCTGTGTCGCTCTGCACAGATCACAGGTCCCAGAGGCCTTCCTGGGGCCCACAAGTCCCTGCATAATCAGAACTCTTCCCCTCTCCCACTGTAGTCAATTTGGGTTTCCTGCTGCTCCTTGAACTTTCCTAGAATATTCCCGCCTCACCACCTTCGCGCTTGCTGTCCTCGTTGCACGGCTCACTCTTTCCTTTATTGAGGACTTTGCTGAAATGTCACGTCTTTTTTTTTTTTTTTCCCAGCCAGAATTTCACTCTTGTTGCCCAGGCTGGAGTGTAAATGGCATGATCTTGGCTCACTGCAATCTCCACCTCCCAGGTTCAAGCAATTCTCCTGCCTCAGCCTCCCAAGTAGCTGGGATTACAGGCATGCACCACCATGCCCGGCTAATTTTATATTTTCAGTAGAGACAGGGTTTCACCATGTTGGCCTGGCTGGTTTCAAACTCCTGACTCAGGTGATCCGCCCACTTTGGCCTCCCAAAGTGCTGGGATTACAGGCGTGAGCCACTGCACCCGGCCAAATGTCTTTTTTCTTTGGAGATGGAGTCTTGCTCTATCGCCCAGGCTGGAGTGCAGTGGTGCGATCTTGGCTCACTGTAACCTCTGCCTCTCCGGTTCAAGCAATGCTACTGCCTCAGTCTCCCGAGTAACTGGGATTACAGATTACAGGTACACGCCACCACACCTGGCTAATTTTTGTATTTTTGGTAGACAGGAGGTTTCACCATGTTGGCCAGGCTGATCTCAAACTCCTGCCCTCAAGTGATCTGCCCGCCTTGGCCTCCCAAACTGCTGGGATTACAAGTGTGAGCCACCGCACCTGGCCAAATGTCTTAATCCGGCTGCTTTCTATCCATCCCTCACCCTGCTGTCTTTCTCTTCACAGCATGTCACCGCTGACCTTACATTATATACCTGTTTTCTTTTTTTTTTCTTTTTTCAGACGGAGTCTTGCTCTGTCGCCCAGGCTGGAGTGCAGTGGCCGGATCTCAGCTCACTGCAAGCTCCACCTCCCGGGTTTATGCCATTCTCCTGCCTCAGCCTCCCGAGTAGCTGGGACTACAGGCGCCCGCTACCTCGCCCAGCTAGTTTTTTTTTTTGTATTTTAGTAGAGACGGGGTTTCACCGTGTTAGCCAGGATGGTCTCGATCTCCTGACCTCGTGATCCGCCCGCCTCGGCCTCCCAAAGTGCTGGGATTACAGGCTTGAGCCACCGTGCCCGGCCTATATACCTATTTTCTTACTGCTTTCTTGTTTGTCCCCCTGACTGGAATGTAAGCCCCCAGAGGGCAGGAGGTGGCTTTATATTCAGAGATGGACCCCGCACATCCAGGACAGACCCATTAAGGAGGGAAGGACTGGCTGGGCTGCCAGGAACCTTATCCTTCAGACTAACTCTTGTGTCAGTGCCGCGGGCAGTCCTAACATACCTTTGTTTGTGTGGCCAGAGCATCAGGCTCCAGCCTGCCATTATCTCAGGCGATTTTATCTCTCTAGTATCTGTTCTGCTCCTATGTGAGCTACTTTGAATTCCCAGGCACCCAGCCTGGAGGCGCTGAGCCTGCCAGGAACTTGGTCAGGGTGGCTCAGCGGCACCCATGGGTGGAGTGAGTGGCAGGACTTACAGATCATTCACTTGCTCTAGGCCTGGCACAGAGTAGTTGAACCATAGGGATGCTGCCAGGTCCCCAGACCAGCAGGGGATACAGAGAAGATGACCAATACAAAGAGTTCTTTTAGTTGGAAAAGTGCTCTGAAGGCAGCCAGTGGGGTTGAGTGATGCAAAGCATCAGGGTGGTGCGCTTTGCACGGCATGGCTGGGGAGGCCCCTCAGAGGCAGGGGCAGCCTGAGAGCTGAAGGATTTGGGGACCATCCTCATGACACGAGGAGAGCAGCGCCCAGGGCTGGAAGGCCCCACACAGAAAGGTGCCTTGTGTGTTCCCAGGTAGCTGGGGTAAGGAAACCCCGCCCAAAGCAGGGTGATTGACCTGCCCATGGTACACCAGGGGTGGAATGCAGGGCCCCAGTCCCAGCCAGCCTCTGCCCACTACACTAACCAATTTCCTCTCTGCTCATGAGGCTGAGATCCTTATCATCACACACAACAGTGTGGGTGCAAAGGTCAGAAGAATCCACCAGCTGTGTCCAAGCCTTCCCTGAGGACCCCCTGCCTCTGGCCTCTCCCCTCCGGCCAGCGTTACTCACCCCGCCACCACCTGGGGCGCTGCGCTGTATGGAGACTGGGGCTGCAGGCTCCTTGTAGCCACCATAGGACTGGGCCACCGGCTGCTGCTGGGGCTGCTGGTAAACTGGAAGATGGGAAGAGACAGGGCTCGAAAACCGTCCTGCCAAACCCAGCCCCTCCCAGAGCTCCCGAGAAGCCCATACCATGCACTTCGACCCCATACCCAACCCGGCTCAAGCCCCACGGCTCAAAGGCTAATGTCCACGTGTGCACATCTGCCTGTGTGGTGTATCCCACAGCAGGGGCTCTGAGCCCCATGACCTGGGGGCCTCTCCTTTCAATCCTCTTGGCACAGTACAGGCCAGACCCTGGTGCTCACGCCCTCATCCTGGATGAGAATGGGACTTGGGGGCTTGGGAAGCAGTCCTTTCCACGCCTGCATGCGTGCATGCATGTGTGTATGTGCGCGTGTGTGTCTGTCTCTCGCCGGCTTCCTCCCCACCCCAGCTGGCCCGGCCTCAGGTCCTCTGTCCCCTCTTGCACACGAGAGGCTGAATTGCCTGTTGATTAAGAGCAAGGCTCCAGAAGGTGTATCTGTCTGTCTGTCTTCTCTCTGGCTTCCTCCCCACCCCACTGGCCTCGCCTTACGTGGTCTGCACCAACAGGCCCTGCGCTCACCCGGGGCACTGGTCGGGATGTGGTGAGGCTGCTGCTGCTCCGGGGGCCGCCGGTAGCTACTGCTTTCCTGGGAATCTCGGCGCTCTGGCTCCATGCCCTCGCCCCCGCTAGGGCCCATGCGGCTCTTCTCAAACTCCTCATGGTATTTTATCTGAAAGGTCAGAAGGCACTGGGTAAAGGATCCCACCACAAACCACCCAGTTCCTTCCCGTGACCCTCAAGATCCCAGGATGGGAGAGACTCCCCAAGAGCTTTGGCCAGAGAAAGCCAGGTCTTGCTCTGGAAGCACCAGCTGTGTGCCCTTGGACAAGCTACCTAACCTTGCCAAGTCTCAGTTTTCACCTCTGCAAAATGGGACACCAGTATCTCCCTCAGGCGTTGCTGGAAAATGCAATGAAATGACCGACGTAAAAGCACCATGAGAACTAAAGGAACTAAAGAATCAGATCAAAGTTTGTGGTCTCTTTTCTTTTTTTTTGAGATGGAGTTTTGCTCTGTCGCCCAGGCTAGAGTGCAATGGCGCAATCTGGGCTCACCGCAACCTCCACCTCCAGGGTTCAAGCGATTCTCCTGCCTCAGCCTCCCAAGTAGCTGGGATTATAGGCGCCTGCCACTACACCCAGCTAATTTTTTGTATTCTTAGTAGAGACAGGGTTTCATCACATTGACCAGGCTGGTCTCAAACTCCTGACCTCAGGTGATCCACCCGCCTCGGCCTCTCAAACTGCAAGGATTGCAGGCATGAGCCACCGCGACCGGCCAAGTGGTCACTTTTATATGCCTGCGGCAGAGGCGGGGGCTGCTCTGTTTCCGCCCCAATCAACAGTAACAACAGCAGCAGCGGTTTACTGAGTTCTTACTGTGCCAGGGTCGTGCTAGGCATTTTATGTCACAGGCTCATGTGAGCTCATCAGCGCCCCTGAGGGGTAGATTGCAGACCCCATGTAACAGGCAAGAAGGAAACGAAGGGATTGATAAGTGAAGTGAGTGGCCCAAGATCACAGATTCCAGAGCCTTGCTCTTTATCAACAGGTTATTCCGCCTCTTGTGTGCAAGATGTCACGGGTGCTACAGTCTAGGATGATGCTCTGCTGAGAACCCCAGCCTTTAGGAACAAAAACTGCCAGACCCTCCCTGAGGGCGGGACATTGTCTTGGAGATGGGCTCCTTCTCAGGTCAGGTTCCAAAAATGGGTAGAGAGGCCCAAAGAAGTCATATCCCTCAGGAACACCCCACTAGGCAGGCATGTAAGGCTCCAAGCCCTCAAGTCAGTGTCTTGCCCCCAAGTGCACTACTGGCTACAGAGACCCCCACCTTGACCACCACCACCCAGGAGTCTTGAGTGGGAACTCATGTTGTTTGAGGGCTGTGACTGTGCCTGCCTGGGGCTGGCTGCATTAGCCATCAAGGTCAGGAGGGCAGGGGAGGCAGGTGCCCACCAAGCCAAGTCGGGGAGGGGAGGGAAGCTGCACTCTGCCCAGACCCCTTGGGTGCTGTGGCGGAGGACTTGGCCAGTTTGGGGGAACCAGAGAGCCTGCTACCTCCATCAGAGACCTAAGCGGCGTCAGCCAGAGGAAGCCCCACCCCCACTACCAGAAAGAAACCTCAGGGTCAACTGGCCCATTTGTGTCCAGAGCCTCAGCCCCAGCTCAATCCTCTTAGCCAACTGAGTCAGAAAGAAACGGTCATTTATCCACCTTGTC
The DNA here is from genome assembly GCF_001698545.2 of Rhinopithecus bieti. Lineage (NCBI taxonomy): Eukaryota > Metazoa > Chordata > Mammalia > Primates > Cercopithecidae > Rhinopithecus > Rhinopithecus bieti. The sequence goes on along the minus strand of NW_016806950.1, from coordinate 1,087,946 downwards.
GTCTTCAGGCTGAGTCCCACGGTGGGACCAGAACACCAGCCTCGGTGTTCCCTGCTAGATTCAGATTCTGATCGGCCCCAGGCTTCCTCCATCTCCCAACCCCCATGGCACCTTCTCTGGACACCAGTCTTTCCTCCTCTCAGGTCTGAAAACTGTCCAGATGGCCTTCTGGGGCTGCCCCAGACTCCCAAAGACAGGCCTCCCAAGGTCTCCTGGATCTCAGCCTAAGAGCCAGACCCTGGAGAATCATGAGTGACTCCCCACGCTTGCAGCACCCTGACCCTGTGGCAAACAGATCCTGCGGCACCCTGGCCCAGCGGCACCCTGGCCCTGTGGCAATCTGACCCTGTGGCACCCTTGCTCCCACTCTCCTTCCTCCAGCCACTCCATGAGGCATAAGGCCCATACCTTCACACCTCACATGCCTGGATCCAGCTGCTCTAGCCCCACCTGGCCTAGCCCAGACCCGGACCCCGGGCTCATATGGGACAGGGGAAAAGTCAAGACCCCTATTCCCAGGCAACCGTGTATCAGGTGGGTTTTGAGGCCTGTATTGCATGCACCTGCAGCAAAAATACACCACAAGAAAAGCGGGTGATAAGGCGAGCGCGGTGGCTCACACCTATAATCCCAGAACTTTGGGAGGCCAAGGTGGGTGGGTCACTTGAGGTCAGGAGTTCAAGACCAGCCTGGCCACCATGGTGAAACCTGTCTCTACTAAAAATACAAAAATTAGCTGGGTGTGGTGACAGGCGCCTGTAATCCCAGCTACTCGGGAGGCTGAGGCAAAAGGATAGCTTGAACCCAGGAGGCAGAGGTTGCAGTGAGCCAAGACCACACCACTGTACTCCAGCCTGGGTGACGGAGTGAGACTCCATGACTCTGTCTCAAAATTTAAAAAAAAAAAAAAAGATGAGTCACAGAGCCTCACATACATATCTCATTGCCTCAAACGGGAAAAGACCTCCAGGTGGGCCTATTCATGGGGGAGGGAGCCAGCCCTGGCCAGAATGACCACGCCCAACCCCACCAGGAAGGGCACCAGGGCACTCCCAGACACGGGGCCCATGCCCTGCACTCAGATCCCTAAGACAAGGCCAGAAGTGACTCTCCCAGCCCACTCCCTCAGCAGCACCCTGTCCGCTGGTTGGGGGTGGTGGGGGAAGACAAGGGAAGGGGATACCAGTCAGCAGCCCTAGTTGATACACTTCATGCATATCAGCTCACTGAATCCTCCCCACAAGCCTCTGAGGCAGTCAGTGTCATATCCCAATATCCAGAGAGGCTAAGGGACCTGCCCAAGGTCATCCAGGCATATGGTGGTAGGGAGGGAAGGGATTAAGGTCAACCTGAAGGCAGCCCACCCTCGCCACTCAAGGGCGGTCCAGCCTTCTCTCATCCTTCAAGGTCCATCTCGGCACCTCATCCTCGGGACGCTGGCCCTGGCTCCAGGCTGAACCCAGGGCTTCCACAGCACCCGGGACTGGGCTGTGCTGTCGGCGGGTGGTGTCCCCCCTCAACTGGATGGAAGCTCCTGGAAGGTAGTGAAGGAGCCAGTTATTCTGGTGCCAGGGCCTCCCACAGCACTGCACACCCTAGGCCTCGGGACTGGCTTAAGAGAACAGACCAAGATCCTGGAGACCCTTGAGCTTTGCTTCTTAAAATGTGGTCTCCAGGCCGGGTGTGGTGGCTCACACCTGTAATCCCAGCACTTTGGGAGGCTGAGACTGGTGGATCACCTGAGGTCTGGAGTTTGAGACCAGCCTGGCCAACATAGCCAGGCACCTGTGATCCCAGCTACTCAGGAGGCTGAGGCACAAGAATTCCTTGAACCCCGGAGGCGGAGGTTGCAGTGAGCTGAGATAGCGCCATTGCACTCCATCCTGGGCAACAGAGTGAGACTCCATCTCAAAAACAAAAGAAAAAAAAAAAGTAGTCTCCAGACTACCTGTGTCTGACTCAACTAGGCTCCTTGTTAGAATGCAGGTTCTGGGGCCTTCCAGAGAATCTGCAAAATCAGGGCTGGGGTTCTGGAATATGCATTTTGGAAAAAAAGCTTCCCAGGTAAGTCTGAAGCAGGCTTCAAGTCTGAGAATGGGTGGTCTAGAGCAGATGCTGGGAATCTATGGTCCATGGACCAAATCCAGCCCACAGCCGGCTGCTAAGAACAGGTTCTACATTTTTTAATGCTTGGCAGGGGGCGGTGAAGGGGGGGAGAAGAACCAAAAGAGGAATAATATTTCATGACACATGAAATTTCTCTGAAATTCAAATTTCAGCCTCCAGAAATAAAGTTTTATTGGAACACAGCCACACCCACTCAATTACCTCTTATCTGTGGCTGCTTTCACGGCAGAACTGCAGAACTGAGTTGCTGCCACAGAGGCCATATGGCCACAAAGCCTGAGATAGCTCCTACCCGGCCCTTTGCAGAAAAAATTTACTGACCCTTGTTTGCCAAAATACTCTGGCGGCATACTCCTATTGGTTAAATGTATTTTAGCACAACCTTCCTGAATTATGTGTATTTTATAAGTTACACAGAAGTTATCACTTGACAAATATAGAATGTATATTGTAAAACTTGCACCAAAAAATGAATGTTAAAAGTATGAGATGGCCAGGTGTGGTGGCTCACACCTTTAATCCCAGCACTTTGGGAGGCCGAGGCCGGTGGATCGCTTGAGGTCAGGAGTTTCAAGACTAGCCTGGCCAACACAGTGAAACCCTGTCTCTACTAAAAATACAAAACTTAGTCAGGCGTGGTGGTGGGCAACTGTAATCCCAGCTACTTGGGAGGCCGAGTCATGAGAATCACTTGAACCCAGGAGATGGAGATTGCAGTGAGCCGAGATCGAGCTACTGTACTCCAGCCTGGGCGACAGAGTGAGTCCATCTCGAATGAATGAATGAATGAGATGAGATGAGATGAAAAAGAACCAGAACCAGGAGTTCTAGAGTTTTCTTCCTATAGGAACATGCAGGCTGTCCCACACCTTGACGACCCCTGGTAGGCTCTATCCTCTTCACTTTTCTTTTTTTTTTTTTTTTTGAGACAGAGTCTTGCTCTGTCACCCAGGCTGGAGTGCAGTGGCACAATCTCAGCTTACTGCACCCTCCGTCTCCCAGGTTCAAGTGATTCTCTTGCCTTAGCCTCCTGAGTAGCTGGGATTACAGGGGCCCGCCACCACACCCGGCTAATTTTTGTATTTTTAGTAGAGACAGGGTTTTACTAAAACCCTGCTGGCCAGGCTGGTCTTGAACTTCTCGACCTTGTGATCTGCCCACCTCGGCCTCCCAAAGTGCTGGGATTACAGCCGTGAGCCACAGTGCCCGGCCTCCTCTTCACTTTCCAGAGAGGAAACTGGTGGGGAGAGGAACAACCATAGAAAGGTGTGAGGGCTCAGGGTTTGAGGATCCGGGAGGACAGAAGTGGGACAGAGAGTGAAGAGAGCGACAGCTCTCCCCCACCCTCAGAGGAAACTCAGAAAGCAAGACACCTAGACAAGGAGAGAAACTGGTCCTTCCCAGACGGGCTCAGTCCTGCAGGAATTTCCTCCAGGCCCTAGCAGGAACCTGGCTGGAAACCAGCTTCACTTCCTGTTCCCCAGGACACTGGCCTGCCTTTTCCTGATCTGGGAAAATGGGGTGGGAGTAGTGGGGTGGGAAGAGGAGGAGAGGCAAAGCCTGCTGTTTCCCGGAGCACCCCTGCCCCATCAGGGCTGTCCTAGCCTGGGCAGTCCCTTTTGGGCATCCCCTCCGCACACCGTCTCTGCTGTCCCCTCTCCCGCTTGGCACTCGCTGTGCACAAAAGGCAAGAGCAAGCACATGGCCAGGTAGAGCTTACACGTTAACAGCTGGGAAAACCTGCATCGTTGCTGCTCCTGGGGGCTGAACAGCCGACAGTTCCTGCAGCCCAGGCTGGGGGCACAGGGAGGGCAGTGGCGAGGGCCTGGACAGAGTCTGGAGGGAGTCCGGTCTGGACACAGAGGGCAGTTTACTTAGGGGTTTGGGTCAGGATCAGCCCCTCCTTTCCCGGCCCCCTCCCTTCAGGCCGGAGCAAGGACCCGCACCCACATGGCAGCACAGGCTAAGCCTGTTCCTGAGGTGAGGCAGCCAGCCCGGGCCAGGCTGAAAACCCATCCGACCCCAATACCCACTGGGAGGGGCACTCCAGGTGACGTTCTCATAGACCCAGCACAGAAGGTGAGTCTCCTGAGCCCCACTCTCTTAGTGACCCCTGTCCACTGGTGGTGGTCGTGGGGAGGGCACAAGGGAAGGTGCCACCCCTCCTGAGGCCTCCAGGCTCACAAGGCACCTGGCCTTCCAACTTTTGTCCCGAAGTGGGAAAGGTCAGCTTCCCTTGTTTCCTTTCTGTTAAGGAAAAGAGGCTGCCCCTGAGAACACATGACCAGGGAAGGAAGTGCAGACACGGAGTGGACAGGGACCTGCCCCGGGCCCCGAAGGTGCCAGCAAGGGGCCTGCAGGGACAGGTGTCCTTGATGTTGGGGGCCCAGATGAATGTGTGACAGCTCCCCTGGACGTGACCCTATCTGCATTAGCGATGGGGTGACAGGGAGCCTTTTCCCCTGGGAGGAGAGCAGGTCTGGACCCCACAGGCTCAGTCCCTTATGATGGGCCGCACTGTTGCCAGACCAATGCCTCATCCTTGGGGAAGCTGTATGCTTACTCACATGACCTTGGGAGAGTCACTTTCCCCTCTGGGTCTCAGTTTCCTCATCTGTAAACAAGGCCATGGTACCATCTGCTCCCAGGCAGTCCTGGGAACCCTGACCAGCTCTAGGAACCTGAGCAAACTCTAAGCTGAAAGCAAGTATGGACACGTGGGTATTCCCATAAAGGGCTGGGGAAACCGATCTTGCTTCTCAAAAAGTCATTACACATAGATAAATGTATCTAAAGTTACTGCCGGCTGACCCAGACAGCTGGAGGAATAGCTGCCTGAACCCAGGACGCCCTTTCCGGGTGGCTATCGATGTTAACAACCTCTGCAGCTGCGCAGCTCTTCACACAGCTCGACCAAGCTGTTCATACCCTGACAATCATCGCCCTAAAAATGAGTCGGACACACACACTTGCATTCCCATTTTACAAAAGGGGAAAATGAGGCTCAGAAATTAAATGACTTCCCGAGGCAGAGCTTTCATTGCTCAGTAACAGCCAAGGCTGGCTGAGGACACAAGGACAAAATCCCAGCTAGACAGGCCTTTCCTGAGAACAGGCGCGGAGCAGGGTTACCACACGTCCCAGTTCATGCCTGCTGCCCAGGGATTAACTTCAATGCACCCCTTTTCACTCTCAACAGGAATGATAATCAGAAAGTCACCCTAACTCGAGAGAGAGGGACACCAGGCATGCAACTCAGGATGGGCGGTACAGAGGGGCTAAATGGGCTGAGAAAAAGTGAGGCTCAGCTCCCTCTAGCCTGGGCCCACCTGGGCAAAATTCCCAAACCCTCAGCTTCCTCTCCCTCCCCTCCCCAGCAAATGAGGAAATTGCGTTATTACTCTCCTGACCCACCTACTGGTTTGTTAAGCAAATAGGCACATAAGGGGTATGTTAGCACATTCAAAAGGCAAAGAAACATTTCCCAGCTTCCAAGGGCCTGGCTGATCCCTGCTTCAAGCTCTGAAAAGTTCTGACCTTCTGAGAGCCCTGAGTGAGGACCGCCCTAAGCCCAGACATGTCAGCACAGTCCCAGCTTGGGAGCTGTCCTGGGCCTCTGTGGACAGAGGCCACACTCTACCTGTCCCATGAGGTCCAAGTACATGTGGGTTCAGGGGTCCGGGCCTAAGGACCCTCCCAACTCAGCCAGGACCCTACTAGCTGGGACTCCTGGATGACAAGTTAGGGTCCATGACAAAGCTCTGCTAGCTTATGTTCCGTTTTCTGACCTCCCTACTCTCCCAACTGTGGTGGAAAATAAGTCTGACTCTCCATACGGTGCTCCTCACATGATTCTACATCACGGTGAACGAGGGAACAGCATGCTCCGGTGGAATCATCAGCTCACCAGCTAGGCTCTTTTTGTGGATGCCCTTACATGCACCACTCCTTTTCTTTTTCCTTCCTTCTTTCCTTCTTCCTTTCTTGACAGTCTTGCTGTCGCCCAGGATGGAGTGCAGTGGTGCGATCTCAGCTCACTGCAGCCTCCACCTCCCAAGTTCAACCAATTCTCCCGCTTCAGTCTCTCAAGTAGCTGAGATTACAGTGGCGCACCACCATGCCCAGCTATTTTTTTCTACTTTTAGTGGAGGCGGGGGTTTGCCATGTTGGTCAGGCTGGTCTCAAACTCCTGGCCTCAAATAATCTGCCTGCCTCAGCCTGCCAAAGTGCTGGGATTACAGGCATGAGCCACTGCGCCTGACCTCGTTTCCTTTTCTCAGCCAGTCCAAGAATTATCGCCATTTTACAGATGGGGAAACCAAGGCTCAAGATGTGGGCAAACAGTGGGTTAAGTCGGAATCCAGTTCAAACATCAGAGCCTCAGTTCTCAACCACCATGCAACACTGCTCCCCATGAGAGACTCACAATATTTTATTTTATTTATTTATTTTTTAGAGACAGGGTCTCGCTCTGTCACCCAGGCTGGAGTGTGGTGGCACCATCATAGCTCACCACAGCCTCAAACTCCTGGGCTCAAGCAATCTTACCACCTCCTCAGCCGCTCCAGCAGCTGGGATTACAGGTGGATGCCACAAGGCACGGCTAATTTTCTTTCTTTTTTTGTAGAGATGGGATCTTGCTATGTTGCCCAGGCAAATCTTAAACTCCTGGCCTCAAGCAATCCTCCCACCACAGCCTTCCAAACTGTTAGGATATAGGCATGAGCCTACCATCCCCAATATTTTATTTTTAAAACAAAAGTCTGCACTCAACTTCATTAGTAATCACAGAAATGCAATTTAAAACCATGGGCTATCACACTCCACACAATCAAAATGCTAAAATGAACGTATCTGAGCACATGGAGCAAATGAAACTCATCTCTGCTGGTGGGAGGGTAAATCAGTGCAGCCACTTGGAAAATAGTTCCTTATTATCTGGTAAACTTGAAGGAACACACATTTTTTTTTTTTTTTTTTTTTTGAGACAGAATCTCACTCTGTCGCCCAGGCTGGGTGCAGTGGTGCAATCTCAGCTCACTGCAACCTCTGCCTCCCGGGTTCAAGTGATTCTCCCTGCCTCAGCCTCCAGAGTACCTGGGATTGCGCCACCGAGCCTGGCTAATTTTTTGTACTTTTAGTTGTGATGGGGTTTCACCGTGTTAGCCAGGATGGTCTCGATCTCTTGAGGTCATGATCCACCCACTTTGGCCTCCCAAAGTGCTGGGATTACAGACGTGAGCCACCGCACCCGGCCCAAGGAGCACACATTCTAAGATGCAGCAGTTCCAACGTACATAGACCTCAGGAGATAATGTACAAAAATGTCCATAGCAACTGGAAACAGTACAAATATCCACCAGCAACAGAATCAATAAAATGTGATATAAACAAACAGTGGAATACTATATAGCAATGAAAAAGAATGTACCACCGCCACACACAAATATATGGATGAATCTTTAAACCCAATGGTGTGCAAGAGAAGCAAGATACACAAAATTACTCTGTGTTCAAAATCAGGAAAAGCAAAACTATAGTGTTTAAGAATACATAATTACATATTAAAATTATAATGAAAAATACATGCTTTCAAAATCAAACTAGAGGATTGTCCAACAAACCTGCCTTCAGACTATTTGACTCTGGGGACAAAACTTTGTTCGACTATTTGCTATTGATTAGGGCCAGACTCTAAATTAGACTGAAGCTCATTATAAAATATAAAATGCTAATTATTTCTGGCCAACTGAGATGCAAAGCATTTCTGCCTGCAGCAAAGATATCTTCAAAGTTTACGGTTTTATTTTCCTGTAGGACAATAACCAATGTATAACTAATGGTAGGCCCTTAACCAGTTCTGTAGCTAACTGTATCCAGCACTTTCTTTTTCTTTTTTTTTTTGAGACAGAGTCTTGCTCTGTTGCCCAGGCTGGAGTGCAGTGGTGCAATCTCAGCTCACTGCAACCTCCGCCTCCCGGATTCAAGCAATTGTCCTGCCTCAGCTTCCCAAGTAGCTGCGACTACAGGTGTGTACCACCACACCTGGCTAATTTTTGTATTTTTAGTAGAGACAGGGTTTCACCACGTTGGCCAGGCTGGTCTTGAACTCTGGACCTTAGGTGATCTGCCCGCCTTGGCCTCCCAAAGTGCTGGGATTTAGGCATGAGCCACCTTGCCCAGCCCCAGCACTTTCTTTCACAGATTAGCATTTACCTCTGCCTCTCATATTCCCCAGCTTTAATCTCTAGCTGGTTCCCTTATAATTAAAGACATGATAAGTACTTACTACATGGGAGTTACATTTTTAACACTGTGAACACTGGGCTCTTGACAGGCATAGGGTAATACAATGTATAGTATACCTGCCTGGTGAAACAGGTGTTTACTGTATATGTTACTATGTGTCATATTTCACATATAAAAAAAGTTTTAAGGACACAAAATTGTATACAGAAAATCAGTATGTAAGTAATAAAAGAAGAGGCTTCAATAAAGGGACTTCTGCAACCAAAGTTTCCCATCCTTGAACACTGCTAGAGCTCATGACAAAAGGCCATGATTCCTAACATGTAACCTTTATCCCATAGCGTGGACCCATCAAAAGGTAACTCTTGAGATGCCTTTAATGATGACACAACTACTCACCATAGATGTGTAATATACTAGCCCCTTTCCTCCTTTCCACACTTTCTCAGTACTAGATAATAGCCAAACTTTTCTGCCAAACTTCACTTCATGTCCCTTCTCTGGCTACAGTGTAGAAAGCAGACCAGTGTGCCTTTAAAGTATTAACAACATTGACAACATAACCGGGTGTGATGGCGTGTGCCTGTAATCCCAGCAATCTGGGAGTCTTAGGCCGGGGTTCGCTTAAACCCAGGAGTTCAAGGCTGCAGTGAGCTATGATCACATGACTACACTCCAGCCTGGGCAACATAGCAAGACCCTATCTCTACAAAAAATATAACAATTAGCTGGGCATGGTGGTATATGCCTGTAGTCCCAGCTACTCAGGAGGTTGAGGTGAGAGGACCACTTGTGTCCAAGAGTTCGAGGCTGCAGTGACCTATGATAGTGCCACTGTACTCCAGCCTGGGCAACAGAGCAAGACCTTGTCTCAAAAATAATAATGATGATAATAATAATAGTGACATCATTTATCATATGCCAAGAATTTGGCATTTTCCTTGCAACCACCCATCAAAGTAGGGCCTACTGTTCCATTTTTACAAATGAGGAAACTGAGGCTCAAAGAGCCCTGCCTGGCCCCAGAATGACAGAAGCTAGGACCTGGGCCCTTACCATCTCCTCCTACCTCACTGTCTCGCCGTTTAGCAACATTGAAGACAGACTGCACTTATCCAAAGCAGACACCCCAGAGGAGACCAGACACTTGTTTTTAAAATGCTCTGGCTGGTAAAAAGCCCTAGTCTGCAGCATATCCCTCCAGGGAAGCAAATTCTCATCCTTTTGCAAGATGGCCTGACCTTTAGAAATAACTGGAGTCAGCTGGGCGCAGTGGCTCATGCCTGTAATCCCAGCACTTTGGGAGACTGAGGCAGGCGGATCACCTGACGTCAGGAGTTCGAGACCAGTCAGGCCAATATGACAAAACCCTGTGTCTACTAAAAATTAGCCGGGCGTGGTGGCATGTACTTGGCTAGTCCTAGCTACTCAGGAGGCTGGCTGAGGCAGAAGAATCGCTTCAGTCCGGGAGGCAGAGGTTGCAGTGAGCCGAGATCGTGCCACTGCACTCCAGCCTGGGTGACAGAGCGAGACTCCGTCTCAAAAAAATATAAAAAAAATAAAAATAAAAATAACTGGAGTCATTTGGTGCTAATCTGGGAAGCAAAGCAACAAGCTACATACAGGAACAGGAATGCTATTTTGGATACAAAACAAAAGGTGTGGCTCTAAACACCCTCTTTCCCAAAACACTTCAGGAGGCTGGGAAAACTTCGCAATGGTTTTATGCGTGGTTTAAAGCTCCCCGGGCCAGGCGCGGTGGCTCATGCCTGTGGTCCCAGAGAGGCCGAGGTGGGCGGATCGCTTGAGTCCAGGAGTTTAAGACAATGTAGTGAGACCCTGTCTCTAATAAAATTAAAAAAAAAAAAAATCTCCCCTCAGAGGCCAGGTGAGGTGGCTCACCCCTATAATCCCAGCACTTTGGGGGGCTGAGGCGGGAGGATAACTTCAATCCAGGAGTTTGAGACCAGCCTGGGCAACATAGCAAGATAATGTCTCTGCAAAAAAAAAGAAAAATTAGCTGGGCATGGTGGTGTGCATACCTGTGGTCCCAGCTACTTGGAGGCTGAGGTGAGAGGATAGCTTGAGCCCAGAAGGTTGAGGCTGCACTGAGCCACGAATACACCACCACACTCCAGCCCAGATGACAGAGCAAAACCCTGTCTCAAAAATAAAAATAGGCCGGGCTCGGTGGCCCACGCCTATAATCCCAGCATTTTGGGAGGCCGAGGCAGATGGATCACGAGGTCAGGAGATCGAAACCATCCTGACTAACACGGTGAAACCCCATCTCTACTAAAATACAAAACAAAATAGCCAGGCGTGGTTGCAGACGCCTGTAGTCCCAGCTACTTAGGAGGCTGAGGCAAGAGAATGGCATGAACCCAGTGAGCCGAGATCGCACCACTGCACTCCAGGCTGGATGACAGAGTAAGACTCCGTCTCAAAATAAATAAAAATAAAAAATAAAAAGACAGCTCCCCGGGGTTCTGAGGCACAGCCTGACCTGGCACCCTCTGACTTAGGGGTTGAAGCTTTTTCAGACTTTTAGGTGGTGGCTCTCAAACTTCAGAGAGCACCACAGAAACCCAGGGAATGTGTTTAACATGCTGATTCCTGGGACCCACTCCCAGAGACGCTGATTCTGGCAGCCAGGGAAGAAGGCCTGTGAGTCTGCATTTTCAGGCAACCCTACAGGTGACTGTGCTACAGCTGTCTGGAGGCCCGTATCGGACAGACTGTAATTGCCTTCATTAAAATCAAGAGTCTCCAGGCTTTGCAGTCACAGCCCACAAGTCTCTGCTAAAGCTGCAAAAGCAGCTACCAGGTCGGGCTCAATCCCTTCCCCTAGCTCCTGCAGAGGACCATCAGCTAACTGCAGGGTAAAAGATGGTTATCTCCTGAGGTGTGGATGGTTTGGCCAGGGTGGTGAGTTTTGTCACTAGGATATTAACACCTCTAATAACTGGGGGAGGGAAGAAGACGATGTGGCTTAGGCTGAGTGTGGAGTGTTCTGGAAGCCTGCCAGAAAGGGAAGCAGGGATGACTGGGCTCCTCTCCCTCCTCCAAAACCCACAGGGTGAAGCAATGAGTGAACGGCCAGGGGGCTGGGGTTGCAGACTGGGAGCAAGTGTCACTGATAAAAGGCAAGGGCCTTTACATGAAAAGCGCAGGGGCTGAAGAGCCAACATTCCAGTTCTGTGAACCATTCCGGGTTTTCCCCATAACCTAACACCATCTTCCCCCTGCCCCACTTTCCAAGCGGTGAGCTCTGAGACACAGACCTAAAGGGTCTTACTTACCCTTTGGAGGGTCTAAGCCAAAGGGAAGCTCCAGGGTGTGAGGCCAGGCCCTGGCATATAAAGAATCAACCGTGACAGGCCTCTGGCAGTTGTGCGGGGGAGAAGGATGAGCATGCCCGCCCCAGGCATGCCCTGCTAGCCAAAGGGAAGCATGCCATTTCCTCAGGCCACCAATTTCAAACTGCAGGTCAACAATCCAGTTGCAAAACCCATTCACAGTAAGTCTGTAACTAGCATCTTTTTGTTTTGTTTTGTTTTGTTTTTTTGAGATGGAATCTCAAGTCTCGCTCTGTTGCCAGGCTGGAGTGCAGTGGCACGATCTCAGCTCACTGCAACCTCCAGTGCCATCACGCCTGGCTAGTTTTTGTTTTTTGTGTTTGTTTTTTGTAGAAACAGAGTTTTGCCTATTGCCCAGGCTGGTCTCAAACTCCTGGGCTCAAGCAATCCTCCCACCTTAGTCTCCCAAAGTGTTGGGAATACAGTCCTCGAAGGGACTGTATTATGTGAGGGTGTATAGGGGCCTGCAACCAGCATCTTTAGAAAAGATCTGAATGTGGCCGGGCACGGTGGCTCACACTTGTAATCCTAGCACTTTGGGAGGCCGAGGTGGGCAGATCACCTGAGGTCGGGCATTCGATACCAGCCTGGCCAACATGGTGAAACCCCGTGTCTACCAAAAATACAAAAATTAGCCAGGGGTAGTGGCAGGCACCTGTAGTCCCAGCTACTCTACTTGGGAGACTAAGGCAGGAGAATCACTTGAACCCTGGAGGCGGAGCACCACTGCACTCCAGCCTGAGCAACAGAGCAAGACTGTCTCAAAAAAAAAAAAAGATCTGAACTCCCTCTAAGTAGGAAGTACTCATTCATGAAAGCTTCTATTCTGTTTTCCCTCTACATAAATGTATGCCTGTTAGATGGGTCAAGAAGTACAATATGTATTTTATTGTAGTCTGAAGTCAGAGTTTGAAAGCCACAGTTTTGGGCATGGCTGGTTCTGCTGTTTGTAGGCTGCCTGCACCTCTGAAATCCACCTGACCCACTACTGCAGCCCACTCTATGCATGGCCCAGCGAAGCTCTTCAAGGAGCGCCCTGCTGAGGCAGCCAGGTGGAGGGTGGGAAGGGATGTGGAGCCCAGGGAGTGGGTGCTGAGAAGACCACCGGAAAGCCAGGACCCCCTCAATCTCTATCCCCAGTTCCTCAGCCCAGAGCGACAACGGGCAACTCACTGATCCCTTCTTGTTCCATACATGAAGGCAGGTGCCCGCCTAAACCCTCCCTGGCAGGGCCTCCTGAGCCAGGCTGGCTGGGCAGCCCCTGCAGTTCTGTGTGCGGGTCCCCCATGGTTGCTGCTCACCGCAGTGCCCTGCCCCCACTTGCCTAAAGCCACACAGGCTGCTTGCCTGTGGCTCTGCCAAGCAGGAAACCGACGCCTATTCTCTGACCACAGGTGCCATGGAGGGCACACGATGCTGGGGATAGTTGATCCCCCACCCACTCTCCACGCCCGCCCCTGCCACAGCCAGATGCCACTGACCATCAGGGAAGTGGGGGGTGTGAGCCAGGGGGTGCAGGGCTGGCAGGCGAAGCCGGCTGGGGTTTTTACACAGGAAGGAAGAGCAGGCTGATGTGGGGGAGGAGGCCAAGGAAGGGCGGAAATGACTGCAATGTCAGCACCCAGGCGCAGATCAGGGGAGGCCAGGTGCTCCCCGCCCCCCAGTTCTGACCTTTGTGCTAAGATGAGACGTGCAGTCTACACCAATACCCACCATACCCAGAAAAAAGAACAACAGTCAGAGAGAGTGGGGGCTGATTTACCACACAGGTTCCCACACCCCCCACAGAATACAGGCCCTTCCAGGAGAAAATGCTGCGTGGGCTGGTCTGGGGGCACAAAGAGAAGAGGCATCTGGGAACCCCAAGCTCTTCCCCAGGCCCACCCCAGAGGGCAGGGGCGGGGGAGGCACTGGCTCCATTCACATCTGCCAGGCTGCCAGGGAGGGGCCAATCAGAGGGCAGCAGGGATGCCACAGGGCGGGGCGGGAGCTCACGTTACTGATCTGGTCCTGGGTCTTCTTGATTCTCTGGAGCTCGGGCGTGTCTGCCACCACGCTGAAGCCTTTGCCCTTGTTCTTCTCAAACTCCTCCTTGTAGCGCACCTGCAAGGTGGGGAAGAAGAGGGATTGGAGTTGGGCCAGGAGTCGAAAGGGCCTCGGCTTGGGGCCCCTCTGAGGCAGCAACCAGTCAGGAGATGGGGACAGGGAGTCAGGAGAAAGACCCTGACCAGAAGTCCCCAACTCAAAGCAGAAGCCTCAGCTCAAAGGTGTTAGACTCGTAATAATAAGCCACTGCTAAGTCTTCAGTGTGCTGAGTGGCGGGCACAGAGCCCAGGGCCCTACATGAACCATCTCCTTTACATCCCACCATATATGCAGCCACGCAATTAACAGCTCCCATTTACAGACCAGGAAACGGAGCCACAGAAAGGCAAAGTCCCCTGCCCAACGTCACAGAGCTTAGCGGTGAATGAACCGCACTACCAGAGTGCAAACCCTCATCTGCCTGACTCCTGACCCTTCACTCCCAGCCCATCCTGTCTGGAAGCTTATAGGAAAAAGGTTCTTTCCAGAGCTCCCAGGGTGGCCCAAGCCCTCATGTTAGCCAGGATGTGGCCCTGCCCACTGCGCCTGGGGGAGCTTTTCAGCAACCAGCTGAGTGAGGGCTGTGCCAAAGGACAGAGTTGGTGCCCAGAAAGGAGGGTGGTGAGACAGCCCCAGGGAAGGCTCCATCAATGCGCCTTTGACAGGCCCCACGGATTCTGGGAGGCTGCCGGGCTGGCTTCAGAGGCAACGGCCATAGGAGGGGAGGAAAGCAGCAGGGGTCAGACAGCATCTTAGCAGGTCTCCAAGCTCCAGGGAAGAACCCTTCCACCCCACCACAGTACTAGAGGGACTCAAGTCAGACATCAGAAAGGACTTCCCTGGCACGAAAGGTATTGAAATATGAGGAACAGCTTGTCCTCCCCTGGGGGTTTTGAGGAACAGAATGAGGCTGAGAAAACTCATGAACAGGAAACTATTCCCTGGCTTCCAGAGACTTCACTGTCCACCTCAGCAGCCATCTGTTCCAGACCCCAGCAGCTGCTTGGATTTCCTCCACAGGGGCTGCACTGTCCTGGACACAGGTCAGCCCAGGACACAGACCCGGGCAGTTCCCAGGAGGGGAATCATCCAACAGCAGCACCGAACTGCGCTTGGATTGCAGTGACTGCGCGTGCACACACAGCCGTGGCCATACCTGTCAGGTCCCCTGCACATGCCCATAGGGATCAGAGTTGTTTGTCTCCTGAAGCCCCAGTCACTCATCCATGTGGCTCCCTCTCCTTCTCTGTTCTGATCCAGACAAGAAGGGCCTGGATGTGCTGGTCCCCATCGGATCAGAAGTGAATGCAGTGGAGAGAGGGACCAACCCACCCCAAGAGTCCAGAACCTGCCTAGCACCAGCTCTTCTGGGAAGCCCTGGGCCAGCACGGTGACTCTTACTGGGAGGCCCTTTGGGAAGTGGGCATCGGGGAAGGTAGGGCACTCAGAGACAGAGAAACGTAGCTCCAGATACAGAAGCCTGCATCTCAAGCCCCTGGCCTCAGTTTCCTCATCTGTAAAAGAGTTGTCACAGAAATCAGGTATAATATGGGGAGGGAGCTTCTTATCACCAAGTATGGGCACAAAGCCAGGCGGAGCTGGCACTAACACAGGCTCAGTCTCCCACTTCTGAGTGATCTTGGGCCAACGACTTCACATCTCAAGACTCAGTTCCCACATCTGTAAAATGGGTCATAACGCCAGTTATTCCAACCCATGATGCAGACAGTGGCTCGAAAGCAGCAGCGCATTGTGGATGGCCAGTATGAAAGTGCTCTGTCAGCGATGAGGTGCTGAACGAGAGCCAGTCCCCACTCCATCCCCTGCTTCCTGGCTTTCCAAGGGTCAGGCCCCTAATCAGGGGAATAATCGCCATGACGACGCTGCAATGACATCAGCTGGTTCCCAGGCTGGGAAACTGCTTCTGCCTCCCCCTCCCTTTTGGGGAAGGATCATTCATTTCACTGCTAACATAGGAGGCCCACAGAAGGCAGGGCTGAGGGGTAGGTGCTGAGAAAGGAGGGAGCCTGGGATCAGCACCACGTTGCTGTGTGTCTCTAAGTCAGTTCCCCTCTCTGGGTCCCCTGAAGGGAGCTGGCTAGCTGATCTCTAAAATCCCTCCCATTTGGGGTCTGTGACCATTTTTAAGCACCTTTAGACCCTGATCGTGGAGAATCAAGATGGGGAAGGCTCTTTGAGAGGCCTTTGGGTATGAAAGGGGTGGCAGAAGTGAAGGGTGCGGGGCCAGGGGTATAGGGAGGGGGGCCCAGCCCAGAGCCCCTCCTTCAGGGCTCCCTTCTTGCCCTGGCAGGAGTGCTTGCCCCTGTGGTCTAGGATGGCTCACCAGGGTGCTGTGGGGGTCCCTGTGCAGGGAGGCACCTGCCCAAGGTCACAACCCAGTTGTCGCTCAGGCCAAAATGCAACTCAGTGCTTCAGCCAGAGGACCCCACTCCTGGGAGATGCCTGGGCTCCCACTTTGGAAACTCTGGTGTGAGGGCCAGGACTGACTGGCACCTGAGGCTCCTGACATCCAAACAACCACCATCCATGAAACTCTAACTGTCATGTCAGTTCTTAATTATTCTCCCTGTATCTATCTTGCTTCTCATCCCAGCAGACAGGAGGTGCAAATCAACTTTTGTTGGATGATGAATGAATTGATTGCAGACACGTAATCTCCAAACAAAGCAGCATAATTGGGAAAACAACTGCCTTGATGACCCAATATAATAAGAAGGATCATTACTTAAAAATTATGCCAGGCACGGTGGCTCACGCCTGTAATCCCACCGCTTTGGGAGGCGGAGGTGGGTGGATCACCTGAGGTCAGGAGTTCATGACCAGCCTGACCAACATGGTGAAACCCCATCTCTACTAAAAAAAAAATACAAAAAAAGTTAGCCAGGTGTGGTGGGCGTAATCCCAGCCACTTGGGAGGCTGAGGCAGGAGAATTCCTTGAACCTGGGAGCCAGAGGTTGCAGTGTGCTGAGATGGCGCCACTGTACTCCAGGCTGGGCGACAGAGTGAAACTCCATCTAAAAAAAACACAAAAATTAGGCTGGACTTAAAAACAAAATGGCTCATGTCTATAATCTGGGAGGCCAAGGCAGGGGGATCACTCGAGCCCAGGAGTTCGAGACCAGCCTGGGCAACGTAGGACTCCATCTCTATTAAAAAATTAATAAAAATCTCTAAAAAAATACAACATTTATTGAGCAAAATACAATACCAACAATTTCCACTATTATGTGCCTACTGTGTGCTGGGCCAATATACTTTGTAACCCATCCCCTTCTAACAAAAAAGAAACTAGTTCTACACAGGGCGCGGTGGCTGACATCTGTAATCCCGGCACTTTGGGAGGCAGAGGCGGGCAGATCACTTGAGGCCAGGAGTTTGAAACCAGCCGGGGCAACATAGCGAAACCCTGTCTCTACTAAAAATACAAAAATTAGCCGAGTGTGGTGGTGCACACCTGTAGTCCCAGCTATTCAGGAGGTGGAGGCGAGATCATCGCTTGAGTCTGGGAAGTCAAGGCTGCAATGAGCCAAGATTGCACCATTGCACTCCAGCTTGGGTGACAGAGACCGACCCTGTCTCGAAAAAAAAAAAAAAAAATTAGACACACCCAGATGGAGAGGAGAGCTGATGGAAAGGGCCGTGGCTGGAAGTCATGGTCAAAAGGTTGCCGTGTGTATTTCTCAGCTTCATCACGTCCAAGTTCCATTTCCTCTCTTTCCGGGACAGTAGTAATAGCAAACACTGAGTGCTGACTTCATGCCAGGAATCTTGAAATGCTTAACATATCCTCCTATCTCACACCACCCTCTGGAGAGAGGTAATCCCCATGTTTCAGACAAAGGCACTATACACAGAGGTTAAGCAAGTTGCCCAAGGTCACACAGCTGGTGGCAGCAGATGTGAGATTCAATCGCAGGCCAGCGAGTTCAGGCAAGGGTGATGCTCTACCACCCGTGCTGCTCACAAGATCCGAGGAGGAGCAGAAACCCCCCTGTAATTTCCCACGACCCCATCGAGGTGAGTTCATGAAGGGAAAAAAGGAAGAACAGTCTCCTGGCGCTTGGCACTTCTGCCTGGGATCAGGGCCACACAGACACCTCCAGCTCAGTCCCACCCCAAAGCCACTGCCTCTGCTCAGCCTGGGGGTGGGGTGGGAGCAGCAGGTGAGAAGGGGGGCTGGGGATCCAGCTGCCAGCCCCCTGCCTCAGCCAGGCCTGGGCAGGACCACCCAGAGGGTCATTTCTGGCCAGTTCTGTGGTTACCTCCTCCACAGGGGAGGCTCCAGGTGTCCCAGACACCCAAAGTGCCACTTTGGAGACCAATATAGAGATGGGAAAATAAATAAAGCTGAAATAGCCTCGGCAGCTTCCCAGAGACAGGGAAAGGCAAGGCAGGCCCAGAAGGGGCACGGAAAGAGGCCAGCTAACCTCGTGGGGTGAAGCTGGGTGAGCAGAAGAGGCTTCCATTTCCCTTCCCGCCAGCTCTGCCCCCATGGCGGCCACAGGAACCAGAACCTGTCACTGTTCCAGCCTGGCTGGCTCAGCCCTTCCAAGCCTCAAAGCATCAGACCCAGCCCCCAGCTTGAGGCAACTGGGTTTGCTGTCCCCATTTTACTGGTGAGGAAGCAAAGTTATGAGAGGAAAGACAGTCTGAGGCCAGTCTAAGACCACACAGCTGGTGGGTGGTGGGAAGGGAGACAGAACAGGCCTGCAAAGAGGGTAGCACCCTTTCCTCCCCGGCCTATCCTGGCCCTCAGCCCTCAGCCCCCACCCCCGAGGACCCCCACCTCAGGGGAACAGAGCAGTGCCCTCAGTGCAAAGCCCTACCCTAACGTTGCACCCCTCAGAGTATACAAACAGGGTCGGTACACTCCTGCCCACGGGCCCATCTCTAAGCTTCTTCAAGTGGGCCAAAAGTCCTTATCAGAATCACAGGGGAGTCAAAAATGCAGATTCTTGGGCCTCACATAGAGCTGCCAAGCAGAAGTTCCTTGGGTGGGAGCCTAGGAATCTGCATTCCAACAAGCCCTTCCTACTTGCTGGTGACTGGTGCATCCTGCAGGGTGGGAGCACGGGGCTGGGTGCCTGTGCCGTCAGCACCATTCAGAGCAACGGGCTCAAGGGCCAGGTCATGGGGCTTGATGTCTGCCTCTGTCCCTGGGCTCTGGGCAAGCAGGGCAGCCTCTGTAAAGCTCACTGTCCCTATCTGCATGACAGGGATAATAAGAGCCCCTGTTTCATCAGCTGGCTGTGAGGATTAAACAAACCCAGGCATACACACATACACGCGTGCACGCACACACACACACACACACACGGACATGGTCTGGCCCTCAGTGAGACCCTAATGAAGAGTGACCACCATTGTCATCTCCCGAGAGGCCTGCCCAGGAACCCATCAGGCCATGACCCTGAGAAGCAGGGGGCACAGGCTGGGGACAGGAGCTCCCAAACCCAGAGTGTGGTGCCAGCTTCCCCTGTTGGGGGCAGAAGCAGCCCCTGCCAACAGCATGCCCTGCCCACCTGCTGCCCATCCTGGGCAGGGGGAACAAGGTCGGGGGGGTGCTTCCTCCTTAAACCCCACCCCTCGGGGATCGGGTACCGGGGCAAAAAGAGCTGCAGCCATGCTCTTGTGGGACTGACAAAGGCTGAGCGGTTTGAATTTCTCCCCTGAGAAGGGTGTGTGTGTGTGTGTGTGTGTGTGTGTGTGTGTCCAAAGGCCTGCCATCTGCTCCCAGCACCTCTTCCCCCAGGTCCTTCTGAGCCCCTCCACCTCTGGCCCCCAATGCCCTTTCACAGGGAAGGGAATCTGAGGCAGGAGTCAGGGCCTGGCTAGAATCTGTAAAATCTGGCCAGGTAGCCAGGCCTCCAGCCTCCTTGGCTGACAGCAGGTGGTGGTGCTCCCCCACTTCCCAGTAACTTCAGCTTCTGTCCACAGGCGGGTGGGTGGTTGGTGTGAGCTGCTGCTCCCCTCCTCTGTCAGCCTTAGGCCCTACCAGGGCTGTGCGGGGTCAAGGGCCCCACACTTAAGAGTGACAAGACCAGGGCCCAAATCCTGGATCCATACTCACTCACTCAGTTCCCCTACCTGTAAAACACAGACAGTGGGTCTTTTACCTTCCCCTGGAGCCCAGTCAAGGATAAACAAGGGAACCAACTAAAGGCACTTGCTAAACTACACAATTTCTTTCTTTTTCTTTTGTAGAGACAGGGTCTCACTCCGTCACCCAGGCTGGAGTGTAGTGGTGCAATCATGGCTCACTGCAGCCTCCAACTCCTCAGCTCAAGTGATCCTCCCGCTTCAAACTCCCGAGTAGCTACGAGCACAGGTGCACACCACCATCCCAGCGGGTTTTTTGTTTTTTGTGTATGCTTTGTTTTTGGGATCAGTTATTGCTATGTTGCCCCAGCTGGTCTCAAACTCCTGGGCTCAAGTGATCCTCTCACCTTGGCCTCCCAGAGCACAGGGATGGCCCCCAGCCCTAAATTACAAAACTTCTCAACAGCATAAGGAACTATCATGTTTATTGTTAAGGTAGAGACTGTTTCTTAGGGAGTGGATAGTCCCTGAGTTAGACAAACCTACATTCAAAGCCGCCAGTGTCTATTTCCTCTTCTCTGAGGGCAGGTGATCCTACAGCTGCACAGGGCTGGGTGAGGATTAAACAGCTCACACGCCCGGAGCGCTGATCCCTCCAACGCCAGCTATGAATATTATTATTGCCTCTCCTACCACCCGCAGGACCTCAGGCAGTCCCTTAATGTCGCTGGGTCTGTCGTCTCATCTGTAACAATGGGGAAGAGAGCACCTTCCTCACCGGGCTGCCAGGATTCTTGAGAGAGGGTGCATGAGAAGCCTGACACAGGGCAGGGTCCGTTCTCCCTGATGAACCCGATTCCGAGAGAGGGTGCATGGAAGGACACAGGGCAGGGTCGGTTCTCCCCGATGGACCCAGGCAGTCACATCAAGATCAGGCAGCAGGAGTCCCCTCTGGAGGAACTAGGAGAGACCCCCTCTCTGTGGCCCGGGTGAAACCTCTGCAGTCTTCTCCCGGTCCTGAGTGGGTCCTGGGTACGCTGTCCACGGGGTAAATTCCCCTACATGTATTCTCATGCATAATCCTTTCATCGGCTGAAGCCCCGCCCCACCCCACCCCACCTCATCCCTGGCCAGGTTTGTCCCAGGAGCCCTCGCACCCCCAGGCAGGGTGGGTCAACTGTTCTGTTCTCAGGACTCCAGACCCTTTGCTTATTCCTCCGTGTCCCCTAAAGACCAAGTTCTCCCTAGGCCTGCAACCCATCCTTCCCTCCTACAGGAGCACACACCTCCCACTCAGCAGTGCTCTGGAAAGTCAAGCCAAAGGAGACAGAGGCAGAACAGCCCCCCATCCCGCTCCCCCATGGCAGGGCCCTCTTCACACCTGGCCCTCCAGTGGGTGGAGAAGGTTTGGGATGTGACTATAGAGGATGGGCTGCACAGCCTCAGACTGGCATGACCTGGAGGGGCAAATTCCCTGGTCCTCCCCAAACCCCTCCTTTGTGGGTAAGTGTGAATGGTGAAGAGGGAGGGGAGAGTGGCTTCCTGGAGGTGGGCTTTAGAGAGCCCCAGAGCGGGCTCAAATAGACACGCACACCTCTCCAATCCCCTCTAGGTAGGAAGTGGGGGAACGCTGTACCCTACTCCTTTGATAAAGTCAGGGGTGGGGTCAAGAGTCAAGGCAATGCTAGGATTTCAGCACCTTGGCCTTGCAGAGTAACCAAAGGGGAAGGTACTCTTGCCAAATGCCCACCTTACAACATCCCTCCCCAGCATTCCTCCCCGCCAGGCCCCCGGTACCGCCCAGCCCCTCACCTGACTCTGGAGCTCACTCTGTTGCTTGAGGCGAAGGTTTTCCGGGGTGTCAGCCACCATGGTAAAGGACTGCTTGGGGTAGTGTCTGCAGGACAGAAAAAAACAGAGTGGGGGTGACTCTGGGGGAGGGGCAGGAGCCTCTGGGCTTCTCACAAAGCACGCTCTCCTGGGAACTTCCTCCTATGCCTGGGCACCCCCTGGCCCGGCCCCGCAGGAGGACCTCAGTGTCCACTACCAAGGCCGAGGGGAGGCAAGCATTTCTCAGACTCAGCTGGGACTGGCTGACCTGGGAAGACACAGCAGGCATCAGTGACGGGCCAGCCAAGGAGAACTGTCCTGAGTGAAAGGATGGCCACTGGGACACTCTCTGAGGGTTGAAGGTTACCCTTGTTTGGGGATAATCCATGCCTTGTGCCTACCACACATGGAGGTCAAGGCAACTGGGCCCGGTTGGGGGAAGATGGGCACAGGTGAGTCAGGACTAAGCTCTCAGCTAAGACCAGAAGTGGAGACCAACCACGCAGAGGAGAGCAAGCGGGAGACAGAAAAAGAAAGGGACACACATATCCAGGGGGACTTCCTGGAGGAAGTGGTGTGAGAGAAAACACATGGTTAAAGTGGTATTTCAAAGGGTTAACAAGGTCCAACCTAATTGGAGGGTAGGTGGGAAGGCCAGCTTGAGGATAAAAAAGGAGGTCACCTGAGGGTGACATGTAAAATACAGCTTGAATATCCCTTACTGCAAATGCTCAGGACCAGATGTGTTTCAGATTTTGGATTTTTTCTCAGATTTTGGAATATCTGAATATTCATACTGAGACATCTTGCGGATGGGACCGTTTCCTATATACCTCATACACATGGCCTGAAGGTAATTTTATGCAATATTTTAAATAATTTTGTGCATGAAACAAAATTATTGACTGCTTTTTGACCTATCACCTATCACATGAGGCCAGGTATGGAATTTCCCCTTGTGGCATCACGTCGGCACTCAAAGCTTTGTATCTTGGAGCACTTCAGACTCTGGACTTTTAGATCAGGGCTGCTCAATCTATAGTAACAACAGGGAATTAGGCCAGGCACGGTGGCTCACGCCTGTAATCTCAGCACTTTGGGAGGCTGAGGCGTGCGGATCACGAGAGGTCAGAAGTTCGAGACTAGCCTGGTCAATATGGTGAAACCCCGGTCTCTACTAAAAATACAAAACTTAGCTGGGCGTGGTGGCATGTGCCTATAGTCCCAGCTACTTGGGAGGCTGAGGCAGAAGAATCACTTGAACTCAGGAGGCAGAGGTTGTACTGAGCCAAGATCCTGCCACCGCACTCCAGCCTAAGCGACAGAGCCAGACTACGTCTCAAGAAGAAAAAACAAACCAAAACAAAACAAAAAAACAAACAGTGAATGTCTCCCCTGTGCTAAGGGCTTATGTGCCCTAGTTCAATGAATTCTCACAGCCACCTGTGTGACTGGTACTCAGTGTACCCCTTTGATAGATGGGAGAACTGAGGCCAGAGAGGTTAAACAGCACGGCCAAGACACACAGAGATCCAGATTTGCGCCCAGGCGATCTCTTCAGTTCATGCTGAACTTAGTCGCCAATTTCCAGGCCCAGGACAGCCTGGTCCCCAGCAAGAGGGCCTGGCTTGGAGGCAGCAAAAGCCAGGGAAACCCTCGGAGCCTGCAGAGACCTCCAGAAGAGTTTGGTCCAACTCCCTCATTTCCGAGGAGAAAACTGTGCTGGCGCCAGGCCACCTCTCCCTTAGCAGTCTTCATAATTAACTTATTTATCACTTCGAGGAATTGTCTTCTCTCTCCACTACTTCTCTATGAGGGGAGGGATTTGGGGGTCTCTTTTGTTCATTGGTTTATCTCAAGCTCCTAGAATAGTAGGCGGTGCTCAGTAAATAATTGTTGAATAAACAAATGTCAGGCTGGGCGTGGTGACTCACGCCTATAATCCCAACATTTTGGGAGGCCAAAGTAGGTGGATCACGTGAGGCCAGGAGTTCGAGACCAGCCTGGCTAACATTGCGAAATCCTGTTTCTATTAAAAATACAAAAATTAGGCCGGGCGCGGTGGCTCAAGCCTGTAATCCCAGCACTTTGGGAGGCCGAGACGGGCGGATCACGAGGTCAGGAGATCGAGACCATCCTGGCTAACACGGTGAAACCCCGTCTCTACTAAAAATACAAAAAAAACTAGCCGGGCGAGGTGGCGGGCGCCTGTAGTCCC
>NW_016806950.1:1059714-1063589 GCF_001698545.2 Rhinopithecus bieti | reverse complement strand
AATACAAAAATTAGCCGGGCACTGTCGCGTGTAGCTGTAATCCCAGCTACTCAGGAGGCTGAGGCAGGAGAATGGCGTAAACCCGGGAGGCGGAGCTTGCAGTGAGCTGAGATCTGGCCACTGCACTCCAGCCCGGGCGACAGAGCGAGACTCCGCCTCAAAAAAAAAAAAAAAAAAAAAAAAATTAGCCGGGCACTGTCGCGTGTAGCTGTAATCCCAGCTACTCAGGAGGCTGAGGCAGGAGAATCGCTTGAACCTGGGAGGTGGAGGTTGCAGTGAGCCAAGATTACGCCATTGCACTCTAGCCTGGGCGACAGAGCAAGACTCTGTTTCAAAAAAAAAACAAAGTCACACCACGAATTAAAGCTGGTGTGGGACTAGAACTCAGCCCTTCTCCATCCCCCTCTCATCACAAGGTCCCCTGACAAACCAGCTGCAGGAGAGACAGGCAGCTCTGAGCCATGTAGTTTGTATGTATTTCTCATACCATGTGCTGGTATGAGAAATGTCTGGGGGTCTGCATGGGCCCCAATTACCTCAGGGACTGGCGGGTGGCCCGTCAGGCCATTTTTAGCCCTGGGTGACCACAGCCCACCACAGTTGTGACCCCTGCAGATCCCTGACTCACAGGCCGCACCCAGGTAAGCGACAGATGGCCTCCTGGAACCTATTTCTAGGCACGTGCCACCCAAAGTTGACACACCCAAGAGCTAGGAACGAGCTGCCCCTCTGCTCTGCATGTTCTCCAGCCGCCCATACGGCCGTGTATCAGAGCTACCCGTAAACCAGCGACTTCCCTCAAGGCTACCACTTGTGAAGGGCAGGACTCAGGATTTGGAGACCTCAATCAAGGGAGGCATAACTTTCAAGGGCCCAGTGCAGGGCTCTGGCCCTGCCAGACTTACTGGGTGACCTTGGCAAATCCTTTTTCCCTTGGGCCAGTTTCACTGTCCTGGATCCAGATGATTCTAGCAGTGCCCCTCCCCCAGCCCTCACCTGGGTCCTGGCCACCCAGGTCAGCCCAGACTCGCAGTTCCTCAAGCAAAGGAAGGGAAGATGAGGAAAGGCAAACACAGCTGGCAACAGACGTGGCCTGTGATGAACGTGTGGACAAGTCTGGGGTCCGGTCCCCATGCAGCCAGGGCCACCCACAGCTGAGGAGCTCCCTTCAAAGTTCCTGTACAATTCCAGGGCAAGGGATCATCAACCATGAGTCTGTTCCTAGAGACCAGAAAGGGAAGCTCTCTAGCAGGGCTGGCAGGCCCTGAGGCCCTAAGAGGGAGTGCTTTGGGGAGGAGACAACCCTCCCCCTAAATCAGAGCCATTCTGCAGACTGGGCAGGGGCTGTGTCAAGGAGAGCATATGGAAGTAGAGGCACATGTGGCAGGAGCAGGGTAGGGAAGAGAAGCAGCTCTGGCCCAGCTGCTCCTCTTAATTCTGAGAAGATGGGGCTGGTTAGCATTTGGTGGGGAAGGGTAGAGGCAAGCAGGGCAAACGCATCCTCCAGACCCAGTCTGCAAACCCTGGGGTTTCTCATTTGTCAGAATGCACAGGGTTAAAACAGGCCAAGCTGGGCGCAGTGGCTCACGCCTGTAATCCCAGCACTTTGGGAGGCCAAGAAGGGCAGATCTCTTAAGCCAGGAGTTCGAGACCAGCCTGAGCTACAGAGCGAGAGCCTGTTTTTAATAAATAAATAAATAAATAAATAAATAAATAAATAAATAAAAACAGGGGCCAGCTCCAGTGGCCCAAGGACCACCAGACAGGTACACCTGACGTGCTCCACCCACTCCACAGTCTGAAGTTCCTACACATACTGCACTGTGCCTCACACACGATGAATATATAGATGTGCCCTCTGCACCGATGGGCGCCTCCAAGACACGGAGGCCAGCGGGTTCGCACGCAGCCGCTGCATTAAGGCCATGTCCACATACCCCCTGCCCCCCACACTGTGTCCCTCTGCTCACCCTACACCCACCAGAAGGTCTTGGGAGCCCCTCCAACATGCAGCAGGCACCCTGGGTGGGGCTGCCAAGTACTTCATCCTCTCTTCAGAAGCACCCTTCCCCCTAGTCTCAGCCCCCGACAGCTGGAGCTCGAATCCCATCAGAAGGGAAGTGGGGGTGAGCCAGCCCAGATGTGAGCTCAGCTTAATTTGGCAGGGGTGAGGGAGGATTTTAATCCTGCATCAGATTAATTAGATTAAAGAGGCACTCCAGGCCTCCAAGCTCCTTCCCCTGCCCCCTAAGCCCAAACCGAGGCAGAGGAAGGCAGGCAGACAGCTCGCGCTATATTCCTCCTGCTGGGTCAACCCTGTCCCCTCCCCACAGCTCATAGTCCCCAGCCCCCAGCCCTGGCGAGAGGACTCTGCCTTTCCCTCTCCCTGCTCACTACGCTTCAGGTTTCCATGGCAACCTCATCTTCAGCTCCAGGCAGGAAAGCAGCAAGAGCTAGAGCGAGAGAGGGGAGGTCTATAGGGGTGGGGGAAGAGACACAGACGGCAAGGGGGTCCTCAACTAAGGAGAAGCCCATGAGGGCAAAGTCAGGAGACTGTGTTGATAGGATCTTTATGGATAATTTAGGTGAGGAGGACAGGTGTCACGGGTTTGTTTCTAGAAGCAAAGGCATGAGAATGTCAGTGCTGCACCCCTTCCCCCACCAGCATGCCGGGCTTCAAAGAAAGCTCCAAATGATTTGACCTCCCTCCAGAAACAATTTTTGGGAATTCTACCTTTCCCCTTCCTTCCCACCCCATCCATTACCCCCAGATCCCAGCAGGGATGGTTGGAAATGTGTGCATGCCAACATGGGTGCTAAGACAGACCAGGGGCCACCTGTCCCAGCTGGTGACCCCGCTGGAACCCAACCCCATGACAGACTGGGCCACGGCAAGGAATGAGGAACAGGGTGATCAGCTGGGTGCAGGGCAGAGTCCAGAGCACAGCTATCCTTTGTCCCACAGGCCAGCCTGTACCGGCCCCTTGTTAATCATTCCAAGTGGATGGTGGGCTCTCTGCAGATGCCCCACCCATCCTTCCTCCCTGCTGTCAGCTGCTCTGGGGAGTTTGTGGGGAGAGGCGTGAAGACAGCCCTGTAGGACAGGAAGAAACGGGGTAGGAACAGGGACTGGACAGGATGGGGCAGGGCAAACAGGCAGCTATTGACAGCAGCCTAGGGCTTCAAGACAATTTACAGAGACACAAAGTAACATCTTGGTACACTGCGTCCTGTGCACATTCTCTTGAAACCCACCACACAGCTTTGGGCTGGCATTCTCATTGTGCCATTTTATAGATGAAGAAACTGAGGTCCAGTGTCAAGGGCAGAGACCTTGTCCAAAGCACTCTCCTCTACACCGCAGCTGCCCAGACAGCGAAGGGAAGGCCAGATGGACCCCAGCCACCTCCAGCACTCAGTTCTGGGGAAAGATGTGCTTGGCAGGTTGGGTCCCAAACAAAGCACTTCATCCTTCAAACCCAACTCGTTTCCAAGCTCGGCCATTACGAGAGATACTCTGGAGCCTCTCAGTCACACCTACTTAGGAGCTGCCTATCCCTCTGAATTTTTCAAAAGTGTATGATACAGGTCGGGCATGTAATCCCAGCATTTTGGGAGGCCAAGACGGGCGGATCACCTGAGGTCAGGAGTTCAAGACCATTCTGGCCAACATGGCAAAACTCTATCTCTACTAAAAATACAAAAATTAGCCGGGCATGGTGCCACACGCCTGTAATTCCAGCTACTCAGGAGGCTGAGGCAGGAGAATCCCTTGAACCTGGGAAGTGGAGGTTGTAGTTAGCCGAGATCACACCTCTGCACTTCAGCCTGGGAGACAGAGAGAGACCCCATCTCTTTTTTTTTTTTTTTTTTTT
>NW_016806950.1:1038390-1056520 GCF_001698545.2 Rhinopithecus bieti | reverse complement strand
CGATCTCCTGACCTCGTGATCCGCCCGTCTCGGCCTCCCAAAGTGCTGGGATTACAGGCTTGAGCCACCGCGCCCGGCCAAGACTCCATCTCAAAAAAAAAAAAAAAAAAGCTGGATGCGGTGGCTCACGCCTGTAATCCCAACACTTTGGGAGGCTAAGGCGTTTGGATCACTTGAGGTCAGGAGTTCAAGACCAGCCTGGACAACATGGTGAAACACCGTCTCTACTAAAAATACAAAAAAATTAGCCAGGCATGCTAGTGGCCTCCTGTAATCCCAGCTATTTGGGAAGCTGAGGGAGGAGAATCGCTTGAACCCAGGAGGCGGAGGTTGCAGTGAGCCGAGACTGCACCACTGCACTCCAGCCTGGGCAACAAGAGTAAACTCTGTCTCAAAAAATAAAAATTAAAAAAAAAAAAAAAAAGGATATGATACAGAAGAGGCCCTGTGTCCCCAGGAGAGGGGTTATCTGTGAGGACCTCTGGGTGGCCTTCCTGCTCGGTGGGACTACAGAGGCAAGGATTCTGGGCTCACAGGTGACAGGGACAGCTTGTCGGCCACCAGCCTCATTCCCCAGTCCTACCATCAGCCACACTTCCAGGGTCAGAAGAAGAACAGGATAGCCAACCCGAAAGCCCAGCGACCTTTCTACACAGAGCCTTGCTCCTTCCAGGCTTGGACCCCTTCAAAAACCACAGCTTTGTGTTCAAGGAGGAACAAAAATACATCAACAAAAGCAACAAGGAGCTTTTGGTTTTACCAAAAGGAAAAAAAAAAACAGCCCCCACATCCTGCCTCTAGAAAGAGCTGCTGATTCCAAAAGCCCCTGCTGGGAAGGCTGCCCACAGGCGGGAAGGGAGGGCTCCCTGCTAACCCAGTTTCTCACCCATCCGTCCCCTCAGGCCTAAGGGGCTGAAGTGGTGGGATAGGAAGCAAAAAGGAGGCATTGTTCAACCAGAGGGAAAAAAAGAGCAGTCAAAACCATCAAGGCTAGACTTGAGGAAGAACTTACCAGCTGTCAGACCGTCGTCAGATTGCACACAAAATGAAAAGAAAAAAAAAAGCCTGCCCCTGTCGGTAATAGAGAAAGAAAAACAATTCTGCCAAGTTGAGTGAGGCACGGAAACGCAGGCCTGTTTCCTCATCTGTAAAACGTGGGTGTTAGGAAGCAAAGTGATCCCTGAGGCTCCAGGAGGCCTGGAGGACAGGGATTTGGGGGTAAGCGAGGTGGGAGGGCTACCTGGGGGCCATATTTGGCCACTTGGGCTGGCCATTTGTACTTGCCCTCCCCCACACTGTCATCCCTAGTCCCAATTTTTCCAGTCACAGGCAGAGAATTTTGGGGAGGAGGGAAAGCCCTAGGCCCCAGTACAGGGTTTGCCTACTCCTGCCCCACCCACTTTTATTTTTATTTTCATTTTTACATTTTTTAGAGACAGAGTGTCCTTCTGTTACCCAGGCTGGAGTACAGTGGTGCAATCAGGGCTATTTGCAGCCTCAACCTCCCAGACTCAAGCAATCCTCCTGCCTCAGCCTCCCAAGTAGCTGGGACCACAGGCATGCGCCACCACACTTGGCGAATTTATTTTATTTTTTTGTAGAGATGAGGCTGGTCTTGAACTCCTGGCCTCAAGCGATCCGCCCTCCTCAGTCTCCCAAAGTGCTGGGATTACAGGCATAAACCACTGCGCCCAACCCTGCCCACCTTTTAAAAGCAGCTGGGATTAAAGACAGTTTGCTAGAATCCAGAGACACATAAGCACCCAGCCTTGTCTGGCACAGACCACACCCCACTCCCATCTGATGCCTAGGGGAAGGGGCAGAAACATAGTCCCTGGCTCCCCAGAATCAGGGACATCTTCACCCTCCTCGGTCCTCACTCCACAGCTCAAGGAAACTGGAGAATGGACCCCAGATGTGTGCAGTCAGAGAACAGGGGAAAGGCGCAACCAAGTCCCCCACTTTTCCTTGCCCAGCCCATGCCCACCTCCCACTTGACACTTCACAAGCTGGTTCCCCTGGCTGGCAACCCTGCCTCCTGTCAGTAGGGCCCCAAAGAGGAGGGGACAGGCAGTTATCTAGACTATCTGCAGGGACTGTCTCCAGTCCTCTAGACTATCTGCAGGGAGACAACGATGCAAGTTGATGCTAAGCCAGGGCGTGTGGACTGATCTGCCCCACTTTTGGAAAATCCAGTTTACAAAACAAGTAAGGGAGGGCATAAATATCTCTCTCACCAAGAGCGGGTTCACCCTACCCACCCAGAAGCTTCAAGAAAGAATTCCGGCCGGGCAGTGGCTCACGCCTATAATCCCAGCACTTTGGGAGGCTGAGGCAGGTGGATCACCTGAGGTCAAGAGTTCCAGACCAGTCTCACCAACATGGAGAAACCCCGTCTCTACTAAAAATACAAAAATTAGCCAGGCATGGTGGAGGGTGCCTGTAATCCCAGCTACTCGGGAGGCTGAGGCAGGAGAATCGCTTGAACCAGGGAGGCAGAGGTTGCAGTGAGTGAGCTGAGAACGCGCCACTGCACTCCAGCCTGGGTGACAGAGACTCTGTCTCAAAAAAAGGAAACAAAAATAATTCAATTAGCAGTTCTTCCTCCACCACTGGCTATTGTGCAAAAGCTGGGAGTGCACCCTCAACCTTGCCCAGCATTGGCTGCGTGGCTGCAGCCCTGACTGTGGAAACACAAACACAGCCCATTCAGCCCAGCTCCCAAGTCCTCCTCCCCCGCCCCAGCACCGGTGTGGGTGGCTGCCTACACACCAGGCATGTGTGTAACTGCATGCACGTGGGGGTCCGTCACACCAGGCGGGCTGGCTGTGAGCTCTGGCCTGTGTTTTTTCCCCGGCCTCTCCCCCAAACAAGTCTGATGCAAGCACAGAAACAGAAGAGGCCTTTTCACTGCCTACTTTACAGTCACTTTCTAGAACTTAAATCTGAATCTTGAGAAACCACAAGGAAAGATAGCTTTCTTCTCTCTTGACCAGCCCCCTGCAAGATCCTAGCTCCCCTCAGGGCTCAGAGATTAGCCAGAGATAGGCAGAACATAGAGGCCTCCCTGTACACCAAACTCACATACTCACTGGGTGGGCCCAACTCCCTGGGAAAAAGCCAGAAGAAACCACGTGCCCCTTTGGGTCCTGCACTGGGTTTGGCCCAGCATGGAGCACGTGATGCTTCAGAGAAGGAAGCCAGGCCTGTGGTCCACAAAGTAAGACCAGAACAGAAATGGGAGAAAACTGTACCCTAGTAAACCCAGGATTCAGGAACCTGAATGTCACTCAAGGTAAGACCTGAGGCAGGAAGAAAACGGGAGGAGGCGGGGCTAAGGTGGGTGGATCACCTGAGGCAAAGAGTTTGAGACCAGCCTGGGCAACATGACAAGACCTCCTCTCTACAAAAAACTTAAAAAATTAGCATGGTTAGCCGGGCGCGGTGGCTCAAGCCTGTAGTCCCAGCACTTTGGGAGGCCGAGACGGGCGGATCACGAGGTCAGGAGATCGAGACCATCCTGGCTAACACGGTGAAACCCCGTCTCTACTAAAAAATACAAAAAACTAGCCGGGTGTGGTGGCGGGCGCCTGTAGTCCCAGCTACTCGAGAGGCTGAGGCAGGAGCATATCGTAAACCCGGGAGGCGGAGCTTGCAGTGAGCTGAGATCCGGCCACTGCACTCAAGCCTGGGCCACAGAGCGAGACTCCGTTTCAAAAAAAAAAAAAAAAAAAAAATTAGCATGGTGCCGCACGCCTGTGGTACCAGCTACTAGAGAGGCTGAGGCAGGAGGATTACTTAAACCCAGGAGGTCGAGGCTGCAGTGAGCCATGATCACTCCACTGCACTCCAGCCTGGGTGACAAAAAAATAAGTACAAACAAAAGAAGTAAGCAAGCAGGAGGGAATGACAGCAAACACTCGGCCTAGGGCCTGGCACATAGCAAGTACCCAATAAATTCTCTTTGGTCTAGGGTCCAACATCCCTGGGCAGGAATTTTTTTTTTTGTCTTGTTTGTTTGTTTGTTTTGAGATGGAGTCTCGCTCTGTCGCCCAGGCTGGAGTGCAGAGGCGATCTCGGCTCACTGCAGCCCTGGCCTCCCAGGTTCAAGCAATTCTCCTGTCTCAGCCTCCTGAGTAGCTGGGATTATAGGTGCCAGCCACATCTGGCTAATGTTTGTATTTTTAGTAGAGATGGAGTTTTACCACATTGGCCAGGATGGTCTAGTAGAACTCCTGACCTTAAGCAATCCACCCGCCTCAGCCTCCCAAAGTGCTGGGATTACAGGTCTGAGCCACTGTGCCGGGCCTCCTGGGCAGGAATTTTTAACCATGGGGAAACCAAGGCTCAGACAGGTCCAGAGAGCACTCCTTGCAAGCTGGCCCCACACCTGGTTCATCCCAGAATCCCCACGGGTAACATCTTGGCCCAGGGGACGCAGGGGAGAGAGAATGCCTGCCTTGGGCGAGGTGCTACCACAGCTAAAGTGAAACACAGCTGGGTCGCAAATCCCCCAGGTCTCTCACTAGGCTCCTTCCCAGGAAACATCCCAACTGGGCCAAAGGTCAAGCAGAGGCTAGGGTTATAAAAGCTGGAGGAAACATGGAGGGGCCAACCTGCTTCTTTTGGCTGGAGACCAGGAGGGAGGCAGAGGAACCTCTGCCTCTGCAAGTTGGAAGCAGCATCCAGAGAAGAAGCCTTCATCTTCTGCCTCTCCAGGCTCCCCCAGCCCCTGCAAGAGCCCTCCACCCCACCTTGCGGCAGCTTCCCAAGAAGACAGTAAAAACAATGAGCTGGAACTTTGGATGAGGCTGATAAAAATGCAAAGAAAACAAGGACAAGCCTCTGATTTTTCTCCAGCTCCCAATGCTCACTGAATGCTAGGCTACTGGAGTCACTGGGCTCCAAGGCTCAGCGTGCTGGGGCGGAAGCTCAGAATCAAGGCTGAGGTGGTCCAGCAACCGAGGGGTTAACTGCCCTGGCTTCTCTGAACCCCACCCCACTCCCAAATGGAAGGAGGAAGTGGCAGAGAACCAGGGCTTGTGTGAGCCCTTAAGAATTTGAAGAATGTCCCATTTCCCTTGTGGGGGTGGGAGGGGTTGGTAGAGGGAAGAGGAACAGTAGAAATTAATAGAAGAGAAGGGGCAGCTGAAGGAGGGGCCAGGACAGAACTGCAACCCTTCCTCTACCCAGATAACCTGCCCAGTGCCCTCCTTCTTCCAGAAGAGACGACTTCATATTGCTTCTTGGGCTTGAGATTTTTATCAGGAATCTGTTTTCCCAGCACCTGGTAGAGGTTAGTATGCATTATAGCAGCAGGCAGGCAATAAATGTCTGCTGAATGAGCAAGCGCCTAGAAAGATGAAAGAGTGGTCTTAGTCAGGGAACGGGAGGGGGTCAGGGAGCAGGGAAGGTTTAGGGTAAGGTTAGGGGTAAGGCTGGAGGTTTAAGCCCCCTTTTTAGACAAGTCCCAAATGCAGGTGAACTTCAGCTGCAAAGAGCCTACTGACTGAGAATTAAAAAAAAAAAAACAAAAAACTGGACTCAAGTCAGATCCTAAATTCATGTGAACACTGAAATTACCATTACTTGAGTTGGTTGAAGTTAAAAAAAAAAAAAGTAAAAATACATTTTAAATTAAAAAAAAAAATCGCCGGGCGCGGTGGCTCAAGCCTGTAATCCCAGCACTTTGGGAGGCCGAGACGGGCGGATCACGAGGTCAGAAGATCGAGACCATCCTGGCTAACACGGTGAAACCCCGTCTCTACTAAAAAATACAAAAAACTAGCCGGGCGAGGTGGCAGGCGCCTGTAGTCCCAGCTACTCGGGAGGCTGAGGCAGGAGAAGGGCGTAAACCCGGGAGGCGGAGCTTGCAGTGAGCTGAGATCCGGCCACTGCACTCCAGCCCCGGCAACAGAGCAAGACTCCATCTCAAAAAAAAAAAAAAAAAATCAAATTAAGGCTGGCAAGGTGGCTTATACCTGTAATCCCAGCACTTTGGGAGGCTGAGGCGGGCGCATCACTTGAGGTCAGGAGTTCGAGACCAGCCTGGCCAACACAGAGAAACCCTGGTCTCTACTAAAAATACAAAAATTAGCTGGGCATGGTAGCGTGCATCTGTAATACCAGTTACTCAGGAGGCTTAGGCACAAGAATCCCTTGAAGCCAGGAGGTGGAGGTTGCAGTGAGCCAACTGCACTCCAGCCTGGGTAATGGAGTCTGTCTCCAAAAAAAAAAGGCAAATTAAAAGAAAAAGAAATTATCATTACTTATAAGTGACTTGACCTTCCAAAGCCTCCACCTCGCAGGTGGCGGCAGCTGTGAGGCCCCAGTACTGAGTTTGTACTTACTACTCACAAGGTCAACTTGAAGATGGAAAGTTGCTGTACTTTCTGGGACTGCATGGGATGGGATGGGAGAGGAGGGGAGGTGTTCCTCCAGGCTCTGGGATAGGGGACCCCACCCCTATACTCCCTCCCTACTGTCGGCTGCTGCAGATCCCAGTGCAGAAGGAACACAGTCCAAGATGACTATACTCAAAAAAACACAGTCTCCACAGCCTCCCTCACCAGGCAGGGAAGAGATCTATCTGGCCCAGGCAACACCCTTTATACACCCCCTGCCCCTTCTCAAAAAATGAACACCAAAAGGGCAGACACAAGGCTTCCAGAGAGTTTTCTTGAAAGAACCACTGGAGGAAGGAGCCCCCAAAGCCTGGGAAGTACCAGGTGAGAGAAGGAAACCATTGATTTTGGGGAGAGAAACAAGGGAAGGTAAACAGGAGAACAAAGCCCCCAAACCCAAATACAACAGACAGGTCACTCATTCTTGAAAGACCACGCGGAAAGCCCCCTCTTTTGTAGCAGGAGGCAGTGGAAAGACATGTGCTCGCCTTACTGCCCAGAGACTGGGTTAGAGCCAGTCTCTCCCTAGCCATCCCATCTTGAGAGTCTCTTCCCTTCCCTAAGCCCCAGTTTCCTCATCTGTACTTTAAATGCACTTTAAATGGGGGATAAAAGCACTTTAAATGGGGATAAAAAGTGCTTGCTTCAGCCGGGCGCGGTGGCTCAAGCCTGTAATCCCAGCACTTTGGGAGGCCGAGGCGGGTGGATCACGAGGTCAGGAGATCAAGACCATCCTGGCTAACACGGTGAAACCCCGTCTCTACTAAAATACAAAAAACTAGCTGGGCGTGGTGGCGGGCGCCTGTAGTCCCAGCTACTCGGAGGCTGAGGCGGGAGAATGGCGTGAACCCGGGAGGCGGAGCTTGCAGTGAGCCGAGATCGCGCCACTGCACTCCAGCCTGGGCGACACAGCGAGACTTCGTCTCTAAAAAAAAAAAAAAAAAAAAAAAAGTGCTTGCTTCATCCAGCTGTCGTGAGGATGAAATGTGATGTTCAGGCAGGGGGTGGAAGTGTTCGCCAATGTCACCTTGCAGTTATTGGAAGGGAAGGAAGAACTCACTAGGGGAGGGAGCCGAAGCACCCACCCAGTCCCCTGCCCAGAACAGGACTCACGCATTGCAGTAGGGCTTCTTCTCGTAGCCCTTGTAGTTCTTCATGTTCAGTGTCATCTTGCAGGTCTCGCAATGGAAGCATGCTTTATGCCAGAACTGGGGATGGAGACAAAAGGAGGACATACATCAGATACCAGACTTCTGAAAAAGGGGCTCAGGCCCTGGGAAGGACCACTCTGGAGCTGCTGGGACTGTCCTAGGCCCATGGCTATGGAGAGAACATGGAATTATCCCAGGTGAGCTGGGGGCATCTCAGGTCACAGTCTTTGGCACTCACCTCCCCTCTCTCCTTCCTCATCCTCCACCATTGAACCCAGGAGGAAGAGAAGGGCAGGCATGAGGGACGGGGGGAAGAGCCCAGTTATAGTGGCGGCAGCAGCCCCCAGGTCAACTCCACCCTCCCCAGGGAACTCCTCCTGCCCAGAGCTGGAGAGGCCTCATTGCTTATGCAAAGCTGCGCTGGGTTGCTAGGGAGCAGCCGCTGAACATGAAAGAGCAGCTCCTCTGGCCTCATGGAGGCCTCAGAAGAGGAAGGCCCAACCCCCACACACCCAGGCCTGGAACCCAGGTGCTCCTAGCTCCTGTACCAGAGCCCAGCATACCCGCTAGACCCACATAAGCCCCAGGTGGTGCTACAGCTCCAATACCTCCCACTTCCTGTGGGATGCCTGGCCAGAGGAGTGGGCTGGGTGTCCCAGGCTCTGTCAACACACCACATCCTTTCTACCCTTCCTTCATCCTCCCCCACCCCAGTGGGAGGGCAGGAGAGCGCCCAGCAGCAGGTCCCCCACTGAGGCACTGAAGGGCTCTACTTCAAAGCCTTGAAGGTAGACACCTCCATAGTGGACATCAAAGCTCTACCCCACTAATTGTATGGCCTTGGGCGGGGCCGGGCGGGGCCCTGCACCTCAGGAGAGCCCACTTCCTGGTGTGTAGAATGGATGTAATAACACCTGGCCCTCCTGGGATTGTCCAGGGCTCAGGAGAAATCACCTTCAAAGCCCTCAGCACAGCATTTGGCACCTCTGAGCACTCAGATGTCAGGTGCTGGGCACCACAAATGTGAACCTCAGCTGAGGGAGTCAGGGCTCACACTGGAGATTGTGTTGGGGTGCAGAGGGGCTTCACTGTGCCAACCACAGCTCCAATCCATTCATTCATGTGAGAATGTGGCACACAGGGCCCATCCAGGGTGGCTGACGGAGGGAAAAGAGTGATGACAGAAAGAGAACTGATCTAGGCCAGGAGCGGTGGCTCATACCTATAATCCCAGCACTTTGGGAGGCTGAGGCAGGCGGATTACCTGAGGTTGGGAGTTCAAGACCAGCCTGGTCAACATGGTGAAACTCCGTATCTACTAAAAAATACAAAAAAATTAACCAGGTGCAGTGACGCATGCCTGTAATCCCAGCTACTCGGGAAGCTGAGGCAGGAGAATCGCTTGAACCCAGGAGGCGGAGGTTGCGGTGAGCTGAGATCATGCCACTGCACTCCAGCCTGGGGTACAGAGCAAGACTTAATCTCAAAAATAAATAAATAAATAAGCCAGGTATGGTAGTGCATGCCTGTAATCCCAGCTACTTGGGAGGCTGAGGCAGAAGAATCACTTAAACCCAGGAGGTGGAGGTTGCAGTGAGCCAAGATTGTGCCACTGCACTCCAGCCTGGGTGACAGAGCAAGACTCTGCCTAAAAAACAAAAAAAGAGAGAGAGATGATCTAACAGGCTCCGTGTGGCAGCCTGGAGGGGTCTTTGTGGAACTGCTGAGAAGTATTGATGCTTAGGCAAACCCGTGACAACAGGATCTAAATTCACACCCAGAAGCCCAGGATGATGCCCTGGATCACCACCAAACAGGGGTCCACTGCCAGGACCCCAGAATAATCCAGGCCACCTGAGTGACCTGGCTGGCCTGTCCCTGCCCCATTTCCCAGCAGTCAAGGGAGACATTCCCCACTCTGAAAGAAGGAGGCCAAGAGGCAGGCCCCAGGGACTTTTGAAGGAGCCCAGCCAGAGCTGGTTCTTGGCCATTTGTCGAGGAATTCCCCCAAGGCGATGCTTTTCAAACTGTGGTCTCCAAACCACGGAGAGGTGCTTCTGAGACACTGGGAGGAGGGGATAGCAGAAAGAAGGCTGAGAATCTGGGATTCAACCTCCCCTACCATGGCCCACTTCAACCAGAGACCCCCAGGGTAATTTCAGGGGGAAATCGCCATCTAATAGGGTACTGGTTCCCTATCAAGAAGACCCAAAGGAAAAACCTAATGGTGGAATATTAAACAGAGTGCTAGGAGAACCACTCTTGAGGAGGAAGGCCAGCCAGAAGTCTGGAAGCAAAGAAGTGGTGGGTCTAAGCTTGGCCCCCTCCCCAACCTGGGCCTACCCCAGTGACCCAGGTCCCCTAAACTCCCATGTGGCAACTTACAGACTCCTTCTGGTGCATAACCCCAACACACAGAACCCAATGGGGACGCTAAGACAGGGTGGTCCCTGCCCCCACAGGCCCTTGAAGTGACAGCCCCACTCCCTCCCCCAGTGACTGGGACGCATTGGCAGGGTGCCCCAGCCTTGTCACTACCCAGTCTGCTGGCCTCTACCTACTTAGCTGCACACGCCCCTGCCTGGGCCCCCACCTCCTGCTACCCCACAGGGGCCTGCCAGCAAAACATTCTCCAGAATCCAGACCATGACCCACTTTCTCTCTCTCTCTCTCTCTCTCTCTCACACACACACACACACACACACACACACGAAGGGCTACACACTATCCTAGGACGGGGGACCTCCAAGTCTGCCTCCTGATTGAGGTTGGGGAGACAAAGGGAGAGAGACCCCTACTCCAGATGGCCAGGCCTCCACCTGGAGCCAAGCCCCTTGGAGGAGGAGGGTGGGGTGTACTGAGCAGGCAGGAGGCACAGGGCCAACACCGGACCCAGGGGCTCCAAAGACCCCTCCAGGCTGCCACGCGGAGGAAGCAGAGGCCCTCTTCAAGGGGATGGCGCCTATTTCTATCAGTTCCTTCCCACCTCCCTCACAGGCCCCACACTCTCATCCAGACACACGAGGGTGGGGCAGAGGAGGGTGGTTACCTGTCCCCCTGCAGGGGGCTCCCAGCAGAAAATGGAAACCAGTTACTATGAAGCACAAGTGTCAAGTGGAGCTGCAGCCACTGTCTCCTGGAGTGCTGGAGGGTCAGGAGAGGAGGCCGCTCCACCCCTAATGCCTGGCACCTCCAGCGGCTTCAGGCGACTCCCCTCCCCTCTGGAGGAAGGCCCCAAAGTTCAAGAAAACCCACCAGCTCCTTACACTGTGTCCTTTTTGGGGTAGGAGAATTGTGGGGAGGGGAGGCAGAAAATGGCCAGTCCCTCCACAACCGCTGTGAGCCTAGCCTGGACCCTAAGATGAAAGAAACCCTGTCTTGTCTCATTGGGGTCTGGGGAAGGACACTGTCAGGGAAATATGTCCAGAGGATCCCACAGTGACCCCGTCTGCCTCTGCCCTGCCCCATGGGCTCTGTCCTAGAGCAAGAGCCCCCCCTCTTTTAAAGACCCCAGGCAAGATGATTTCAGCAAAGCATTCCTGGGCCTCAGGACTCGGGAGGAAAGTGCACCTCGAGGCATGCACCTCTGTCCCTTCCTGCTGCCTGCAAAGTCCATGGTTTCCCTGTTCACAGAAACCAGACCCTACCCCTGCTGCCCGTTAGAGGCCTCTCAGCCTGGATCCAAGGCTCCAAAGCAGGGTCACCTTGATCTTCCCTTGCCTACCTGCAACCCACTCTACAGAAAGGTAAACAGGCTGGTAGGGGCAGAAGCCTGCAAAGATACCCCTCACTTGGGATAGCCTGTCCCTCCGTGGCTCTGGGTTGGAGGGAATGTGGCAAGCTTCGTGTCACTGTGCCTGCAGCCTGGCACCTTGGCCTCTGAACCCAGGCTACCCCATAGCCATGACTCAGGGATGGAGTATGAGGCCGTCTCTTCCCTTCCTGTTGCCCAGGGTTACAGTTTCTCCCTCCTGCAGAGGCAATGCCAACCCCACCCCGGCCGGGTCACCAGCCTAGCTCAGTTGGCCACCTGACCCGCTGGCTTAAAGGCATAGATCTTTGCTGCACCTCCACAAATTTCGAGGAGGACAGGACTATTCCCAGTGGCCCCACTCCCCCATACAAGACCCCAGGCCCAGAGCATTCCTCCAGATAGGGTCAGGAAGGGATGGGACCTACTTTTGGCACAAATGAGACAGAAATAAAATATAAATATGTATAAATAAAAGGACTTTATACTGGCAGAAAAGCTGAGCAGAAAGAACTCTGGCTATGAATTTCAGCTCTAAGAGAGGGAGATGAGCCACATGGGCTACCCGAGCCTCCGTTTATGGGATACATCATTTACAAGAGCAAACACACCTACTTTGTGAGGCTGCTGTGAAGACTGAGCCCAGCATATCGCGATAACTAGTAGCTATTATGAAGGGATGGTCCCAAGATGATGTTGGGGTACTCTAAGCTTCAGCTAGCAAAACGGGGTACCACAGCTGTGAGGACTTCACCCCCTTCGAATGGGGAGGGAGCGCTCAGACAAGCAGAGGCAGAGGGCCCGCCCTAACGGGGGATTCCAGGGGACCTGGCAGCAGTCCAATCCTCTACCTCCACCTGTTTTCAGAAACCTGGGGAAGCAAGCCAGGAAAGAGGGACATGGCAAGATTCTTGACAACACAGCTCCCTAGATACAAAGCAGTTGCATAAAGTAGGTGCTCAATAAATATTTGTTGAATGAGCAAATGAGGTCACCCTGTTTCTCCCCCAGCTCTAATCCCAGAAGTCCTCTGGAGAAGCAAATCTCGACCTCCTTCCTCAAACACTGTCATCAGCAATACATATTTATCCAGCTTGCAAAGCATGCTGGGTACTGCAGGTTGGGGGCAGGGTGGCCTTCAGAGGTGACAAGGTTTTTACCCACCTATGCCTTTGGGAGATAAGGCTCAGAGAGGAGAAAAGGCTGAAACCAAGGACACAGTCTGTGCTTTGGGCCACATAGGGGGCTGAGTGCCATGGGAACTGTAGAGAAAAGGGTGAGTCTAATTTGACTCTTTTGCAGTAAATGGGAGGCCTTGGGAAGTTAGTTCGCAACTACGGGAATGAAGTTGCCTATGGGACTGAAGGTTCCCCTTCCTCCCTGGTCTCAGCCCAGCATCCTCCAGGCACTGGCTCACCATTCCTGGTGCCTATCCTTACTGCCTGGAGCAGGTGGGGAGGAATACATCTGATACATGGATATTTCAGGTCTCCTGCTCAGTACAGGAGGCAAGGTCTCTCCAGGGCCACTTCCTATAGGGAGAATTCTAAAAAGAGGAAGGAATCACCAACTCCCACTTCCCTAGGCAACCCCCACTGGAACGTCCTCTTCCAGCTAGGGTAAGAGAACTGGGGAGGGCACCCTGCAGCATCCCTGCTCCCCTCCCCTCGGATACACAGCACTGAAGGGCTTTCCAAGGGGAGTGGTATGGAGCTGAACAGAGCATCCCAGAGAGGTAGGGAGGGCATAGTCTATACAGCACCCTCTTTAGCACTCAGGGACTTTAGTGCACTGCCCCACCTTCAAGGAAATGACATCATCATACCCATCTGACAGACAGTGAAAACTGAGGCCTAAAGATATTCAAAAAACTGGTGGGAGCAGACCTGGAACAAGGACCCAGTCTCCCAACTCCTGGGTGGCAATCCTGCCTTCACGTTTTGCTTTTTCCTTACACGGGTGAAGTGCCCTCTGCCTCTTCCCAATTCATGACTGTGGAGAAGGGGACCACAGGGAACTCAAGATGCAGAGGCCAAAATCTCTGCCACGAGGGGAGGGCAAAATCCCAGTATGCGAGGACAGGTACATTCTCAAGGGGAGACTTCATCATCTGATAGCTCTAAGCTCAAGTCCTGCCCAACAGCGGCTGGCATGGTCACGGGCAGATCAACACCTTTCCTTTTGCCCACAATATACCCCCTCCTCTCCTCCTACCCAATCAAGCCCAGGACTAGGAGGGACAGTGACACAGCAGCGGCCCCATATGCTCACACTCCCCAAGAGCAAGTTCAAATGTGTTTCAGAACCTCCAACCCCACCTCCTCACCCTGACTCAGAGGCCAAAGGTCACTGAGGAAGCTCACACCCTAAGGGGGAGGGGAGAGACAAGGTGTCCAATGAACTATCCTCTCCTGAACAAAACCTGGCTCCAGGTCAGTAATGAACTTGGGGGCTCTGTACGCCTCTTTCATCCAGTGTTCCCACCCTTGCACCCCTCCTCCATCCAGTCCCCCCAGCCCTCCCAGTTCAGATGGAAAGGTCAGAATACCTGGACTTGGAGCCAGCTTTGGGTGATGGACGAAAGACGCGGTGAGGAAGGGCACAAAATCACAGAGGCCTCCCCTCCAGACTGGGGAGGAGAGGGGATGCAGAGGGGCAGGTTTTACCTTAGGATCTCACGGAGCTTACAAGAGGACAGGATCCTACACCAAACTGTACGGGAAACGCCCAGTTCTACTCTCCAATCCCCCCTCCAAAAGTCTAATGGCAACCAGATGAACAAGTCCAGCACTGGGGAGACAGGGCCCCAGGGGCAGTGAATCTCCACAAGGCCACCATCCCCCCCTCCCCCCGCCGCCCATACCTCCCCCTTTCCTCGGCTTCCCCAGAACTCAGCCAACCCCACCCTCCATTGGAGAAACCTGCTTTGAAAAGTTAGCTCTTTGTTCTTCCACACGATCTCCTGGCTCTGAGCACAATTTCAGGAGATCTCAGCGAAGCACCCCCCACCCACCCTACTCCGGCACCCGACCCCACCCGTCTCAGGCTGGGCGGCCCAGCACCGGGAGTTGGCTTTTAATTGGAGGTGGGGGTTGGGAAGCTATGGAGGAGGTCTGCGAGTCCTTTAACCACTCAATCACCAAGGAGGCCTCAGGTCGTTCAAAATCGGGGGTCTTGCGGCGGAGCCCGGGTCCTTACCCGAAACCCCCCGCATCAGATGCCACACTCTCAGGCTGATAGCACCCGCCCCGCCAGGCCAGGAAGCGAGGCCATCCCCCGCCGGAACGGACGGTTTCGCAGGGCCCCCCACCCTCTGCCCCGCCCCCTCCGCCCCCTCCACCAGCGCCCCGCGCTTCCGCCTACTTGGCGCTCGGCGCGGAGCGGAGAGGGAGCGGCCGTCTCTTCTCACTCTCCAGGCCCTAGGGGGCGGGACTGCACCCCTAACCTTCCCCCAACACACCCCGGGGCCTGGCTTCCCTGCTTCTCTCACGTCCTCCCAACCCCAAGGCACAGAGCCCACCCCTCTCCAGCACCGGCTGCCCGCTACGCGTGGACTCCCCGCCTCGCCCCAGATCTCCTGGTTTCCAGATTGGGATGTGTCCCTACACCCCATGACACCGCCCGCCCGCCCTCCCTCCATTCTCCTGGGATCGCGGGGATAAGGCAGCAAAGACCCGGCCCTTCTCTCCTCCCTGGATTCAGAGCACTGCCAGGGATTGCAAAGACGCGTCTCCCGGTCCCGGGCTCACCTTATCCAGACAGTTCACCTTCTCCGTGGGATACACGATCTTGCCGCACCGGGCACAGTTGGGGTTCATGGTTCCGAGAAAGGCTGGGGGGGGACGTCGGAGCTCTCGCGCGTCCTCTTCCCCAAGGCAAGCTGGCGGGAGGCGGCCGCGGCTGCAACTACACAGGCGGCAGCGACGGCGGCTGGAGCTGGGGAACTGGCCTCCGCCTCCGCCCTCCTTCCCCTAATAAACACAGCGGGGAGGAGGGGCTGCACCGGGGCGGGCACGCGCCTCGGGCGCGGGCGAGGGCACGCGCAGCGAGGCGCGCTCCGCGGGCGACGTGGGGCTGCGCGGGGGCGGGTTCCTGGGGGGAACTGTGGGGCCAGCGGTGCTGGCGCCCCGGCGCTCCCAGGCCGACTGCGCCCGGTGCCC
The DNA here is from genome assembly GCF_001698545.2 of Rhinopithecus bieti. Taxonomy (NCBI): domain Eukaryota; kingdom Metazoa; phylum Chordata; class Mammalia; order Primates; family Cercopithecidae; genus Rhinopithecus; species Rhinopithecus bieti. The sequence continues at coordinate 1,041,054 of NW_016806950.1, read as the reverse complement.
AGGGCCCTTCCCGAGCCGGAGGCGGCGCAGAGCCAGGCCGGCTGCACATCTGGGGCGCCCGGGCTGCAGGAGGTGGGCTAACCCCTTAAGCCCGTCGAGGGTGGGGTTGGAGCCCTCCTGAACGCCAGAACTGATTCACCGCATTTGGGGACTTTCCTTTCTACCGGTTGCTACCGGGCATGAATCTACAGACCGAACAGGGACCCCCTGCCCTGCCCCTCTTAACTCTCTTCCGGCCCACACCCTTTCCCACATTTGTGGGGCGGAACCCGTCCCTCCCTCTTGGACCCTGCGCGCTGCCGGGCCCGGGCTAGTGCTTCCCTCCCCGAACCCCTGCAGTGCACCTTCCCAGGGTTCCCCGGATGCGGGCACCGTCTGCGTTCAGCATGACCCCTTTTCTTCTGCATTCCTTTCTCTTTATGTTACACCCTATTCACAGAGTAGCAGCTGCAACAATGCTTAGCACCCAAAGAGCCGCCTCCAGGCGCTGCAGCGGCGCGGGGGTATAGCTCAGTGGTAGAGCATTTGACTGCAGATCAAGAGGTCCCTGGTTCAAATCCGGGTGCCCCTCGCTGGCTTTTCTTTCACTTGTTAACCAGCCATCTGTTTTCATTCTTGATTCATATTTTAACATTGGGTCCTGACTACAAAGAAAAAAAAGGTGAAAAAAGTATCTTCCTCATTTTTCAGCCTTAGCAGAAAGCTTTCGGTTTTACTTTGTGCTCAGCGGGTGGAGGAGCGGGTGGGTATAAAAGCTGCGCGAACGCATTACTCGCGCCAGAGGTGTAGGGATTTCTGTGGTCAGGGCTGCCAGCCTCAGATGAATCAGACAGTTCGAGGTGCCCGGTTTGAGGGACAAAATGTTTCCAATGGGGGTAAGGAGACAGGAGAACGCCTCAAGTTGGCGTTCCTTTTGGGGGTGGAGGGTGGGTCAAGCGAGGGAAATCCATAGACACAGCCCTTCTCCAACTTAAACTTTCTGTATTAATAGTGACATGGACGTGCTGTGTTCATCCTTGACTATTAATGTACAAAAGTAAAGTTATATCCCAATGCAAACTGAGATAAACGAATACAGTGTTTCTCAAATTTGAACGTGCATCAGAATTACCTGCAGGGCTTGTTAAAATCCTCCTAGTTTCTGATTCTGTAAGGGGGCCCGGAGAATTTGCATTTCTACCAAGTTTCCAGGTGCCGCTGGTGCTGCTGGTGTGGGGACCACATTTTAAAAACCACTGAAGTGAAAATAAAAGGCCGTGGAGTTTCATAACCTAAAGATGGGGACAAATATCTGCTGGCTGCGTGCCTGACAGTGTCACTGTTGGGCCGGAGGAAAATGGTAAGTGTGACGGGAGACAAGGGCGTCCCCCTCAACTAGGTTTTGCCCAAAAAAAGGAAAAATAAGGAGAAAGGAAGAGGCGTGCTGCCTGGGTCAAAGGGCAGCTGCTATATTTTAAACCCGGAATGTGGTTGTGTCATGCCTCGGACCCCGGGAAAACGCGCATTTTTTTTTTCCATGGCTCCCATTACTGTGAGCTGCATCGCTAGGCTGAACAGAGAGATCACAGATCAGCAGACCTGCGGTTCCGTGCAAAAAACCCAGAAGGAACCAGTTTTACCTCTCCTTTAGGCCTTGGACTTTCCATCTATAGCTTATCAAGCCAAATCCCTGCCTATGAGCTAAGTAAAGAAGGAAGAGGGAAAACTGCTCGCTGTTTACCTTCTACCTTCTGTGCCCTGTCCTGTTCGAGTTCGCTAGTATATGAAGACCTCTGAAATTGGATTCTTTCTCCTAGTTTTCATAGTCAAGTACCAACTACGGCCCCGTCCAAGACACATTTTTTAACCCCAAAACAAATTATAATTATCGTTAAACCAATGGGCATCGGAGATGGGAATCGATCAACGCCTTTGTTCTACAACTGAGACTACTGGTGCGCTTCTCGCCACTTGGGGTGTGAGGACTCAGATCCACCTAAAGGCAGCCTCTGGTTGCTGCTCTCTCCCTCTAGGGTATGGGAATCCTTTCAAGGTGAAAATTAGGTAGGTGGAAGATACAAATGACACTTCCGGTGACTTTTGGATTCGGAACTCGCTAACTCGCGTTATTCCTGCATGACTGTGAAAAAAGGTAAAGCAACGCAAGGGGGCACCCGGATTTGAACCGGGGACCTCTTGATCTGCAGTCAAATGCTCTACCACTGAGCTATACCCCCTCTGTCGCTCACGCTTTTGGAAATTCCTTTTAGAGCGATGGATCCCAAAATTTTCATACTTTCATCATTTGTTCAAAATCAGCGTCTCTTTGCTAAATTATACTGAAATTACCAATGAGGAAGGGGAAATTTAAAAACTAGGCCAAAATAAGCCGGTAACAGTGGCTCACGCCTGTAATCCCAGCACTTTGGGAAGCTGAACGGGGCGGATCACGAGGTCAGGAGTTCGTAGACCAGACTGACCAAGATGGTGCTAAACCCCGTCTCTACTAAAAATACAAAAATTAGCCGGGCGCGGTGGCGAGCGCCTGTAATCCCAGCTACTCGGAGGGCTGAGAGGCAGGAGAATCGCTTGAACCCGGGCGGCGGAGGTTGCAGTGAGCCGACATCGCGCCACTGCACTCCAGCAGGGGCAACAGAGTGAGACTCCATCTCAAAAAAAAAAAAA
>NW_016806950.1:1030369-1036804 GCF_001698545.2 Rhinopithecus bieti | reverse complement strand
GCAAGCTCCGCCTCCCGGGTTCACGCCATTCTCCTGTCTCAGCCTCCCGAGTAGCTGGGACTACAGGCGCCCGCCTCGTCGCCCGGCTAGTTTTTTGTATTTTTTAGTAGAGACGGGGTTTCACCGTATTAGCCAGGATGGTCTCGATCTCCTGACCTCGTGATCCGCCCGTCTCGGCCTCCCAAAGTGCTGGGATTACAGGCTTGAGCCACCGCGCCCGGCCTGAAACCCAGTCTTTACTAAAAATACAAAAATTACCCGAGCGTGGTGGCGCCTGCCTGTAATCCTAGCTATTTAGGAGGCTGAGGCAGGAGAATTACTTGAATGCGGGAGGTGGAGACTGCGGTGAGCCGAGGTCAGGCCATTGCACTCCAGCCTGGGCAACAAGTTTCACTCTCAACAAGAGCGAAACTCCGTTGCAAAAAAAAAAAAAAAAAAAAAAAAAAAAAAAGAAATCCTGCAATATGCAACAGTGTAGATGAACCTTGAGGATATTATGCTAAGTGAAACAGGCCAGTCACAGAAGACCAAATACTGCATGATTCCACTTATATGAGTTATCTAATATAGTCAAACTCACAGAAGTGGAGAGTAGAACGATGGTTGCCAGGGGCTGCAGGGAGTTGCTGATCAATAGGTCTAAAACGTCAATTCTGCAAGATGAAAAAACTCTAGAAATCGGCTGTACAACATTGTGCCTTTAATTAACAATACTGTATTGTATAGTTGAAAATCTAAGAGGGTCCGCCAGACATGGTGGCTCATGCCCGTAATCCCAGCACTTTTGGAGGCCAGGGCAAGAGGATCACTTGAGCCCAGGAATTTGAAACCAGTCTGGGCAACACAGTGAGACTCCCATCTCTACAAAAAAATTTAAAAATTAGCCAGGTGTGGTGGTATGTACCTGTAGTCCCAGCCACTTGGGAGGCTGAGGCAGGAGGATTGCTTGTGCCCAAGAGGTCAAGGCTTCAGTGAGTCTGGGTGACAGAGCAAGACTCTGTCTCAAGAAAACAAGAGAGAGAAGCCAGTTGGGAATCTATTGTAATAATATAGGTCAGAGATGGTGGTGATGGCTTAGACTATAGTGTTGTATTAGTTTTATATTACTGATGGAACAATTTACAGTCTATTTGCATAAAATAACAGAAATGTATTATCTTCACAGTTCTGGAGGTCAGAATCCCAAAATCAATTTCACTGGGCTGGCCTGGCGAGGTGGCTCACTCCTGTAATCCCACCACTTTGGGAGGCTGAGGCAGGCAGATCACGAGGTCAAGAGTTCAAGACCAGCCTGGCCAATATGGTGACATCCCTTCTCTACCAAAAATACAAAAATTAGCCAGGCGTGGTGGCTCACGCCTGTATTCCCAGCTACTTGGGAGGCTGAGGCAGAAGAATTGCTTGAACCCAGGGTTCAAGAGGTTGCAGTGAGCCGAGATGGTGCCACTGCACTCCAGTTGGGTGACAGAGCAAGACTTCATCTAAAAAAAAAAAAGTTCACAGGGCTAAAATTAAAATGTTAGTACGGCTACATTCCTTCTGTAGGCTTCAGGGGAGAATCCATTTCCTTGACTTTCCCAGCCCATAGAGGCCGCTACATTGCTGCCTCATTGCCTCTTCCCCAATTGTCAAAGCTGGCAGCATATCATCCTGCCTCCCTCTAGCCTCAGCTTCCATGCTTCCATGTTACCATCTCCTCTCTCTGTGACTCTTATCCTCCTGCCTCCCTCCTCCTGCCTCCCTCTTATAAAGACCTGTGGCATTACACTGAGCTCACCTGGATAATCCAGGATAATCTTCTCACATCTCAATATATTTAATTTAATCATATCTGCAAAGTTCTTTTTATCATGAGAGGTAACATAGTCACAAATAGATTCACAAGGAGACTGATATGCAGACAGGTTTGGAGGGTCATTATTTTGTCTACTACGAGTAGGAACAAGTAGAAACAGCTGAGCTGGAGAAGAATGCAGGCGACCGGGCACAATGGCTCATGCCTGTAATTCCACCACTTTGGGAGGCCAAGGCGGGCAGATCATCTGAGGTCAGGAGTTTGAGACCAGACTGGCCAACGTGGTGAAACTCCATCTCTACGAAAAATACAAAAATTAGCTGGGTGTGGTGGTGGACGACTGTAATCCCAGCTACCTGGGAGGCTGAAGCAGGAGAATCGCTTGAACCCAGGGGTCAGAGGTTGCAGTGAGCCAAGATGGTACTCCTGCACTCCAGCCTGGGTGAAAGAATGAGACTCCATCTTGAAAAAAAAAAAAAAAAAAAAAGGCCGGGCACAGTGGCTCATGCCTGTAATCCCAACACTTTGGGATCCCAAGCACAGGCGGATCACGAGGTCAGTAGATCGAGACCATCCTGGCTAACACAGTGAAACCCCATCTCTACTGAAAATACAAAAAAAGAAAATTAGCCGGGTGTGGTAGTGGGCACCTGTAGTCCCAGCTACTCGAGAGGCTGAGGCAGGAGAATGGCATGAACCCGGGAGGTGGAGCTTGCCGTGAGCCGAGATTGCGCCACTGCACTCCATCCTGGGTGACAGAGCAAGACTCCGTCTCAAAAAATTTAAATAAATAAATAATAAATAAATAAAAAAGAAGGCAAGCATCGAGATGATGACACATGGCAGGGAAGCCCAGCCTGATTTTTTTTTTTTTTCCTACCTGGCTGATTCAGGCCTGTAATCCCAGCACTTTGAGAAACCGAGGCTGCAGCCCAGCTTTGAGACCAGCCTGGGCAACGTGGCAAAACCCCATCTCTACAAAGTAAAGAAAGAAAGGGCCTGGCGTGATGGCTCACGCCTGTAATCCCAGCACTTTGGGAGGCCGAGGTGGGTGGATCACCTGAGGTCAGGAGTTCCAGACCAGTTTGGCCAACATGGTGAAACCACGTCTCTACTAAAAATACAAAAAATTAGCCGGTTGTGTTTGCGGGTGCCTGTAATCCTAGCTATTCTGGAGGCTGAGACAGGAGAATTGCTTGAACCCAGGAGGCAGAGGTTGCAGTGAGCCAAGATCGCACCACTGCACTCCAGCCTGGGCAACAGGAGCAAAACTTCGTCTTGGAAAAAAAAGAAAAGAAAAGAGAAAAATCCCACTGAGAAAGGGGCAAGTTTAGGGAAAAAAAGAGTTTATTTTTAAAACTCTTAAAAGAAAGTAACAAAGTACAGCCCCCTGTCGTCACAGGCATCATGTCCCAGTATTGAGGTGAACATGTTTCATTTAAGGTGACTAATTAATATTTAAGAGTATGCATTTGGAGGCCGGGCGCAGTGGCTGACACCTGTAATGCCAGCACTTTGGGAGGCCAAGGCAGGCAGATCACGAGGTCAGGAGATCGAGACCATCCTGGCTAAAACAGTGAAACCCCGTCTCTACTACAAATACAAAAAATTAGCCTGGCGTGATGGCGGGCGCCTGTAGTCCCAGCTACTCGGGAGGCTGAGGCAGGAGAATGGCATGAATCCGGGGGACAGAGCTTGCAGTGAGCGGAGATAGCGCCACTGCACTCCAGTCTGGGCGACAGAGCGAGACTCCGTCTCAAAAAAAGAAAAAAAGAGTATGCGTTTGGGAATACAGCTAATTCTGGAGTTCAGGGAAGAGGCCAGGGCTAGAAATATAATTCTGGGAGTTCTCAGTGTATAGATGATAATTGATGAAGGATGTAGTTAATCTCAGACATGTGCTGGATTCAGTTCACACTGGCTTGCAAGAAACAATGGTAAATTTTCCAGAATTTTTTTTTTTTTTTTTTTTTTTTTTTTTTGAGATGGAGTCTCTCCGTCAGGCTGGAATGCAGTGGCACAATCTCAGCTCACTGCAACCTCCACCTCCTGGGTTCAAGCGATTCACCTGCCTCAACCTCCCAAGTGGCTGGGACTACAGGCGCCTGTCCCCCCCCCCCTTTATTTTTTTTTTTTTTTTTTTTTTTTTAGTAGAGACTGGGGTTTCACTATGTTGGCCAGGCTAGTCTTGAACTCCTGACCTCGTGATCGGCCCGTCTCGGCCTCGCTATAGTGCTGGGATTACAGGCGTGAGCCACCGTGCCCAGCCCAGAATTATTTAAGCCAGTTGACTTTCTTTAGGTAGCTGGAAATGGTCAAGTGGGTGTATTTGCAACAGCCACCCCGGCAAACGCTACACACATCAGGTCACCCCCAAAGTCGGTTGCTAGCCATTCACCAGCACACCACTACATCTGACTGATTCTGTTTTCTCCAAAAAGGAAGAGGCGCCGGGCACTGTGGCTCAATCCTGTAATCCCAGCACTTTTGGAGGCCGAGGAAGGCGGATCACGAGACCAAGAAATCGAGATCAACCTGGCTAACACGGTGAAACCCCGTCTCTACTAAAAATACAAAAAATTAGCCGGGCGACGTGGCGGGCGCCTGCAGTCCCAACTACCCAGGAGGCTGAGGCAGAAGAATGACGTGAACCCGGGAGGCGGAGCTTGCAGTCAGCCCAGATCGCGCCACTACACTCCAGCCTGGGCAACAGAGCTAGACACCCTCTCAAAAAAAAAAAAAAAAAAAGGAAGAGGCAAGCTCTTCATCTGACAGCAAGAGGAGAAAGAAGGTGTGGAAAGTTTAAGATAGGAGAGAGTGTGTGAAATAGTCATTTTGGAGCATGAGAAAGCAAACATATTTGGGCAATAGTGAAGGAATGCCAGAGAGAAAGCATGTTTTACATTGGTGGAGTGGCACAAACTTGTGCACCTTTTTTCTTCAGCAACATTCAGCTGCTTGGGTGCAGGTTTGGTGGAATCCCATCGGTGAGTTTAATTAGGTTGTAGTTTGGTGATTACGACCAGGGCTTATCATGAACCAGGCACTGTGTCGACTACTTTGGGGAATGCAAAAAAAGAATGCAACGTGATCCCTACTCTCAAAAAATGCACAACCTTGGCCGGGTGTGGTGGCTCACGCCCGTACTCCCAGCATTTTGGGAGGCGGAGGCGGGCGGATCCCGAGGTCAGGAGTTTGAGACCAGCCTGACCAACATGGTGAAACCCCCATCTCTACTAAAAATACAAATATTAGACTGGCGTGGTGGCGCACGCCTGTAATCACAGCTACTGGCTGAGGCAGGAGAATCGCTTGAACTTGGGATGTAGAGGTTGCAGTGAGCCGAGATCACGCCACTGCACTCCCGACTGGGCGACAGAGTGAGACTCCGTCTCAAAAAAAATTAAAATAAATATTAAAATAAAAGAATTCCCAGATGCCAGAGGTAAAAAAGGCTGTAGTGAAAAAAAAAAAAAAAAAAGTCTGTAATGATGGAAAAGAGGGATCCCGTTGCACATCCGTACAAGACCCTCAAGCCAGAATCAGAGAGGACTTAGACTTCTCTTTTCTCTCCCACCACTTTACTTGGGTCCAGATCGCTTTATCATAGACACCAAACTATTGTGAATCACTGGAGGCAATGTCTGGTCAGTAAACTCTACATTTAAGGTGTAATCTTCCTATCTCTGATAGAGGGGGTATAGCTCAGGGGTAGAGCATTTGACTGCAGATCAAGAGGTCCCCGGTTCAAATCCGGGTGCCCCCTCACAGCTACCATTTTAAGACAGCAGCGGGCAAGAAAGATAAAACTATTTGAGCATTGTGTGGTGGAAAATGGGAAAATAATAAACTGCCCATTACCCCCTTATCTCCTTTGTAGACTTCACGTTCTGTAACATATATCAACATACAAACAGATAACATATGAGAATGTGATATCTGGAACTTTGGAGTGTTCTCTGAATCCCTGGTAGTTGAACTGTGATATGGGGAACCCTGGGTGCCATTAAGGCCCATTCTGTGGGGAAGAAAGGTTTTTTTTTTTTTTTTTTTGAGATAGTCGGGCTCTGTCGCCCAGGTTGGAATGCGCCTGCCTCCCAGATTCAAGCATCCTCCTGCCTCAGCCTCCCGAGTAGCTGGGATTACAGGCATGCAGCAACTCATTCGGCTAATTTTTGTATTTTTAGTAGAAACAGGGTTTCTCCATGTTGGTCAGGCTGATCTCGAACCCCTGACCTCTGGTGATCCACCCGTCTCGCCCTCCCGAAGTGCTAGGATTACAGGCGTGAACCACCGCACTCAGCCAGAATGATTATTTTCTTGGTAATATTAATGAGACCCTTTCTGTGCAGAGGAAAGAATCATTATTATTTATTTATTTATTTATTTATTTATTTATTTATTTATTTAGAGACAGAGTCTTGCTCTGTCGCCCAGGCTGGAGTGCAGTGGTGCGATCTAGGCTCACTGCAAGCTCCACCTCCTGGGTTCTGATCAGGTATACGAGCTTCCTGGAAGACCCCACACTCCTCCCTAAATCTTCACTCCAGCGTCCTCACCACAAAGACGACTCTGCCACTTTCACCTCCTCAGTTTACTTTCTTTTCTTTTTTAAATTTTTTTGTTTTTTTTTTTGAGAC
>NW_016806950.1:1023816-1027568 GCF_001698545.2 Rhinopithecus bieti | reverse complement strand
GATCACGAGGTCAGGAGATGGAGACCTTCCTGGCTAACACGGTGAAACCCTGTCTCTAACTAAAAATACAAAAAAATAGCCAGGCGTGGTGGCAGGCGCTTGTAGTCCCAGCTACTCAGGAAGCTGAGGCAGGAGAATGGTGTGAGCCCAGGATTGGAGCTTGCAGTGAACTGAGATCAGTGCCACTGCACTCCAGCCTGGGTGACAGAGTGAGACTCCATCTCAAAAAAAAAAAAAAAAAGAAGTGGCTCAGGGTGGCCCGGCGCGGTGTCTCACGCCTGTAATCACAGCACTTTGGGAGGCCAAGGCGAGTGGATCACAAGGTCAGGAGATCGAGACCATCCTGGCCAACATGGTGCAACCCCCATCTCTACCAAAAATACAAAAATTAGCTGGGCGTGGTGGCTTGTGCCTGTAATCCCAGGTACTCGAGAGCCTGAGGCAGGAGAACCGCTTGAACCAGGGAGTTGGATTTTGCAGTGAGCCGAGATGTTGCCACTGTGCTCCAACCTGGCGACAGAGCAAGATGCCATCTCAAAAAAAAAAAGTGGCTCGGGGAATAAACTGCTGGGGTTGCGAAATGGCTCAGAGAAGAAATATCTGAGCAGAGTTTTAAAAACAGGTTGGACGGGCATGGTGGCTCACACCTGTAATCCCAGCACTTTGGGAGGCTGAGGCAGATGGATTACTTGAGGTCAGGAGTTTGAGACTAGCCTGACCAACATGATGAAATCCCCATCTCTACTAAAAATTAAAAAAAAATTAAAAATTAAAAAAAAATTAGCTGGCCATGGTGGTGTACATCTGTAATCCCAGCTACTTGGGAGGCTGAAGCAGGAGAATCACTTTGAACCCTGGAGGCAGAGGTTGCAGTGTTGCAGTGAGCCGACATGGTGCCATTACACTCTGGCCTGAGCAACAAGAGCGAAACTCTGTCTCAAAGTAAATAAATAAATAAATAAATAAATAAATAACACACAGTGGCTAAAGCAGGTGAGTGCATAAATACAAGAAAGTGTGAATCTAAGCCATCTGTCCAGAAATCCTAAGTGGTTTGGTGTTTCTGGTGTGTGAAATGTAACAGGCAAGGTGGCAGAAGATGGAGCCAGGGAAGAGGCAGGCCATTTCAAGTGACTTTGATGCTGTGCTAAACAACTTGGACTTTATTCTGTAAGTACTGGAGGGTCAGCACATGTTTTTTGTTTGTTAGTTCGTTTTTTGTTTTGTTTTGTTTTGTTTTTGAGATGGAGTCTTGTCTCACTCTATGCCCAGGCTGGAGTGCAGTGGGGCAAGCTCAGCTCACTGCAACCTCTGCCTCCTGGGTTCAAGCGATTTTCCTGCTCAGCCTCCTGAATAGCTGGGATCACATGTGCGTGCCATCACCCCTGGCTAATTTTTGTATTTTTATTAGAGACAGTTTCACCATGTTGGCCAGGCTGGTCTTGAACTCCTGACCTCAGGTAATCTGCCTGCTTCAGTCTCCCAAAGTGCTGGGATTACAGGCGTGAGCCACCATGCCTGCCCAGCACATGAATTTAAGCAGTGGGAAATTATGGTCTGACCATATAGAGGCTGATGCAATAGCTTTGAACCAAAGGCAGAACTTAGAAGGCATGGGCAGAAAAATTTAGGAAATAGAGTCAAGTTGATGGACCTTGGTGACTGGATCTAGGAACCTGGGAGAAGAGAATTAATTGTGTCCCATTTTCTTGTTCAGACAGTGGTGGTAGTTCCAAACAAGAACACTGTTCCTCCTATAACCATACCCTTCTCCATCTTGGTTGACGGCAATGATATCTTCCAATTGCTCAGGCCTAAAGCCTTGGAGACATTTTGATTCCTATCTTTCATACCTCACATTTTATTGTCGCTACCTCCAAAACACATCCAGAATCTGACCACACATCACCTCAGCTCCTACCATTCTAGTGCAAACCACCATCATTTCTCCCATGGTTACTGCAATAGCTTCCTAATGGCTCTTCTTACTTCCATCCCTGTGTTCTCTCCCACAGTCTAGTCTCAACAACTCAACCACAGTGATCCTTCTGACACATTAGTCAAATCATGTCCTTCCTCTGCTTAAAATCAAACAATGGTTCCTTATTTCACTCAGCCAATGCCAAAGTCCACAGTGGTTTCATTCTATTACTTCCTTTTTTTTGAAACAGAGCTCTTGCTCTGTCACCTAGGCTGGAGTGCAATGGTATGATCTTGGCTCACTGCAACCTCCGCCTCCCGGGTTCACATGATTCTCCCGCCTCAACCCACTGAGTAGCTGGGATTACAGGCACCTACCGTCATGCATGGCTAATTTTTGTATTTTTGTAGAGACAGGGTTTCACCATGTTGGCCAGGCTGGTCTTGAACTCCTGACCTCGGGTGATCACCCGCCTTGGCCTCCCAAAGTGCTGGGATTACAGGTGTGAGCCACTGTTCCATTACTTCTGACTGCATTTCTTACTACTTTGCTCTTCACTCATCCTGTCCAATCACATCTGGCTTCCTTGCTGGTACTCATTCGGTTCAGGCACACCCCTGCCTTAGGGTTTCTTATTGGAAAATGACACAGGGTTTCCCTCTGTAGCCTAGGTTGGAGTGCAGTGCGGCAATCACAGCTCACTGCAGTCCTCAACTCCCGGGTTTAAGCGATCCTCCTGCCTCAGATTCACATGCTACCAGCTTATTTTATTTTATTTTATTTTATTTTATTTTATTTTTTTTGAGACGGAGTCTCGCTCTGTCACCCGGACTGGAGTGCAGTGGCCAGATCTCAGCTCACTGCAAGCTCCGCCTCCCGGGTTCACGCCATTCTCCTGCCTCAGCCTCCCGAGTAGCTGGGACTACAGGCGCCGCCACCTCGCCTAGCTAATTTTTTGTATTTTTCAGTAGAGACGGGGTTTCACCGGGTTAGCCAGGATGGTCTTGATCTCCTGACCTCGTGATCTGCCTGTCTCGGCCTCCCAAAGTGCTGGGATTACAGGCTTGAGCCACCGCGCCCGGCCTATTTATTTATTTTTTGGGACAAGGCCTCTGTTGCCCAGGCTGGAGTGCAGTGGTGCGCAATCATGGCTCACTGTAGTCTTAACCTCCTAGGCTGAAGTGATCCTCCTGTCTCAGCCTCCTGTGTAGTTAGGACCACAGGCACACGCCACCACGCTTGGCTAATTTTTTGATATTTTATAGAAATAGGGTCTCACTTTGTTGTTCAGGCTGATCTCAAACTCCTGAGGACAAGTGATCCTTCCACTGGGAATACAGGCCTGAGCCACTAAACTTGACCTATTCCTCATTCTAAAATATTATTTCCTTTAGCAAAAAATGGGTTTATTGTTATCTTACATGAAGCAATAAATGTGTAAATATCTCTTAACTTTAATTTATAACATGGTAAAATGTCATCAGATATAACCTATATAAACAAAAACTCCTTGAGGTATTTAATAATTAAGAGTGTAAAGGAGGCCAGGCAAGGGGGCTTATGCCTGTAATCCCAGCACTTTGGGAGGCCAAGGTGGGCTGATCACCTGAGGTCAGGAGTTTGAGACCAGCCGGACCAACATGGAGAAACCTCATCTCTAACAAAAACACAAAATTAGCCGAGCGAGGTGCCGCATGTCTGTAATCCCAGCTACTTGGGAGGCTGAGGCAGGAGAAGAGCTTGAACCCGGAGGCGGAGGTTGCGTTGAGCTGAGATCACACCATTGCACTCCAGCCTGGGCAACAAGAACAAAACTCCAACTCAAAAAAAA
>NW_016806950.1:1013421-1020547 GCF_001698545.2 Rhinopithecus bieti | reverse complement strand
TCCCAAAGTGCTGGGATTACAGGCTTGAGCCACCGCGCCCGGCCTATTTTATTTTATTTTAAGACAGAATCTCACTCTGTTGCCCAGGCTGGAGTGCAGTGGCGTGATCTGGGCTCACTGCAACCTCTGCCTCCCGGGTTCAAATGGGATTCTCCTGCCTCAGATTCCTGGGTACTTGGGATTACAGGTGCTCGCCACCATGCCCGGCTAATTTTGTATTTTAATAGATATGGAGTTTCACCATGATGGGCAGGCTGGTCTCAAACTTCTGACCTCAGATGATCTGTCTGCCTCAGTCTCCCAAATTGCTGGGATTATAGGCATGAGCCGCTGTGCCCAGTGCCACCAGCTAATTTTAAATGTTTTGTAGAGATGGACTCTCCCTGTGTTGCTCAGGTGGGTCTCAGACTCCTGGGCTCAAGGGATCCTCCTGCTTCAACCTCCAAAAGTGTTGGGATTACAGATGTGAGCCACTATGCCTGGTTTCATGTCAATATCTTTAATGAGGCCTACACTGACCATCCTCTCTCTCTCTCTCTGTCTTTCTGTATGTGTATTTATTTATTTATTTTGAGATGGAGTTTCACTCTTTATTGCCTAGGCTGGAGTGCAATGGCATGATCTTGGCTCACCACAAACCCTGCTCCCCGGCTTCAAGCCATTCTCCTGCCTCAGCCTCCCAAGTAGCTGGGATTATAGGAATGTGCCACCATGCCCAGCTAATTTTTGTATTTTTAGTAGAGCTAGGGTTTTGCCATGTTGACCAGGCTGGTCTTGAACTCCTGACCTCAGTTTATCTGCCCGCCTTGGCCTCCCGAAGTGCTGGGATTACAGGCATGAGCCACAACGGCCGGCTGTATTTGTTGTATATAGAAAAATGGGGTATTTCTGTGTTGTCCGGACTGGAGTGCAGTGGCTATTCACAGGTGTGATCAGGCCAGGCACAGTGGCTCATGCCTGTAATCCCAGCACTTTGGGAGGCTGTGATGGCAGGGTCCCTTGAGTTTGAGAGGTTGAGGCTGCAATCAGCCAGTCTGAAGTCTGGGCAACAGAGTGAGACCCTATCTAAAGAATAAAAATAAAAAAGGTGTGATCCTAGCTCTCTAAAGCTTCCAACTCATGGCCTCAAGTGTTCCTCCTCCACTGAAGCCTCTAACTCCTTCTCTCTCTCTCCTTCTTTCTTTTTTTCTTTTCTTTTCTTTTTTTTTTTTTTAGTGATGGGGTCTCGCTTTTTCACCCAGGCTGGAGTGCAGTGGTGGGATCTTGGCTCACTGCAACCTCTGCCTTCCGGGCTCAAGAGATTCTCCCACCTCAGCCTCCAGAACAGCTGGGGCTATAGGTGTGTGCCACCAAGGCCGGCTAATTTTGGTTAGTTTTTGTTTTTTGGAGACAGAGTCTTGCTCTGTTGCCCAGGCTGGAGTGCAGAGGCGCAATCCTGGCTCACTGCAACCTCCACCTCCTAGGTTCCAATGATTCTCATGCCTCAGCTTCCCGAGTAGCTGGGGACTGCAGGCACGCACCATGCCTGGCTGATTTTTTGTATTTTTAGTAGAGACAGAGTTTTGCCATGTTGCTTGGGCTGGGTCTTCAGCTTCTGAGCTCAGGCACTCTACCAGCCTCGGCCTCCCAAAGTGATAGAATTATAGGCATGAGCCACTGTGCCTGGCTAATTTCTGTATTTTTAGTAGAGACAGAGTTTTGCTATTTAGGGCAAGCTGGTCTCGAACTCCTGACCTCAAGTAATATAACCACTTTGGCCTCCCAAAGTGATGGAATTACAGGCGTGAGCCACCGCCCCGGCCCCATTTTTGTTTATCTATTTTTTTTGAGACAGAGTTTCAAACTCTCCTGTTGCCCAGGCTGGAGTGCAATGGTGCAATCTCGGCTCACCGCAACCTCTGCCTCCCGGGTTTCAAGCGATTCTCCTGCCTCAGACTCCTGACTAGCTGGGATTACAGGCATGCGCCACCACACCAGGCTAATTTTATATTTTTAGTAGAGATGGGGTTTCTCCAAGTTGGTCAGGCTGGTCTCAAACTCCCAACCTCAGGTGATCTGACCGCCTTGGCCTCCCAAAGTTCTGGGATTACAGGCGTGAGCCACTGTGCTCGGCCTTATTTATATATTTTTTGAGATAGACCCTGGCTGTATACCCCAGGCTGGAGTGCAGTAGCAGGACTTCAGCTCACTGCAACCTCCACCTCCTTGGTTCAAACGATTCTCCTGCCTCGGCCTCCCGAGTAACTGGGATTGCAGCCACCTGCCACCATGCCCGGCTAATATTTGTTTGTTTGTTTGCTTGTTTTTGTTTTGTTTTGTTTTGTTTTTTTGAGACAGAGTCTCACTCTGTCGCCCAGGCTGGAGTGCAGTGGTGAGATCTCGGCTCATTGCAAGCTCCACCTCCCGGGTTCACGCCATTCTCCTGACTCAGCCTCCCGAGTAGCTGAGACTAGAGGCGCCCGCCACCACGCCCGGCTAATTTTTTGTATTTTCTGTGGAGACGGCGGTTCACTGTGTTAGCCAGGATGGTCTCGATCTCCTGACTTCGTGATCCGCCTGCCTCCACCTCCCAAAGTGCTGGGATTACAGGTGTGAGCCACCGCCCCTGGCTAATGTTTGTATTTTTGTAGAAACCAGGTTTCGCCATTTTGGCCATGTTGGTCTTGAACTCCTGACCTCAGCTGATCTGCCTGCCTTGGTCTCCCAAAGTGTCGGGATTACAGGCGTCAGCCAGCGCGCCCGGCCGATTACCAGCTGATTTATATATATATCGGCCGTGGAGGTTGCGGTGAGCCACGACCGCGCCACTGCCCTCCAGCCTGGGCAACAAGAGCGAAACTCTGTCTCAAAAGAAAAAAAAAAGAAAAAAGAAAACAAAAAACCTGGTAGTCAATTTACTAAAATAGTTGACTTAAGCATCTGCAGTGGCGACTTCCACCTCAACTCCTGGCTCAATACTGATGGAAGTAACCTGCTTAACAATCTCAGAAGGACTGCGCAAGTCAATGAGTCGCTTGTGGATTCTCATGTGGAAACGATCCCATGTCTTAGAACCTTCACCACAAAGAGTTTTTCTTGTAGTGATTCTCAAAGTCTTGGCAGACATTCGAACTGGTCCTTTCACTTTGAGATTCTTTTCCTTTGCTCCTCTGATCAAGTCAGCACACACCTACTCCAGGGATTTTTATGGTGCGGCTCATTAGAGTGACTCGAATTCGTGAACTGCCACCTCCGCCTCCATGGGTGTTTTTCCGGTATCCTTAAAAGCCATGGCCACTGCGCGGCTTCCTGACCGACTGGTTCCTGGGCGAGAGCTAACAGCGGTGAGTCGGGAGCAGGAGCGTGAGGATTGGCGATCCGCAACACCTACGACGGCGTCTTCCTCAAAGGGCTATATATATATATATACATATATACACATATACATATATATATATATTTTTTTTGAGACGGAGTCTAGCTCTGTCGCCCAGGTTGGAGTGCAGTAGCGCGATCTCGGCTCCCTGCCACCTCCGCCTCCCGGGTTCAAGCGATTCTCCTGCCTCAGCCTCCTGAGTAGCTGTAGCCGGGATTACAGGCGCGTGCCACCATGCCCAGCTAACTTTTGTATTTTTAGTAGAGAGGGGGTTTCACTGTGTTGGCCAGGCTTGTCTCGATCTCCTGACCTCGTGATCCACCGGCCTCGGCCTCCCAAAGTGCTGGGATTACAAGCGTGAGCCACCAGGCCCGGCCACTATTTGTATTTTACACTTGATTTTGGCCAAAAGGCCAAGAAGCGATACTATTTATATTTTTATAATACTTATCCCCATCTAACATACTACATACTGCAATTATTTATTATATCTTTTGTTTAGTGTCTAATATCCTCCTCCACCTGCACCCCAGCAGAATGTAAACTCCATAAGGACAACAATGTTGATCTATTTTGTTGTCCGATGTAATCTGCTGTACGCCGTGGACAGAACCTGCTACAAAGTAGGAGCTCAATAAGTATTTGAATGAATGTATCGTGGGACGAGAAGAACCCAGGAGAAAGGGGCGGCTGAAGCTGTGAAAGGAGCAAGTGGCCTGGCGCGGGGGCTCACGCCTGCAATCCCAGCACTTTGACAGGCCAAGGCGGGCAGATCACTTGAGGTTAGAAATTCGAGACCAGCCTGGCCAACATGGCGAAACCCCGTCTCTACTAAAAATACAAAAATTAGCCCAGCGTTGTGGTGGGCGCCTGTGGTCTCAGCTACTCTGAGGCTGAGACAGAGAATTGCTTGAACCCAGGAGACGGAGGTTGCAGCGAGCTGAGAGCGCGCCACTATACTCCAGCCTGGGCAAGAGCGAGACTCCGTCTCAAAAAAAGAAAAAACAAGTGTGTGTGTTTGGGGGGAGGGGGGTCAATAAATAGAGCAATACTGTATATATAAAATACAGAATGGTATGGTACCAAGAACACATAGATGGAATGATCTGTAGCACTTCTCAATTGTATTACATTCAACGAAACCGTTTAGAGCTGGTTCTCCCCCCTCCCCCACTGTCTTTGTTTCTTTGGGAACCCCCCACACGGCACAAACTGTGTTTTAATTCCTATTCTCTAGTGTGCAGATAAGTGCCTGGCACGTATTCAGTTGTCGAAAGAGGTCGTGAGCAAGTTAACAAATCACTGCTTCCATGTCCCTAACTACTTTTAAGCTCGCGGAGATTTCCTATCTCTTGCGCTTCTACTTCAACGCCCACTTCAGAGAGGGCTCAAAGCGAAGTCGTGAACTTAATACGCAATAAGGCAGCGCCCAGAGGCGGAAGAGGCAGAGTTTTAAACATCGGCCACGTGACGAAGGTGGGCGGGGCGTCAAAGTTCATATCCCAGCGTCCTTTGAATCAACTTCCTTTTTTCCTTTTTCCGGCGTTCAAGATGTCGAAGCGAGGTGAGGTTTTGCTTCTGGAGGATCCTCCACCATCTGTCGTGCAGTGGCTGGCGGATTCGTCAGGAGCGGTGGCCCTAGGCAGCTGGGGCGCTTTGCTCTCCTTCAGGCCGGAGAGGGAGAGCCAGGCCATCGCAAGAGCACTGCCAGGGCCCTCGAAAGTGGCATGGGGTGCTGGAGAGTTGACATAGCAGGATCCCGACGTGAATATAGTCTGGATCCCACGAGATCGCTCTGCGAATAGGGCTATCGTATTGGGGTTGAAGTTAGACTGGGTTAGGCCCTGGTTTGCGCGACCTCTGCGGTCTTATGCTATGCAGGAGCGATTGCGTTTTGCGAAAGTTGGAACAAGGGCTGAGTCGTCTAGGTTCCTTAATTTCGATGTCAGAGTGGTCATAGTGAGAAATAGGCTACTTTCCGTGACAATCGGGTGGCACACGGGGACGGCATAAGTAAAATCCGAGCGAGCTAATCTATAGCGTACAGTCTGTCAAAGTATGTGCGGTGAATTACAGTTGAAGAGTATGAGGGGGAACTGCGAACCATGTCTAGATAGTGATCTCTTTATCCTGTTTACCTTCCCTTTATATCCACAGGACGTGGTGGGTCCTCTGGTGCGAAATTCCGGATTTCCTTGGGTCTTCCGGTAGGAGCTGTGATCAATTGTGCTGACAACACAGGTGAGGTCTTTGACTGCATGTTGCTATACTCCCCCTTTTAAAAGCACTCAGTGGGACTGTGCCTAATGACCTATTGAGCCGTCAAGAAAGGGGAGAGTGAAAACATCGCTTTTGGGTGAAGTGACAACATGTTGTGTTGTTTGCTTCAATCGGTGGTGTGACAAGGCGTTCTTGAGGACTAACTGCTTGGGCAGTCAGTGGAGGGAGGGACTTCGGAAGTGTTTGGGAAATGCTCTACTGATGGAACGGGCTGATCGGCCCTCAACATTTTTCATTTTTATTTACATTCTTTTGTAGGAGCCAAAAACCTGTATATCATCTCCGTGAAGGGGATCAAGGGACGGCTGAACAGACTTCCCGCTGCTGGTGTGGGTGACATGGTGATGGCCACAGTCAAGAAAGGCAAACCAGAGCTCAGAAAAAAGGGTGAGTAAACACTGAGCCCACCTTAATACTGATAAGTAGTGGGGGAACTCTTTCCTTTAATGGAAAATGGATCAGTTTTCAAGGCCTCAAGGTTGTTTTCCATTGAGAGGCAGTGTGAGATAAGTATCTTAAGTTTTTGTTCATATTATGTTGGAGGGGGGACCATCATCTTGTCATTTCCATACTTTAGATTTATTTATTTATTTATTTTTTGAGATGGGGTCTCCCTCTGTCGCTTAGCCCACACTGGAGGGCAATGGCACGATCTTGGCTCACTGCAACCTCTGCCTCCTGGGTTCTCAAAAAAAAAAAAAAAAAAAAATTAGAAAATGAAAACGAGAAGCTGCTCATTATTTTATTTTATTTATTTATTTTGAGACGTAGTCTCACTCTGTTGCCCAGGCTGGAGTGCAGTGGCACATATCTTTCTGTTCACTGCAACCTCCATCTCCCAGGCTCAAGTGATTGTCCTGCCTCAGCCTCCCGAGTAGCTGGGATCATAGGTGTGCGCCACCACACCCAGCTAATTGCTCATTACTTAATCTCAGACTACCCCCTCAAAAGTTTTCCTGTCAGGTATATGATTTAAAGGGGGAGGCCTCAAAATACTTGCTGTTTGTGTCCTGTCTGGCTTTAGAACTTCTGGTGTTTGATGCGTTTTAACTTCAGCTCTTGCACTTTTTTCCTGTGCCTGCCTAGTCTGTCTCTACCCTGGGATGTCTTGCTCTTCTAAAGAGTTCCTGGCCATCCCTTGATTTACAAATGTGATGTTGATTTGTTAGCCATGTATTACAGTTGCTCCTATTCATGTATCCACCCCACGATGCTCTCCAGTAGATTTTTAACCTTTGGGTTAGAAATCTTTTTTTGGCCGGGCGCGGTGGCTCAAGCCTGTAATCCCAGCACTTTGGGAGGCCGAGACGGGCGGATCATGAGGTCAGGAGATCGAGACCATCCTGGCTAATACGGTGAAACCCCGTCTCTACTAAAAAATACAAAAAACTAGCCGGGCGACGAGGCGGGCGCCTGTAGTCCCAGCTACTCGGGAGGCTGAGACAGGAGAATGGCGTGAACCCGGGAGGCGGAGCTTGCAGTGAGCTGAGA
>NW_016806950.1:1005471-1012974 GCF_001698545.2 Rhinopithecus bieti | reverse complement strand
AAAAAAAAAAAAAAAAAAAAAGAAATCTTTTTTTGTTCACCATTAATATCCACTTGAGGGCTTGGTATCCACTTGAGGGCTTGGTAGCACTGTGCTTGTGATTCAGCAATGGCATGGGCTTTTTCCTCTTCTCAGAACACTTCCTGGGTCTGATTGGTGGCCCAGGGAGCTGTCAGAGAAGAGCAGAGCAAATGGCCATCACTTTGTAGATGAGATGGCAGGAGAGTGGATTGTTGGTCTCAGTCAGTGGGGGGACAGACCAGACAGAGCTCAGAACACTTCAGTTTTAAAACGAGCTGTGCGTATCCAATTTTGTTAATGTCTTTTTTGGTCCTTGTTTCTGCTAAATGAATACATCCCCTCCCCTTGGAACTTAATAAATAACAAGCACAGAAATGTGCAAAAGGGCCAGGTCTATTTGTCTACTTGATGAACTTGTGAGCATTTAATGGTTTATAAGTAGAGGAGGGTCAGTAAGTATTGGCTACCTCATGTGTGTCCCATTGCTAACTTGGTTAGACTTATCTATTTTTTGTATAGTCTTCCTGTCGTTATAAAAATTCTGTGTAAGGACCCCACGCTAGTATCAGTGAAGATTGGAATCCAGGTGTGTCTGACTCTACAATAGTTCTTCACAAGCATTATATTTTACTGTGTAGTGATACTTGATTTTGAACGTTGGGAAAAGCATCTTTTTCACTTTAGTACAGATGGGTGTAAAAGTTACTTATGACACTGGAAAGTAAAACATTAAAAGTAAAACATAAAGCCTGGTGTTTGGGCCCAGGAATTCGAACTGTTTTCCAGTGTAAATCTGAATAGCTTGGTCTCTGCTCATTGCCAGGACTGGGAGCAGTTGGGGGTCCCAGGTCCCATTTCTACATCCCAATTCAGTGATACTGGGATCTTAATAACCCACCTGTGAGGTGAAGTTAGAAAAGGCATAGGCAAGGATAATTGTCGTCCTGAGAGTTTTACACTTGCGAGAAAATACTGGCAGCTTTGATTATAAGATGTGAATAGATGGTTGTGGTTCATGCCTATACCCCCAGCACTTTGGGAGTAAAAAAAAATCTGGGCATGGTGGTGAGCAGCTGTAGTCCAAGATACTGGAGAGGCTGAGGTGGGAGGATCACCTTAAAGATTGATTGATATTTACACTGTCTGAAACACTTGAGTGTACATTCTGTCTAGCTGGAAACTGCTTTTGTGGTGGCGTTGCGACTTGACAGGTTAATGACTGCTGTCCTTTTTTCTTCTCTCAGTACATCCAGCAGTGGTCATTCGACAACGAAAGTCATACCGTAGAAAAGATGGCGTGTTTCTTTATTTTGAAGATAATGCAGGGGTCATAGTGAACAATAAAGGCGAGATGAAAGGTAGGAACTCAGTCTGGCTTGTTCCTTAGGTCTCTGAGGTTGGGTGGGTTGTCTAGAAGTACAGGCCACGGATCCTCTGTTTGATGATGTCTTAACCTGTCCCCCACATGTTTTTTTTGTTTTTTGTTTTTTGTTTTTTTAATGCAGGTTCTGCCATTACAGGACCAGTAGCAAAGGAGTGTGCAGACTTGTGGCCCCGGATTGCATCCAATGCTGGCAGCATTGCATGATTCTCCAGTATATTTGTAAAAATAAAAATTTTAAACCCATTAAAAAGTATTTGTTGGCAGTGCTTGCCTCCCTGTTCACTTCTACACTTTTGGAGTCTCACTGTTACAGAGGCTGGAGTGCAGTGGGGAGATCTTGGCTCGCTGCAACCTCCACCTCCAGGGTTCAAGTAATTCTCCTGCCTCAGCCTCCCAAGTAGCTGGGATTACAGGCACCTGCCATCATGCCTGGCTAATTTTTGTATTTTTGGTGGAGACGGGGTTTCAACGTGTTGGCCAAACTGGACTCAAACTCCTGATCTCAAGTGATCTGCCCATCCCGGCCTCTATAATCTTTTTGACATGACCTGACCCCTGACCATTGCTTTTGTGAAATGGAAACACTGCGCTTTTTTTTTTAAACAATCCTTGCTTTTTTGTGAGTTTGCAGACTTTTGGCATTTTCCAATTGCTGTATTTGATTTTGGCTTCAAAAAGTATTTGGGTTTTGAGTCCCAAAAATAATAGTAGATACTGCTTGATGACTGGCTATACAAGATAGCTTCTCCTGCAGTGAGAAAGGCATTGAAATGGCTGCGCTGTGGCTTGCGCCTGTAATCCCAACACTTTGGGAGGCCAAAGCAGGCGGATCATGAGGTCAGGAATTCGAGACCAGGCTGACCAACATGGTGAAACCTCTTCTCTACTAAAAATACAAGTTAGCTGGGCATGGTGGTATACACCTGTAATCTCAGCTGACAGAATTGCTGGAACCTGGGAGGTGGAGATTGCAGCGAGTCGAGATCGTACCATTGCACTCCAGCCTGAGTGACAGGGCAAGATTCTGTTCCCCACCCCCCACAAAAAAAAAAGGCATTGAAGTTAAGATAGATCGTATAGTTAGATCCTGGACACACAGGGATTTTGAGGATTGATGTTAATGGGAGCCTGTCTATATGTACATTTTAGCAGTTAACAGGTTTGGAGTAAACTGAATATTTGTAGAACAACAGTAATTCCCATGTAGGTTTACTGTCATAGTGGAAGGTGATTAAGTTGATGGTACGTACAGGTATTTTGCTACGAAAATGTTTGGACAAACAGGATGATCGTGTAATTTATGTTCCAAGCTCTAGTTTGAGAATGAAAAAATGTGATAAAAATTTTGCCAACTGAACAGGCATAAAGCCCTGTTAAAAAAGGCACTTGGTCTTAAGGTAGGAGGTTGTTAGCATTTGTTTCTAAACTCTGTAAGAGTTGATTTAGGTGATACCCAGTGTCTGGGAAAAATGGATACTCGTTTAGAACAATACTTTGGGGGGAAGTGGACTAAATAGGGTTTTTAGATTAAGGTTTGTGTTCATATATCAGTATCTGCAAATAGCCATAAATGTCTCTGCCTGTAAGTTAGGTATAATACAAGCTCCATTTGGTATCAAAAAGAACTACCCTTAATGTCTTATGACTAGTTTATGGAATGTACCAGACCTAGAGAGGAGTTGTTCTAACCTGGAGCTTTTGAAAATGTGTCTGGTTCATACCCTAGACCAATTAGTCAGACTGCAGAATAGGACTCAGACATCAGAATTGTGAAGCTCCCAGGAGATTTCAAGGTACACCCAAGATTGAGAACCAGTACCATGTCTAGACTGAACCAGTCTTGGTTTTAGAATAATTAAATCTTGGCTGGGCGCGGTAGTTCACGCCTATAATCCCAGCACTTTAGGAGGCTGAGGTGGGTGGATCATCTGAGGTCAGGAGATCGAGACCAGCCTGTCCAACATGTTGAAACCCCATCTCTACTAAATACAAAATTAGCCAGGCGTAGTGGTGCATACTGTAATCCCAGCTACTTGGGAGGCTGAGGCAGGAGAATCGCTTGAACCCTGGAGGTGGAGGTTGCAGTGAGCCAAGATCCTGCGATTGCACTCCAGCCTGGGCAACAAGAGCGAAACTCCGTCTCGGGGGAAAGGAAAAAAAAGTATTAAATCTCTAGTTTGAGAGAGTTAGACCGTAACATCCCTGAGTATGGTCAATTTCAAGTCAGCTTTAGTGTGACAAGCCCCTAGGCCCACCTTTTATATTTTTATATATTATGGCAATATATGATCCTTATGTATTACCCTTAATCACTGCTATTTTTGAATTTTCTCTTTTCTGAGACAGTCTTGCTCTGTCACCCAGGCTGGAGTGCAGTGACACCATAGAAGCTCACTATACCCTTGAACTGCTGGACTCGGAATCCTCCTGCTGTGGCCTTCAAAGGGCCGCAATTACAAGTGTGAGCCACTGCATCCCACCTCACATTTTATGCTTTGGAGTTTTTGTTGACTTGGATTAAAAGCTTGATATTTACATTTCACTAAATGTTTTCCTTTGTCAGCTGGGCATGGTGGCTCACACCTGTAATCTCAGCACTTTGGAAGGCCGAGATGGGCTGATCACCTGAGATGAGGAGTTCAAGACCAGCCTGGCCAATATGGTGAAATCTCGTCTCTACTAAAAATAAAAAATTAGCTGGGCGTGGTGACACATGCCTGTAGTCCCAATTACTCGGCAGGCTGGGGCAGGAGAATTGCTTGAACCCAAGAGGCAGAGGTTGCAGTGGCGGAGGTTGCAGTGAGCCAGCCAGACTCCGTTTCACTCCTGGGCTCCGAGAGACTCCTGGGTTCTTATTGCCCAGATTGGAGTGCAGTGGTACAATCTCAGCTCACTGCAACCTCTGCCTCCTGGGTCCTAGCGATTCTCCTGCCTCAGCCTCCCAAGTAGGTGGAATTATAGGCATGCACCACCACGTCTGGCTAACTGTATTTTTAGTAGAGACAGGGTTTCTCCATGTTGATCAGGCTGGTCTCCAACTCCCATCCACAGGTGTTCCGCCCCACTCGGCCTCCCAAAGTGCTGGGATTACAGGTGTGAGCCACTGCGCCTGGCCAGATTTATATATACTTTTCCTTTGTCATCATTTACCTGCAAGTTTTTTCTAGGTAAAAGTTTTAATAGAATGGATTCAAGATATCAGATCTGATTTATAGGAGCTTGCAACTTGAACAGTAAAACATGTACTTTCATAATAAAAATAGTAGTAAATATACAAAATAGTAAATTCACTACAAGACCTAGTGGAGCATGCCCATTATCCCAGCTACTCTGGAGGCTGAGATGAGCAATCAAGTCTAGCTACAGGCACACAAAAAATTGGCTGGGTGTGGTGGTGTGCACCTTTAGTCTCAGCTACTCTGGAGGCTGAGGTGGGAGGATCACTTGAGCCCAGGAGGTCAAGGCTGCAGTGAGCAATGATCACACCACTGCACTGCACTCCAGCCTGGGCAAAACTGTCTCTATGAAAAAAACAAAACAGGCCAGGCCCAGTGGCTCACGCCTGTAACCCCAGCACTTTGGGAGGCCAAGGCGGGCAGATCACGAGGTCAGGAGATAAGACCATCCTGGCTAACATGGTGAAACCCCATCTCTACTAAAAATACATAAAAAAATTTAGCCGGGCTTGGCGGCGGGCCCCTGTAGTCCCAGCTGCTCGGGAGGCTGAGGCAGGAGAATGGCGTGAATCCAGGAGGCAGACCTTGCAGTGAGCCAAGATTGCGCCGCTGCACTCCAGCCTGGACGACAGAGCGAGACACCGTCCCCCCCCCAAAAAAAACATACAAAAAAACACTCCATCTCGGCCGGGCGCAGAAGCTCACGCCTGTAATCCCAACAATTTGAGAGGCCAAGGCAGGTGGATCACCTGAGGTCAGGAGTTCCATATCAGCCTGGCCAACATGGTGAAACACCCATCTCTACTAAAAATACAAAAATTAGCTGGGTGTGGTGATGGGGGCCTGTAATCCCAGCTACTCAGGAGGCTGAGGCAGGAGAATCGCTTGAACCCAGGAGGCGGAGGTTGCAGTGAGCCAAAATCGCGCCATTGCATTCCAGCGTGGTGACAATACCCAGACTCCGTCTCAAAAAAACAAAACAACGGCCATGGTGGCTCATGCCTGTAATCCCAGCACTTTGGGAGGCCAAGGTGGGTAGATCACCTGAGGTCAGGAGTTCAAGACTAGTCTGACCAACATGGTGAAACCCCGTCTCTACTAAAAATACAAAATCAGTTGGGTATGGTGGTGCATGCCTGTAATCCCAGCTACTTGGGAGGCTAAGGCAGGAGAATCGCTTGAACCCAGGAGACAGGTTGCAGTGAGCCGAGATCGCACCATTGCACTCCAGCCTTGGCTATAAGAGTGAAACTCCATCTCAAAGGAAAAACAAAAACATAACAAAAAACAAGGCCTGGCATGGTGGCTCACGCCTGTAATCCCAGCATTTTGGGAGGCTGAGATGGGCAGATCACGAGGTCAGGAGTTCAAGACCAGCCCGGCCAGAATGGTGAAACCCCATCTCTACTAAAAATACAAAAATTAGCTGGGCATGGTGGCGGGCGCCTGTAACCCCAGCTACTCAGGAGACTGAGACAGAAGAATCACTTGAACCCAGGAGGCAGAAGTTGCAGTGAGCCAAGATCACGCAATTGCACTCCAGCTTGGGCGACAGAATGAGACTCTGTCTCAAAACAAAAACAAAAACAAAATAAAACAAACAACACCTCCATCTCTACAAAAAAATTAGCTGGGTGTGGTTGTGTGTATCTGTACTCCCAGCTACTCTGGGGGCTGAGGCAGGAGAATCGCTTGAACCCAGGAAGCGGTGGCTGCAGTTAGCCTAGATGGCTCCATTGCACTGCAGCCGAGGCGACAGAGTGAGACTCTGTCTCAGAAATAAATAAAATAATAAGATATATAATTTATATAATTAGCTAGATCCATTGCTGTATGTGGAAACTAAAGGAAAATGAAAAAGAAAATTAGCTGGAGGAAAAATATGGTAATGTTTCCCCCCACTGTTTTGTTACTTTAAAGAACAGATAAGGCCAGTCCTGGTGGCTCATGGCTATAATCTTCCCAGCTTGGGAGGCCAAAGTGGGCTGATTACTTGAGCTCAGGAGTTCAAGACCAGTCTGGCTAACATAGTGAAACCCTGTCTCTATAAAAAATAGAAAAATTAGCCGGGCCTGGTGGCATGTGCTTGTAATCCCAGCTAATTGGAGGCTGAGGCAGAAGAATCGCTCGAGCCCGGGAGGCAGAGGTTGCAGTGAGTCAAGATCACAACACTGCATGCCAGCCTGGGAAATTGGAGTGAAACCATGTCTTGAGGGGGAAAAAAGAAGCATAAATAATAGTGGATGAAAATAATTGGGATGGGGCCGGGCATGGTGGCTCACACCTGTAATCACAGCACTTTGGGAGGCCAAGGCGGGAGGATCACTAGAGGTCAGGATTTTGAGACCAGCCTGGCCAACATGGTGAAACCGTTTCTACTAAAAATACAAAAATTACTCACGCCTGTAATCCCAGCACTTTCGGAGACCGAGGCAGGCAACTCACATGAGGTCAGCAGTTCAAGACCAGCCTGGTGAAACCCTGTCTCTAGAAAAAATATAAAAATTAGCTGGGCATGGTGGCGTGCACCTGTAAACCCAGGAGACAGAGGTTGCAGTGAGCCAAGATCACGCCACTGCACTCCAGCCTGGGCAACACAGCAAGACTCCATCTCAAAAAAATAAAAAAATAATAATAATAAAAATACAAAAATTAATGGCCGGGCGCTGTGGCTCATGCTTGTAATCCCAGCACTTTGCGAGGCTGAGGCAGTCGGATCACCTGAGGTTGGGAGTTTGAGACCAGCCTGACCAACATGGAGAAAGCCCGTCTCTACTAAAAATACAAAATTAGCCAGGCATGGTGGCAAATGCCTGTAATCCCAGCTACTAGGGAGGCTGAGGCAGGAGAATCACTTGAACCTGGGAGGTGGAGGTTGCAGTGAGCTGAGATGGCACCATTGCACTCCAGCCTGGGCAAGAA
>NW_016806950.1:977129-1004487 GCF_001698545.2 Rhinopithecus bieti | reverse complement strand
ATTTATATTTAAATATGTATACATAAAATAGACCAGGCACAGTGGCCCATGCCTGTAAGCCCAGCACTTTAGGAGGCCGAGGCGGGCTAATAATTTGAGGTCAGGAGTTCGAGACCAGCTTGGCCAACATGGCGAAATCCCGTTTCTACTAAAAATACCAAAATTAGCCAGGCTTAGTGGCGGGTGCCTGTAATCTCAGCTACTCAGGAGGCTGAGGCAGAGAATTGCTTGAACCTGGGAGGCACAGGTTGTAGTGAGCCGGGACTGAGCCACTGCACTCCAACCTGGGCGACAGAGTGAGACTTTGTCTTCAAAATAAATAAATAAATAAAAAGAATAAGTAAATAAATAATGTTAATTCGGGTGGGGCAGGATAATTGTTAACTGGACTAACTGGAAGTCAGCTAACTGGATTTGGGGAATCTCTTTGTTTTTTGTTTGTTTGTTTGTTTGAGACGGAGTCTCACTCTGTCACCCAGGCTGGAGTGCCGTGGCGCGATCCCGGCTCACCGCAAGCTCCGCCTCCCGGATTCACGCCATTCTCCTGCCTCAGCCTCCCGAGTAGCTGGAACTACAGACGTCCGCCACCACGCCCTGCTAATTTTGTGTAGTTTTAGTAGAGATGGGGTTTCACCGTGTTAGCCAGGATGGTCTCGATCTCCTGACCTCGTGATCTGCCCACCTCGGCCTCCCAAAGTGCTAGGACTACAAGCGTGAGCCGCCGCACCTGACCTTTTTTTTTTTTTTTTTTCGGTCTTTTGAGACAGGGTCTCCTCTCATCCAGGCTTGAGTGTGGCACAATCATGGCTCACTGCAGCCTCCACCTCCATGGCTCAGCCTGCAGTGCAGCTGGGTCCACAGGTGCGTGCCACCACACTCGGCTAAGTATTCATTTATTCAGTAGAGATGGGGTTTCGCTGTATTGCCCACGCTGGTCTTAAATTCCTGGGCTCAAGCGATACCCCCGCCTCGTTCTCCCAAAATGCTGGGGTTCCTGGCATGAGCCAACGCTCCTGGCCTAGGGAACCTTTCTAAGCTTCAACCTCTAGCTCTGTAAAATGAGAATTGGAAGTAGGTGCAATCTGAACTTTCTGATCAATTCCGGGTACAAGCTTTTCAACAAAACTGAGCTGAGGAAATAGCATGTAATACCGTGGGAAAAGAGAATACTCACCTTAAAGGAAAACTGGGGGAACGGGGCCTAATTGCACACCAACTGCCCACAATCAGTTATCCAGTGTCCTCCCCTTCACTTTCCAACTCCTCTTGCATAGTCAGTCTCTGGTCAACTTCCTCTGGGACCAAGCAAGCAAACTTCCCCCACTGCCTTAAGGACCCACCGGTCAACCCAGGGTGAGTGGAGACAATAGGGTTTGTGTTGCAGGGGTCCTTGACATCACGTAACAATGCACAGGGGTGTCCCCACCTAGGGTCCTCATTCCCTCCAGAAAGGCCCTCCAAGGCTACAGTGGTTGGGATGGCATACCTGAGCGAGTGTCGCCTGCGACTGGAGAAAGGCTTTATCTTGGACGGGGTGGCTGTGAGCACCACTGCCCGCGCTTATGGGCGCTCTAGGCCCAAGCTGTGGTCAGCGATTCCGCCCTACAATGCGCAGCAGGACTACCACGCCCGCAGCTACTTCCAGAGCCACGTGGTTCCGCCCGTTTTGCGGAAAACTGATCAGGTATACGAGCTTCCTGGAAGACCCCACACTCCTCCCTAAATCTTCACTCCAGCGTCCTCACCACAAAGACGACTCTGCCACTTTCACCTCCTCAGTTTACTTTCTTTTCTTTTTTAAATTTTTTTGTTTTTTTTTTTGAGACGGAGTCTCGCTCTGTCGCCCGGGCTGGAGTGCAGTGGCCGGATCTCAGCTCACTGCAAGCTCCGCCTCCCGGGTTTACGCCATTCTCCTGCCTCAGCCTCCGAAGTAGCTGGAACTACAGGCGCCCGCCACCTCACCCGGCTAGTTTTTTGTATTTTTTAGTAGAGACGGGGTTTCACCATGTTAGCCAGGATGGTCTCGATCTTCTGACCTCGTGATCCGTCCGTCTTGGCCTCCCAAAGTGCTGGGATTACAGGCTTGAGCCACCGCGCCCGGCCTCTTTTTTAAATTTTTATCTATTATTATTATTATTATTTTGAGACGGAGTCTCGCTCTGTCGCCCAGGCTGGAGTGTAGTGAGTGGCACCATCTTGGCTCACGGCAACCTCTGCCTCCTGGGTTTAAGCGATTCTCCTACATCGGGAGTAGCTGGGATTACAGGCACGCCACGAAGCCAGACTAATTTTGGTGTTTTTGGTAGAGACGGGGTTTCACCATGTTACCCAGACTGGGATTACAGGTTTGAGCCTGTAATTACAGGGTCTCACTCTTGCCCAGGCTGGAGTGCAGTGGTGCGGTCATGGCTCACTGCAGCTTCCACCTCCCAGGGTCAAGCGATCCTCCCACCTCAGCCTCGTGATTAGCCGGGACTACAGGCGCGCGCCACCCCGCCCGGCTAATTTTTTTTTTTTTTGTAGAGAGGGGGTCTCGCCATGTTACCCAGACTGCTCTTGAACTCCTGGGCTCACACTATTCTCCCGCCACCGCCTCCCAGTTTTCTTAATGAAGCCGGAGGACTGCAGGAGAGGGAGGACAGGTGTTGAGCGCAAGGTCCCGTCACAGAATGGCCTTCCAGCCCCGAATTTGAGAACAGACTCATTCCGGGTTTCTGCAAGGCAAGGGGATAGGGCTCAAAGCCAGCTTCTCCCAAACCAGTCGTCTCTTTGTCCTTTGTGACGTTACAGACCCGCCCTCTAGGGTGACCTCACACCGCAAATTCTCTAAATCCGCGAAAATCCGTGTGACCTCAGTGAGTAAGACAAAGGGAATTGACTTGACTTCCAGGGCGAGACGCCTTCCTCCTGTGACATCATAGTGGCAGGGCGTGGGGTTTGGTCTCTGGGTTCTTTGGTCTGAAGGGAGGGACACCTCTCAAACCTCTGCGGACCTCAGTTCCTCCCCCTGGCCTTTTCCCTCCTAGGTGTAGGCCCCTTCCCAGCAGAGTACACTAACCCCCCAGATCAAAGATTCCGAGACTATTTGCTGATGGTTCAATATTCCCGCCCAACATTTCGCTTCCAGCATTTGTGTTTCTACACAACAGTGGTGTGGAGAAGAGACAGGAGGACTCATGGGGTTATTCTGTGAACAGATCTTGGGGTTTGTGTGTGTGTGTGTGTGTGTAGTCCCAAATGTTTGTTTGCATAGGTCTGTGCAGTGCATGTATATGGACACACATGAGTCACATGTGTGTTGACGCATGTAATTTTTATTTTATTTATTTATTTTTTGAGACGGAGTCTCGCTCTGCCTCCCAGGTTCATGTCATTCTCCCGCCTCAGCCTCCTGTGTAGCTGGGACTACAGGCGCCTGCCACCATGTCCGGCTAATTTTTTGTATTTTTCGTAGAGACGGGGTTTCACTGTGTAAGCCAGGATGGTCTCCATCTCCTGACCTCGTGATCTGCTTGCCTCGGCCTCCCAAAGTGCTGGGATTTCAGGCATGAATCACCGCGCCCTGCCCAATTTTTCTTTCTTTCTTTCTTTTTTTTTTTTTTTTTTTTTTGAGACAGGGTCTTGTTCTGTCACCCTGGCTGGATTGCAGTGGCATAATTTTGGCTTACTGCAACCTCCGCCTTCCGTGTTCAAGCGATCCGCCCACTTCAGCCTCTCCAGTAGCTGGGACTACAGAGACCGGGTTTCACCATGTTGCCCAGGCTGGTCTTGAACTGCTGAGCTCAAGTGATCTGCCCTTCTCAGCCTCCCAAAGTGCTGGGACTACAGGCATGAGCCACCACACTGGCATCGACTGGTAATTTTACAACAGAAGGAACCAGAGTCTGGGGAGGGGAAAAGGAAGAACCCGTGTATTTAAAAACTTGAAAATGATAAGGTATACATATTTTGGAAAAGCTTTCTTTTTTTTTAGACAGAGTCTCACTCTGTCATCCAGGCTGGAGTGGAGTGGCCTGATCTTGGCTCACTGCAACCTTCGCTTCCTAGGTTCAAGCGATTCTCCTGCCTCAGCCTCCCAAGTAGCTGGGATTACAAGTGCCCGCCACCACACCCAGCTGATTTTTTGTATTTTTAGTAGAGACGGGGTTTCACTATGTTGGCCAGGCTGGTCTCGAACTCCTGACCGCAACTGATCCACCTGCCTCAGCCTCCCAAAGTGCTGGGATTACAGGCGTGAGCCACCACACCCGGCCTTGAAAAAGCTTTCCAATTTTCTTTTTCGAGACAGAGTGCCACTCTGTCACCCAGGCTGGAAGTGCAGTGGCACAGCTCACTGCAGCCTCGAACTGCTGGGCTTAAGAAATCCTCCAGTCTCAGCCTCCTGAGTAGGTGGGACTATAGGCGTGTGCTACCATGCCCAGTGGCTAATCTTTTAATTTTTTTTTTTTTTTTTGAGGCAGAGTCTCACCCTGTCGCCCAGGTTGGAGTACAGTGGTGTGATCTCGGCTCACTGCAACCTCAGCCTCCCGGGTTCAAGCGATTCTCCTGCCCCAGCCTCCCAAGTAGCTGAGATTACAGGCACCTGCCACAACGCCCAGCTAATATTTTGTAGTTTTAGTAGAGATGGGGTTTCACCATGTTGGCCAGGCTGGTCTCGAACTCCTGACCTTGTGATCTGCCCATCTTGGCCTCCCAAAGTGCTGAGATTACAGACGTGAGCCACCATACCCAGCCGCAATCTTTTAGTGTTTTGTTGAGATGGGTCTGACCATGTTACCTAGGCTGGTCTCAAACTTCTGGGTTCAAGCAATCCTCTTGCCTCAGCCTCCTAAAGTGCTGGGATTATAGGCACAAGCCACTGTGCCCAGTCTGTTTTTTTGTTTGTTTGTTTTTGAGAGGGAGTCTCACTTTATCTCCCAGACTGGAGTACAGTGGCATGATCTCAGCTCACTGCAACCTCTGTCTCCCGGGTTCAAGTGATTCTCCTGCCTCAGCCTCCTGAGTAGCTGGGATTATAGGCACACGCCACTACACCTGGTTAATTTTTGTATTTGTAGTAGGGGTTTCGCCATGTTGGCCAGGGTGGTCTCCAACTCTTGACCTCAGGTGATCCTCCTGCCTTGGCCTCCCACAGTGCTGGGATTATAGGTGTTAGCCACCGCTCCCAACCAACCTGTTTAATTTTAAAAGTATTATTGTCAAAACCACCATTTGTGGTAGGTATTATTTTCATTTAAATAAAGATAACATTTATACAACTTCATTATGCCAGGCCCTTTATCTGACCAAAACCACTTAAGTCTCACAGCAGGCCGCTGCAGTGACTCAATCCTGTAATCCCAGCACTTTGGGAGGCTGAGGCGGGTGGATCACCTGAGTTCAAGAGTTTGAGACCAGCCTGGCCAATTAGCTGGGCATGGTGGCGCATGCCTGTAATCCTAGTTACTCAGGAGGCTGAGGCAGGAGAATTGTTTGAACCCAGGAGGCAGAGGTTGCAGTGAGCCAAGGTGGCAACACTGCACTCCAGCCTGGGCGACAGTGTGAGACCATGTCTCAAAAAACAAACCTCACAGCAATATTCCTTTTACTGATGGGGAAATTGAGGCCCAGAAAAGCTGTGTAATTGGCCCAAGTTCACAAAGCCTGTTAATGGTTGAGCTAGAGTTAGAACCCAGCCTGTCTGGCAGCAGAGACTGAGCCTTCAGCTGCCAAGCTCAACTGCCCCTCCCTGAGAGGCAATAGGTTCTTCTTTTTTTTTTTGAGACGGAGTTTGGCTCTTGTTGCCCAGGCTGGAGTGCAATGGCCAGATCTTGGCTCACTGCAACTTCTGCCCCAGGGTTCAAGCAATTCTACTGCCTCAGCCTCCTGAGCAGCTGGGATTACAGACGCCTGCCACCATGCCCAGCTAATTTTTTGTATTTTTAGTAGAGATGGGGTTTCGCCATGTTGGCAAGGCTAGTCTCGAACTCCTGGCCTCAGGTAATCCACCCACCTCGGCCTTCCAAAGTGCTGGGATTACAGGCCTGAGCCACTGCGCCTGGGCTGGTTCTTAAATATATTTAGTCTGTCTGCCCCAGTTACCTAAGGCTCTGTCCTCTTCCCTCTCCCCACAGCAAACCCCAGGGCAGTTTGCACTGTGCCCCCCTCAACATTGTAGCTGACAGTCTTCTGTATTCTCTTCCCCACTTTCAGGATCATGGCGGTACAGGAAGGGATGGCTGGATAGTAGACTATATCCACATCTTCGGGCAAGGACAGAGATACCTCAACAGGAGAAATTGGGCAGGGACAGGCAAGTGCTGCCTCCCTTTCCAGCCTCATCATGGTTCCTGGGCCATAGCAAGGCCTGGTTGAGGGGAAGAGGCTAAGGGACTGCATCCTTCCAGGTTTTCTTCACATACATGAGCATATGGTGCCACAATGCTCCCTGATATTAGTTAATAAGCACCAGTACTGTATGTCAGGCCCCAATTTTTTTTTTTTTTTTTTTTTTGAGACATGGTCTCAGTCTGTCACCCAAACTGGATTGCATGAAATGCAGTAGCACGGATGAGTGTGGTGGCTCATGCCTGTAATCCCAGCACTTTGGGAGGCTGAGGCAGGTGGATCACTTGAGGTCAGGAGTTCCAAACCAGCCTGGCCAACCTGGTTAAACCCTGTCTCTACTAAAAATACAAAAAGACAATTAGCCGGGCGTGGTGGCTTGTGCCTGGAATCCCAGCTACTTGGGAGGCTGAGGCAGGAGAACTGCTTGAACCCAGGAGGTGGAGGTTGCAATGAGCCAAGATCATGCCACTGCACTCCAGCCTGGGCGACACAGCAAGACTCCATTTAAAAAAAAAAAAAAAAGAAATGCAGTAGCACAATTACTACTCACTGCAGTCTTGACCTCCTGGGCTTGAGCAATCCTCCCACCTCAGCCTCCTGAGCAGCTGGGCCCACAGGTGTGCACCACCACACTCAGTTAATTTTTTTATTTTTTGTACAGATGGAGTCTCCCTATGTGGCCCAGGCTGGTCTTGAACTCCTAGGCTCAAGTGATCCTCTGGCCTCAGCCTCCCAAAGTGCTGGCATTATAGACATGAGCCATTTGTTAGGCACTTTTCACCCTTATACTAACCCCACAGCACAGGTAGGAAACAAGTTTCTTTAGTTAAAGTAATTTGGCAAGAGGGCTGAGCTGGAATTAATATTCTGCTCTTCCTGGCCTGGTACAGTGGCTCATGCTCATGCCTGTAATCCCAGCAGTTAGGGAGGCTGAGGCAGGCAGATCACGAGGTTAAGAGTTCAAGACCAGCCTGGCCAACATAGTAAAACCCCGTCTCTACTAAAAATACAAACAATTGGCCAGGCGTGTTGGCGGGCACCTATAATCCCAGCTACTCAAGAGGCTGATGCAGGATAATCTCTTGAATCCAGGAGGCAGAGGTTGCAGTGATCCAAGATTGCATCATTGCACTCCAGCCTGGGCGACAGTGTGAGACTCCGTCTCAAAAACAAATGAACAAAAATATTCTGCTCTTCCCAACTCTGAAGCCCCTGTTCCCCTCACTGCTGCATCCTGCTCATTTTCCAGGCCCAGGTTAACAACAATGGGAAAGAGTTGAGAGATATTTTTCTTTTTTTTGAGACTGAGTTTTGCTGTGTTGCCCAGGCTGGAGTGCAGTGGCACGATCTCGGCTCACTGCAAGCTCTGCCTCTTGCGTTCACACCATTCTCCTGCCTCAGCCTCCCAGGTAGCTGGGACTACAGGCACCTGCCACCACGCCCAGCTAATTTTTTGTATTTTTAGTACAGACAGGGTTTCATTGTGTTAGCCAGGATGGTCTCGAGCTCCTGACCTCGTGATCCACCCGCCTCGGCCTCATAAAGTGCTGGGATTACAGGCGTGAGCCACCGCGCCCGGCCGAGATATTTTTCTAACAGGGTAAACCCTCCTCCCAGCCCAGCTCCACCATCGTGGGTCACTTCTCTAGTCACATGATACTTTGTGCCATTTGGCCCAATTGATCTTGATCTCATCCATTTTTTCCACATGGGTCAGAGGCAAAGGTGAGATTTTTCTCATTTCTTGTGGGAGAAAAGCAAGCTTTGCCAAACCCAGAATTTCTGGCCCTTCCTGTCCCAGCACAAACCATTCACAGTTTTCCTGCAATTATTCCTGGTGGGGGGTTTTATTTCTAGGAAGCCTTCTGTCCCTCAGCCTCACCAGCCCTTGGCTTTTCAGCCCAGAGGCTCAGGGAATTTGAGGATTGCATGTTCAGCTGTGGGCATGGGGAATGCAAGTGACTATGCCTGGTTGGCATCCCATACCACACCCAGGGGAATGGGGAAGCCAAGAGGTGGGCTGAATGCAGGCTCAGGCCTCTCTCTCCTTGCCCCCAAGGGCATTCTCTCCAGCAGGTGACTGGGCACGACCACTACAATGCTGATCTGAAACCAATCTATGGGTTCAATGGAAGGTTTGGCTACCGCCGGAACACTCCAGCCCTCCGTCGGAGCACGTCCGTCTTTGGAGAGGTCACCCACTTCCCTCTGTTCTAACAGCATCTTTTCCCTTCCTAACCATCGACCTGAATTTCTAAGACAAATGTTTAGATGAACTCTTAATGTGTTTTTACGTTAAAAAATTTAATTTGTGTCTCCACGTGTGCTGTTTCTTCCCTGAGATTGGAGGAATGAGCCAGTTCTACCCTTGGCTTTTCTTCCCCCTGGAGAGGAGGTGAGAGGAGAAAGGGCTTCTCAGGCCTACACCCTTGCACTCCATACTAACGAGTGCCAGGTTTGAAAGGAGGGGCTTCAGTTCTCCCCTACCAGTGGGACAAGAAGGAGCCACACTACTCAACCTCAATAAAGCACTTCCCCAGCTGTCAGCAGAGCCCCAGGTCAGAGCTGGCTATTGTTTCCATCAAGAACAGAGCAAAGGCCAAGCTCCTTGGCCTACGCCTGTAATCCCAGCACTCTGGGAGGCCGAGATGGGAGAATTGCTTGAGCTCAGGCAGGTGGATCACTTGAGACCAGCCTGGGCAATATGATGAAACAGTCTTTACTAAACATATACATATGTTTATGTGTGTGTGTGTGTGTATGTTTATGTACATATATGTGTATAGATATGTATATATATAGAGATAGAGAGAGAGAGAAGGAGAGAGAGAGAGAGACTCATTCTGTTAGCCCAGACTGGAGTGCAGTGGTGTGATCTCAGCTCACTGCAACCTCTGCCTCCAGGGATTCAAGCAATTCTCCTGCCTCAGCCTCCCTAGTAGCTGGAATTACAAGTGCCTGCCACCACTCCCAGCTAGTTATTTCGTATTTTTAGTGGGGGCGGGGTTTCACCGTTTTGGTCAGGCTAGTCTCGAACTCCTGACCTCATCTCGGCCTCCCTGAGTGCTGGGATTACAGGCGTGAGTCACCCTCCTGGCCCAGGATGTCATTTTTCAAGTGTTCCCTTTCAGTTTATTGGTGGCCAATGGAAAAGCCAAACCAGATGATGGATAATTAAGAAGGTGGGGCTTTAGAATACAAAACTTGCCAGAACTCGTGTGGGTGGAACTTGATTGTATTGAGTCACCATAAGTGGACACGGAAGGAATGTATAATGGACAGAGGGGGTATGGCTCAGGGGTAGAGCATTTGACTGCAGATCAAGAGGTCCCCGGTTCGAATCCGGGTGCCCCCTGCCATGATGTTTTCTGACTACCATTCCATTTAACAGCAAATACTGTCAGCCACAGTATCACCAGAAAAGATGAAGGAACTTTCAACTTGCTCTTGTGCTAAAACTGTTATTCCCACATTCCAGCTCACCTTTAGGACAAAAAGCCCCTCTAGGACCTCATTTGTCTTCAGTTAAGACCAAGTCCCTGGGGAGATTCTAAATCTATGAGTGAGTCTGAGAGCTGTGAACACAATTTGCTAATTGGATGGGTGTCGGAGTATAGATGGAAATGTATGTATTTTTGAAAACTTAGTACATGCCAAGCTGCCTCGAATTAAAACATGAAAGAAGGGCCAGGGCTAGGCGCGGTGGCTCACGCCTATAATCCCAGCGCTTTGGGAAGCCGAGGCGGGCGAATCACAGGTCAGGAGTTTGAGAGCAGACTGGCCAACGTGGTGAAACCTCCATCTCTACTAAAAATACAAAAAATTAGCCGGGTGTGGTGGTGCGCACCTGTAATCCCAGCTACTCGGGAGGCTGAGGCAGGAGAATCGCTTGAACCTGGGAGGCCGTGGTTGCAGTCAGCCGAGACCGCACCACAGCACTCCAGCCTGGGCAACAGAGCGAGACTCTGTCTAAAAAAAAAAAGTTCGAGACCAGCCTGACCAATATGGTGAAACCCTGTCTCTACTAAAAATACAAAAAATTAGCCGGGTGTGGTGACGCACGCCTGTAATCCCAGCTACTTGAGGGGCTGAGGCAGGAGAATTGCTTGAACCTGGGAGGCGGAGGTTGCAGTGAGCTGAGATCGTGCTGTTGCACTCCAGCCTGGGCGACAGAGCCAGACACCGTTTCAAAAAAAAAAAAGAAAGAAAGAAAGAAAAGAAAGAGAGAAAGAAAGAAAGAAAATAAAAGAAGGAAGGTGAGCACAGTGGCTCACACCTGTAATCACAGAACTCTGAGAGGCCGAGGCGGGCGGATCATGAGGTCAGGAGATGGAGACCCTCCTGGCTAACACGGTGAAACCCCGCCTCTACTAAAAATACAAAAAAATTAGCCAGGCGTGGTGGTGGGCGCCTGTAGTTCCAGCTACTAGGGAGGCTGAGGCAGGTGAATGGCTTGAACCCAGGAGGCGGAGCTTGCAGTGAGCTGAGATTGCGCCACTGCACTCGAGCCTGGGCGACAGAGCAAGACTCCCTCTCAAAAAAAGAAAAGAAGGAAAAAAGGAAGGAAAGCAAGAAAGAAAGAGGAAGAAAAGAAGGAAAGAAGGAAGGAAAGAAAAAGAAGGAAGGAAAGAAAAAGAAAAAGAAGGAAAGAAGGAAGGAAAGAAAGAAGGAGGGAAGAAAGGAAGAAAAGAAGGAAAGGAGGAAAGAAAGAAGAGATAAAGAAGGAAAGAAGGAGGAAGGAAAGAAAAGAGATAAAGAAGGAAAGAAGGAAGGAAAGAAAAGAAAAAGAAGGAAACAAAGAAGGAAGGAAAGAAAGACAAAGAAAGAAAAGGAAGGAAGGAAAGAAACAGAGGAAAGGAGGCCGGGCGCGGTGGCTCAAGCCTGTAATCCCAGCACTTTTGGAGGCTGAGGCGGGCGGATCACGAGGTCAGGAGATCGAGACCATCCTGGCTAACACGGTGAAACCCCGTCTCTACTAAAATACAAAAAAATTAGCCAGGCATGGTGGCGGGCGCCTGTAGTCCCAGCTACTCGGGAGGCTGAGGCAGGAGAATGGGGTGAACCCGGGAGGTGGAGCTTGTAGTGAGCCGTGATCGCGCCACTGCACTCCAGCCTGGGCGACAGACTGAGACTCTGTCTGGAAAAAAAAAAAAAGAAAAAGAAAGAAAGAAGGAAGGAAAGAAAGAGAAAGAAAAGAAGGAAAAGAGAGAAAGAGAAAGAAAAGAAGGAAGGAAAGAAAGAAGAAAGGAGAAAGAAAAGAAGGAAAGAAAGAGAAAGGCCAGGCACGGGGGTTCACACCTGTAATCCCACCAGCACTATGGGAGGCTGAGGTGGGTGGATTGCGGGGTCAGGAGCTCAAGACCAGCCTGACCAACATGGTGAAACCCCGTCTCTACTAAAAATACAAAAATTACCCGGGCCTGGTGGCGTGCACCTGTAATCCTACCTACTCGGGAGGCTGAGACAGGAGAATCGTTTGAACCCGGGAGGCGGAGGTTGCAATGAGCCAAGATCATGCCATTGCACTCCCAGTGAGGCTCTGTCTCAAAAAAAAAAAAAGAAGAGAGAGAGAGAAAGAGAGAGAAGGAAGGAAGGAAGGAAGAGAAGGAAGGAAAAAGAAAAGAAGGAAGGAAGGAAAGAAAGAGAAAGGAAGGAAGGAAGGAAGGGAGGGAGGGAAGGAAGGAAGGGCTGACTGTGGTGGCTCACACATGTAATCCCAGCACTTTGGGAGGACAAGGCGGCGCATCACCTGAGGTCAGGAGCTGGAGACCAGCTTGGCCAACATGGTGAAACCTGTCTCTACTAAAAATACGAAAATTATCCGGGCATAGTGGCATGCACCTGTAATTCCGGCTACTTGGGAGGCTGAGGCACCAGAATCGCTTGAATCTGGGAGGCGGAGGTTGTGTTAGCCGAGATTGCACCATTGAACTCCAGCCTGGGCAAAAAGAGTGAGACTCTCTTAAAAAAAAGAGGCTGGGCGCGGTGGCTCAAGCCTGTAATCCCAGCACTTTGGGAGGCCGAGACGGGCGATCACGAGGTCAGGAGATCGAGACCATCTTGGCAAACATGGTGAAACCCCGTCTCTACTAAAAATACACACAAAAAAACTAGCCGGGCGAGGTGGCGGGCGCCTGTAGTCCCAGCTACTCAGGAGGCTGAGGCAGGAGAATGGCGCGAACCTGGGAGGCGGAGCTTGCAGTGAGTCGAGATGGCACCACTGTACTCCAGCCTGGGCGACAGAGCGAGACTCCGTCTCAAAAAAAAAAAAAAAAGAAAGAAAAGAAAAAGAATTGCTTATACTTAAATGTAAGGGGCATATGTCACATTCTGGGTGGTATACTTCAGCTTTACACTTTACATCTTTTTTTTTTTTTTTGAAAGAGGGTTTCACTCTGACACCCAGGCTGCAGTGTAGTAGCATGATCACGGCTCACTGCAGCCTGAAAGTCATGGACTCAAGCAATACTCCTGCCTCAGCCTCCCCAGCAACTGGGACTACAGGCATGTGCCACTACACCTGGCTAATGTTTTCGTTTTTTTAAACATAAGTAGAGAGGAGGTCTTGCTATATTGCTCAGGCTGGTCTCCAACTCTTGGGCTCAAGTGATTCTCCCACCTCAGCCCCTGAAAGTGCTGGGACTACAAGTGTGAGCACCATGCCCAGCTTCACATTTTGCGTCTGTGTGTCCCAAGTGTGGAATGGGTACTGCAGACATTTGCAATTTAACTGGAGATAGACAAAAACACCGAATCACACAGTGAAAAAATTATTCCCTTTCCTATCCTCAGTAACTTAAGAAAAAAGTCGTTTAAAAATTTTTTTTTAAAGAGATGGAGTCTCACTCTGTCACCCAGGCTGAACTACAGTGGCACAATCACAACTCACTGTAGCTTCCATCTCCTGGACTCAAGTGATCCTCCTGCCTCAGCCTTCCAAGTAGCTGGGATTATAGGTATGTGCCACCATGCCCAGCACTATACACTCTTTGAATAAAAAAGAGGGAGATTGACCAGGCGCGGTGGCTCATGCCTGTAATCCTAGCACTTTGGATTTAGAAGATTTTAGAAGTGTTAGAGAGCTGGCACCAAATAAGAATTCCTCCTGTCAGGCACGGTGGTGGCTCCAGCCTGTAATCCCAGCTCCTCTGGAGACTGAAGTGGGAGCATCACTTGAGTCTAGGAATCAAGATCAGCTTAACCAATATATTTAGACCCTGACCAACATAGAGACCCATTTCAAGAAAAATAAAATGTATCTAGTGTTTAATAATGTCATATTTAGGCCGGGTGTGGTGGCTCACACCTGTAATCCCAGCACTTTTGGAGGCCGAGGTGGGCGGATCACGAGGTCAGGAGATTGAGACCATCTTGGCCAACATGGTGAAACCCCATCTCTACAAAAAACATAAAAAATTAGCTGGATGTGGTGGCGCGTGCCTGTAATCCCAGCTACTTGGGAGGCTGAGCCAGGGGAATTGCTTGAACCTGGGAGGTAGAGGTTGCAGTGAGCTGAGATCGCACCACTGTACTCCAGCCTGCCGAGAGAGCAAGACTCTGTCTCAAAAAAAAAAAGAAAGAGTAATTCTTAGTTTCCATTCCTATTTTATTTATGGCAAGTAATACTGATTCTCTTCAATAGCTTTATTGATATAATTTACATGCTGTGCAATTCAGCCATCAAAAGCCTACAATTCAATCATTTTTAGTATATTCACAAAGTTGTTCACCCATCAATACAATCAATTTTAGCACAACTTCATCACACCAAACTGAAATTCCATACCCATTGGCAATCAACTTCCTATTTCCTCCCAACCTACCCATCTCTAGGCAACTACCAATCTACTTTCTGTCTCTATTGATTTGCCTATTATAGAAATTTCTTATAAA
Organism: Rhinopithecus bieti; assembly: GCF_001698545.2. Lineage (NCBI taxonomy): Eukaryota > Metazoa > Chordata > Mammalia > Primates > Cercopithecidae > Rhinopithecus > Rhinopithecus bieti. The sequence continues at coordinate 990,267 of NW_016806950.1, read as the reverse complement.
TGGAATGATACATGTGGTCTTTTGTGACTGGCTTTTTTCACATAGCATACTGTTTTCAAAGTCTTTTATTTTTATTTTTTGGAGATGGAGTTTCACTCTGTCGCCCAAGCTGGAGGTCAGTGGTGTGATCTTGGCTCACCACAACCTCCGCCCCCCTGGTTCAAGCGATTCTCCTGCCTCAGCCTCCCGAGTAGCTGGGACTATGGGCACGTGCCACCACACACAGCTAATTTTTTGTATTTTAGTTGAAACGGGGTTTCACTGTGTTAGCCAGGATGATCCTGATCTCCTGACCTCATGATCTGCCTGCCTCAGCCTCCCAAAGTGCTTGGATTACAGGCATGAGCCACCATGCCTGGCCAGTACTTCTTTTTTATGGCCAAACAATATTCCACTGTGTGGATATACCATACTTTATTTATCCATTAGTCATCATCGGGTAATTGATATGTTTTGATTCCCTGCCCTGTTTTTTGAGAGAGAGTCTCACTCTGTTGCCCAGGCTGGAGTGCAGTAGTGCAATCTTGGCTCACTGCAGCCTCTGAATCCTGGGTTCTCAGCCTCCCGAATAGTTGGGATTACAGATGTGCACCACCACAACCAGCTAATTTTTTATTTTATTTTATTTATTTATTTATTTTGAGACGGAGTCGCGCTCTGTCGCCCTNCACATAGCATACTGTTTTCAAAGTCTTTTATTTTTATTTTTTGGAGATGGAGTTTCACTCTGTCGCCCAAGCTGGAGGTCAGTGGTGTGATCTTGGCTCACCACAACCTCCGCCCCCCTGGTTCAAGCGATTCTCCTGCCTCAGCCTCCCGAGTAGCTGGGACTATGGGCACGTGCCACCACACACAGCTAATTTTTTGTATTTTTAGTTGAAACGGGGTTTCACTGTGTTAGCCAGGATGATCCTGATCTCCTGACCTCATGATCTGCCTGCCTCAGCCTCCCAAAGTGCTTGGATTACAGGCATGAGCCACCATGCCTGGCCAGTACTTCTTTTTTATGGCCAAACAATATTCCACTGTGTGGATATACCATACTTTATTTATCCATTAGTCATCATCGGGTAATTGATATGTTTTGATTCCCTGCCCTGTTTTTTGAGAGAGAGTCTCACTCTGTTGCCCAGGCTGGAGTGCAGTAGTGCAATCTTGGCTCACTGCAGCCTCTGAATCCTGGGTTCTCAGCCTCCCGAATAGTTGGGATTACAGATGTGCACCACCACAACCAGCTAATTTTTTATTTTTATTTTTATTTATTTATTTATTTTTGAGACGGAGTCGCGCTCTGTCGCCCTGGCTGGAGTACAGTGGCCGGATCTCAGCTCACTGCAAGCTCCGCCTCCCGGGTTTACGCCATTCTCTCGCCTCAGCCTCCCCGAGTAGCTGGGACTACAGGCGCCCGCCACCTCGCCCGGCTAATTTTTGGTATTTTTTTTTAGTAGAGACGGGGTTTCACCGTGTTAGCCAGGATGGTCTTGATCTCCTGACCTCGTGATCCGCCCGTCTCAGCCTCCCAAAGTGCTGGGATTACAGGCTTGAGCCACTGCGCCTAGCCCTAATTTTTTATTTTTAGTAATTTTTGTATTTTTAGGGTTTTGTGATGTTGGCCAGGCTGGCCTCCAACTCTTGGTCTCAAATGATCTGGCCACCCTGGCCTCTCAAAGTCCAGGGATTACAGGCATGACGCACCATGCCCAGCCTCCCCCATGTTTTGACTGGTATGAATAATGGCTACTATGAACATTCACATACAAGATTTTTGCCAGGTGTGGTGGCTCACACCTGTAATCCCAGCACTTTCGGAAGCCGAGGCAGACAGGTCACTTGAGGTCAGGAGTTAGAGACCAGCCTGACCAACATGGTGAAACCTCCTCTCTACTAAAAATACAAAAAATTAACCGGGTGTGGTGGTGTGTGCCTGTAATCCCAGCTGCTTGGGAGGCTGAGGCACAAGAATCACTTGAACCACAGAGGCAAAGGTTGCAGTGAACCAAGAGCACACCACTGTACACCAGCCTGGAAGACAGAGCAAGACCCTGTCTCAAAACAAAACAAAATAAAAAACCATTCATGGGCAATATTTTGTATGGATGTATGCCTTCATTTCTCTTGGGAGTATATACCCAGGAGTAGAATTGCGGGTCATACGGTAACTACGTTTAACCTTTTGAGGAACTGCCAGACTATTTTCCAAAGCATTGCTTTTCTTTCTTTTTTCCTTTTATATTTTTGTGAGACAGTGTCTTATTATGTTGCCCAGGCTGGTCTCAAATTCCTGGGCTCAAGCAGTCCTCCTACCTCAGCCTCCCAAAGTGCTGGGATTACAGGCATGAGCCACTGTGTCCCGCTTGCTTTTCTTTATTTTCTTTTATTTATTTATTTATTTATTTATTTATTTATTGGTGGAGTCTGGCTCTGTCACCCAGGCTGGAGTACAGTGGTGCAATCTCAGCTCACTGCAACCTCTGCCTCCTGTGTTCAAAGGATTCTCCTGCCTAGCCTCCCAAGTACCTGGGATTACAGGCACACACCGATTCTCCTGCCTTAGCACCCCAAGTACCTGGGATTACGGGCACGCACCGCTACACCCAGCTAACTTTTTTTGTACTGAGACGGGGTTTCGCCATGTTTGTCAGGCTGGTCTTGAACTCCTGACCTCAAGTGATCCACCCATCTTGGCCTCCCAAAGTGCTGGGATTACAGGCGTGAGCCACCACGCCCTGCCCTCTTTTATTTTTTGAAACAGGGTCTCGCTCTGTTGCTCAGGCTGGAGTGCAGTGGTATGAGCTTGGATCACTGCAACCTCTGCCTCCTGGGCTCAGGCAAACTCTCACCTCAGCTTCCTGAGTAGCTGGGACTACAGGCACATGCCGCTATGTCCCGCTAGTTTTTGTACTTTTTGAGAGACAGGGTTCCACCACGTTGCCTAGGCTGGTCTCCAACTCCTGGGCTCAAGTGATCCACCTACCTCGGCCTCCCAAAGTGCTGGGACTATAGGAGTGAGCCTGCTTTTCTTTTAAAGTAAACTTTATTCAAAATACATTTAAGTAAATATTTAATAAGTTTTTTTTTTTTTTTTTTTTCTGAGACAGGGTTTTGCTCTTGTTGCCCAGGCTGGAGTACAGTGGTGCTATCTTGGCTCACCACAACCTCTGCCTCCCGAGTTCAAGCGATTCTCCTGCCTCAGCCTCCCAAATAGCTGGGATTACAGGCATGCACCACCACGCCCAGCTAATTTTGTATTTTTAGTAGAGATGGGATTTCTTCATGTTGGTCAGGCTGGTCTTGAACTCCTGACCTCAGGTGATCCGTCCGCCTCGGCCTCCCAAAGCGCTGAGATTACAGGCGTCAGCCACCAAGCCCAGTCTCTCCTCTCCTCTCCCCTTCCCTCCCTTTCCCTTCCCTTTCTTCTTTCTTTCTTTTTGACAGTTTCTTGTCGCCCAGGCCAGAGTGCAGTGGTGCCATCTTGGCTCACTGCAACCTCTGCCTCCTAGGTTCAAGTGATTCTCCTGCCTCAGCCTCCAAGTAGCTGGGATTACAGGCACCAGCCACCACGCCCGGCTTTAGTAGAGATGGGGTTTTGCCATGTTGGCCAGACTGGTCTCAAACTCCCGACCTCAGGTGATCCACCTGCCCGCCTTGGCCTCCCAAAGTGCTGGGATTACAGGAGTGAGCCACCACGCCTGGCAATAAGTATTTTTAAAAAGCCATAAGAACTAATAAGTGAATTTATCAAGCCTGTAAAATACAGGGTCACTCTACAAAAGCATGTTCTTATCTATTAGTAGCAAACAATTGGAAAATTAAAAATTTTAAATTTTATTTAAAACAGCATCACAGGCCGGGTGCCTATAATCCTTGCATTTTGGGAGGCCGAGGTAGGCGGATCACCTGAGGTCAGGGGTTCCAGATCAGCCGGGCCAACACGGTGAAATCCCATCTCTACTACAAATACAAAAATTAGTAGGTGGTGGTGGCACATGCCTGTAATCCCAGCTACTCAGGAGGCTGAGGCAGGAGAATCACTTGAAGCCAGGAGGTGGAGGTTGCAGTGAGCCGAGTTCCCACCACAGCACTCCAGCCTGGGTGACAGAGTGAGATTCTGTCTCAAAACAAATAAAATAATAATAATAATAATAATAATAATAATAAACAAATAAAAATAAAAAATAAAATAAATAAATAAATAGCATCCCCAAAAGACAACATTTAGAATAAATTTAACAAAAGATGTGCAAAACTTCTATTCTGAAAATTACAAAACAGGTCGGGCACAGTGGCTCACACCTGTAATCCCAGCACTTTAGGAGGCCGAGGCAGGAGGATTGCTTGAGTCCAGGAGTTTGAGACAAGCCTGGGCAAGATGGCAAAACCCTGTTGCTACAAAAATAAAAATAGCCAGGCACGGTGGCTCATGCCTGTAATCCCAACATTTTGGGAGGCTGAGGCGGGGAGATCGCTTGCGGTCGGAATTTGAGACCAGCTTGAGCAACATGGTGAAACCCCGTCTCTACTAAAAATACAAAGATTAGCCGGGCTGGTGGTGGGCACCTGTAATCCCAGTGACTGGGGAGGCTGAGGCAGGAGAATCGCTGTCCGGGAGGCGGAGGTTGCAGTCAGCTGCGACCGCAGCCTGGGAGAGTGAAACTCCTTCTCAAAAAACAAAAACAAAGAGAGAAGAAGAAGAAAGAAAGAAAGAAAAACACGCCAAAACACATAGTAACTGAAGGGAAAGGAATCTGCCAGCTTCTCACCGTGGGAAAATCTGCCACTGTGGAACCTGGCAGATTTTAAATGTTTGGCGCAGGGAAGCTGATGGAATTTCGATTTGATGGTTTCTATTTATCTTCGTAAAACAGGCCTGGCATAAGGGGATTTGCTGTGAGTCAAGGTCTGAGGAAAGCGCCAGTCCGCAAACCCGTTTTGGAAAACTGGAGTGTGGGGGTGTGTGCAAGATGAGGGCAGGAGGCCTACTCTGGTCCACGCTACGTCTAGCAGCGAGTATGTGGAGCTTTGAGCCGGATGCCCTGGTGCGCTGCCATGGCAACACAGCCGCGAGCAGAGGCCCACGGCAACCCATCACTGAACAGAGCTGTGGCGTTTCAACGGAGAGTTTGGGACATCAGGCAAGGTGGCGACCCGAAGCAGCCAAAATGAGACCTCGACGTCAGAGGCCTCGACAGCGAAGCCTGGAACTTTGCGAAATCTGCACGTGACGCCACCGTCACACAGCGCGACGGAGCCCTGTACGTCATCGTTCCGCGACGCCGACGCGGTGAGATGACGCCCTCCCTGAAGTGGCCTCTAGGTCGGTATGTGAAACTGGCAGTCGACCGCTCCTGGGACCAGCGCCCGCGAGGTAGTCCCTGGACTATTTTTCTACGTATTCTCTTGCTCCTGCCGAAGTCTTCCAGATCCGCGTAGTGAGGAATAGTCTCCACCATCATGGGGGGCGGAGACCTGGTGAGTGGAGGGAGGCCTGGGCGGGGGAGGACTGAAACCGAGACGGAAATTGGCAGGGGTGGGGAGGTGGGGTAGAGGAAGGAGTGGATAACCATAGCAACTCAGCTTTGCTTTCGCTGGGAGGGGGCCGTTGCCCTGGAGGGATGGGACTGAGATTTGGGAAAGTCCGAGGTGTGTCGCGAACAGTGACAGGTGGTGTTTGTGTTTTTGTTGACTGCGGCCCTACCGGCTGTAAATTCTGGGAATACCAGGGAGGGGGCGGATGGAGCCATGGCTAGGAAAGGAGGTAGATATTGAGGACGTGTCACTACGCTTTATTTTGTATATATTGTCTTGCCACACACCTCTCTTCCTTGGGTGGGAGTTCAGAGTCATGTCCTGGACTGAAGTAGGGGTGGTTTGTGCCCCATTCACCCTACCCTTAGCCATGTCCTGGGGTCCTTTTTTTTTTTTTTTGAAACGGAGTTTCTTGTTGCCCAGGCTGGAGTGCAATGGCGCGATCTCGGCTCACCGCAACCCTCCCCTCTTGGATTCAAGCGACTCTCCTGCCTCAGCTTCCCGAGTAGCTGGGATTACAGGCATGCTCCACCACACCGGGCTAATTGTGTATTTTTAGTAGAGACAGCGTTTCTCCATGTTGGTCAGGCTGGTCTCCATCTCCCGACCTCTAGTGATCCACCCGCCTTGGCCTCCCAAAGTGCTGGGGTTACAGGCGTGAGCCACTGTGCTAGGCCCTGGGGTCCTTTTTAAGCCTGAAGGGATCTTCCTTCCATCTTTCTGACTTCCACACCTCCTTCAATGCTGGATTCTGATGTGTAGTGGCTGAGCTTGCTTTTTGAATTCATACTACTTAATATAAGTTATGTGGGCCGGGCGCGGTGGCTCAAGCCTGTAATCCCAGCACTTTGGGAGGCCGAGACGGGCGGATCATGAGGTCAGGAGATCGAGACCATCCTGGCTAACACGGTGAAACCCCGTCTCTACTAAAAATACAAAAACTAGCCGGGCGAGGTGGCGGGTGCCTGTAGTCCCAGCTACTCGGGAGGCTGAGGCAGGAGAATGGCGTGAACCCGGGAGGCGGAGCTTGCAGTGAGCTGAGATCTGGCCACTGCACTCCAGTCCGGGCGACAGAGCGAGACTCCGTCTCAAAAAAAAAAAAAAAAAAAAAAAAGTTATGTGGCAATGTCTCTTACACTGAAACGTTCATTTGTAAAGGGCTAAGGCCCCAAATAGGGTAAATGTACCTACAAGAGCATGGTGCAAGATTGGGAAAATGCTAGCCTCCTGAAAGTGGAACTAATTGAACCAGCAAGTAGATCAGCTTAGCGGCCTGCCCAGTAAACCTATTAGTTTGTCATGTGTTCTCAATCACAGTGAGTGCCAGGAGTCCATCCAGTTTCATCCAATTTGTGTATTCTTCAAGTAATTGCATTTAAGGACAGGAAAGCTCTAATCTCGACGTTAGCCCTCTTGACAGTTTGGGCCTAGATAATTCTTTGGGGGGGGTGTGGTAGTGGTGGTAGTTGGGCTCTCCTGTGCGTTGTAGAATGTTTAGCAGCATCCCTGGCCTCTAGCCACTAGACTGGAGTCTATCCACTAACACCTGCCTCCACCAGTTGTGACAGGCAAAAATGACTAGAAGTTTTTGTCCCTGAGAAGCAAAATAATCTATACTTGAGGCAGGGAGGACAAGATGGGAAGGGTTAGAGGGAGAAAGAGGGAGGGAGTGAGGGAGGAAGGACGGAAGGATGGATGGATGGTCGGACCAACTGACGGACCGATACACAACCAACCAACTCAATGACCTGACAAAGGGAGAGGCAGAACAAGGAGGGGAAGAGAAAAGGAAGAAAAGGGAACTCTCATTGACTGAACATTTTCCACATGCCAAGTACCTTGCGGACATGATCTTATTTTCTTAACTGGTCCCCTGGTCTCAATTCTGGCCCTCTCCAGTCCATTCTTTTTTTTTTTTTTAAGATAGAGTCTCGGTCAGGTGCGTTGGCTCATGCCTATAATCCCAGCACTTTGGGAGGCCGAGGCGGATGGATCATGAGGTCAGCAGTTCAAGACCAGCCTTGCCAAGATGGTGAAACCCCGTCTCTACTAAAACTACAAAAATTAGCTGGGAGTGGTGGCGGGCGCCTGTAATCCCAGCTACTTGGGAGGCTGAGGCAGGAGAATCGGTTGAACCCAGGAGGTGGAGGTTGTAGTGAGTCGAGATTGCACCACTGCACCTCTAGCCTGGGTGACAGAGTAAGACCCCGTTTAAAAAAAAAAAATGTTAAAAAAAAGATGGAGCCACACTGGGCGCGGTGGCTCACGGCTGTAATCCCAGCACTTTAGGAGGCCTAGGCGGGCGGATCCCGAGGTCAGGAGATCAAGACCATCCTGGCCAACATGGTGAAACCCCATCTCTAGTAAAAATACAAAAATTGGCTGGGCACGGTGTCTCATGCCTATAATCCCAGCACTTTGGGAGGGCAAGGCGGGTGGATTACGAGGTCACGAGGTCATGAGATTGAGATCATCCTGGCTAACACGGTGAAACCCGTCTCTACTAAAAACACACAAAAAATTAGCCTGTCATGGTGGCGTATGCCTGTAGTCCCAGCTACTCAGGAGGCTGAGCAGGAGAATGGCGTGAACCTGGGAGTTGGAGCTTGCAGTGAGCTGAGAGTGTGCCTCTGCACTCCAGCCTAGGTGACAGAGTGAGACTCCATCTTAAAAAAAAAAAAAAAAAAAATTGGCTAGGCATGCGGTGCATGCCTGTAATCCCTTTACATGGCTTATAAGGCCCTTATTCTGCTCATTTCTCACTTGGCTTCTTCTTGTGTCCCTGCTCCATCAGCTTGCCACATCCCCAGCCACCCTGAATTTTTCCTTTTTTTTTTTTTTTTGAGGAAGACGGAGTCTCGCTCTGTCGCCCAGGCTGGAGTCAGTGGCCCGGATCTCGGCTCACTGCAAGCTCCGCCTCCCAGGTTCACGCAATTCTCCTGCCTCAGCTCACCGAGTAGCTGGGACTACAGGCCGCCAGGTCGCCCAGCTAGTTTTTTGTATTTTTAGTAGAGACGGGGTTTTCACCATGTACCAGGATGGCTTGATCTCCCAGACCTCGTGATCCGCCCGTCTCGGCCTTCCAAAGTGCTGGGATTACAGGCTTGAGCCACCGCGCCCGGCCTCCTGCTATGTTCTTTCTCACCACTGGGACTGCATTTGTCTGTACTGTTCCTCTCTGTTTGGAAATCTGCCCCCCTCGTCTCCCTTTCACACATCACCAGGCTAGTTTATAATTGTCCATAGATATTACTTACTCTGGGAAACTTTTCATTATTGGGAAAGTGCACCAAAGCAGTATCTGATGGGGAGGAGAGAGAGAAGTGTTCTTTGCGGGTGAATGGGGAGATCAGAATCAAGGAGAGATTCCTGGGAAGGAAAGTTGGAAGAGATTCTGGGTGGGTTGTAAACCATGCAAGTTTAGGGCAGGTGAAGTAGACCAAGGTAAGGTAGGTTGAGTTCCTAAGAATGAATGTCCATGCCAGGCACGGTAGATCACGCCTGTAATCTCAGCACTTTGGGAGGCTGAGGCGGGCAGATCACCTGAGGTCAACAGTTCGAGACCAGTGTGACCAACATGGAGAAACCCTATCTCTACTAAAAAGACAAAATTAGCCGAGCATGGTGGCGCATGCCTGTAATCAGCTACTCAGGAAGCTGAGGCAGGAGAATCACTTGAACCCAGGAGACAGAGGTTGCCGTGACCTCAGATCCTGCCATTGTACTCCAGCCTAGGCAATAAGAGCGAAACTCCGTCTCAAGAAAAAAAAAAAAGGCTGGGCACGGTGGCTCACTCCTGTAATCCCAGCAGTTTGGGAGGCCAAGGCAGGCAGAGATCATGAGGTCAGGCATCTTGAGACCAGCCTGGCCAATATGGTGAAACCCCATCTCTACTAAAAAATACAAAAATTAGTCAGGCATGGTGGCACACCTATAGTCCCAGATACTCGGGAGGCTGAGGCAGGAGAATCACTGGAACCCGGGAGGTGGTGGGTGCAATCAGCCGAGATCACTGCACTCCAGCCTGGGTGACAGAGCGAGACTCTAAAAGAATGAATGTCCAGTGTCAGAAGTGCATGAGTTCTGTTCTCTTTGAAAATATGTGCCTTCCTGCTCATTACTGCCTTCCTCCTGTCTTGTCATCACCGACTCCAATTTAGGTATGGCTAGTGGAAGGATGACTTGTATGCTTTTAAGGTTAAAACCGTTTGAAGGGAACTCAGAAAGGACCTGTTCTATCCTGAAGCTTTCTTCTTGTTGTTGTTCTTGTTGTTTTGAGACGGAGTCTTGCTCTGTCGCCCAGGCTGTAGTACAGTGGCGCAATTTCGGCTCACTGCAACCTCCGCCTCTTGGTTCAGTGATTCTCCTGCCTCAGTCTCCTGAACAGCTGGGACTACATGCGCACGTGCCACCACGCCCAGCTAATTTTTTTTAGATTTCCAGTAGAGACGTTTCATCATGTTGGCCAGGCTGGTCTAAAACTCCTGACCTCAAGTGATCTGCCCGCCTCTGCCTCCCAAAGTGCTGGGATTACAGGTGTGAGCCACTGCGCCTGACATGTCCTGAAGCTTTATACACTTGAACAACCCCCCTTCCCCTCTAGATGTGTGAGAGATTATTGGAAGAAAAGCTTGTCATTGTTGAAGACATCTTGCCTTCACACACCTGCCTTGGGTATGGAAGGGTGGGTGAGGCAGGGCTAGTTATACCCGCCACTCGGTCACCCCCCGAATTATTCTCACCTCCTTTTTATTTATCACAGAATCTGAAGAAGAGCTGGCACCCGCAGACCCTCCGGAATGTGGAGAAAGTGTGGAAGGCCGAGCAGAAGCATGAGGCTGAGCGGAAGAAGATTGAGGAGCTTCAGCGGGAGCTGCGAGAAGAGAGGGCCCGGGAAGAGATGCAGCGTTATGCCGAGGATGTTGGGGCCATCAAGTAAGTGAGGAGCTGGGGGTGTCCTGTTGTGTAGGGAATTGCAGAGCTGTCCTGAGATGCATCATCCAGTTGTTGTATAATAGCTGAGTGCTTAGGGGCATGGGTTTTAAAGCCGGACTAACCTGGATTCTAAGGTTGACTTTGCATGTACTAGCCGTGGAACTGTGATCAAATTTGAGAGACTTGGTTACTTCATTAGGACCAGGGAGTGACAATACCCAACGCCTTCTTAAAGTTTGTTGGGAGTCAAATGAGGTAACACGTAAGGACTTGCTGTAAGCCGAGCTCACGGTAGATGGCTGATAACAGTGATGAGGAATGGTTGCTCTATCCTGCTGCTCAGTATGTGTTGAGGCCGCAGTCCTGCCTTTGTTAATGTAGTTTAGGCTTGTTTGGGGGGTGGCGGGACAGGGGGCAGGGAGTGAGGTCCCATGAGAGAAGGTGGATGGTATGCTTGTCAGTAAAAGCCGAGTGATTATGGCCAATCCCACTAGATTTTACCCTGCTTCAATTTCCTGTTGTATAATATAGGGTAGGAGTAGCAGGTAATAACTACCCCATCCATCTCATAAAAGGAGATGGGAGTAAATATGTTTGAGAAAATAAAAAGCATACATTATGCAGTGTATTAAATCAGAATAAAAAAAAATAACAGATAGACTAAAATTGAAGACCAGGTGTGGTGGTTCATGCCTATGATCACTGCATTTTGGGAGGCTGAGAAATCACTTGAGCCCAGGAGTTTGAGACCAGTCTGGGTAATATAGTGAGACTCTATCTCTGTTTAAAAATATATAGGCTGGGTGTGGCAGCTTATGCCTATAATCCCAGCACTTTGGGAGACTGAGGCATGCTGATCACTTGAGGCCAGGAGTTCCAGACCAGTCTGTAGTAGGAACCCATCTCTACAAAAAAATAGAAAAAAATTAGCCAGGCACGGGTGGGCGCGGTGGCTCAAGCCTGTAATCCCAGCACTTTGGGAGGCCGAGACGGGCGGATCACGAGGTCAGGAGATCGAGACCAGCCTGGCTAACACGGTGAAACCCCGTCTCTACCAAAAAAAAATACAAAAAACTAGCTGGGCGAGGTGGCCGGGCGCCTGTAGTCCCAGCTACTTCGGAGGCTGAGGCAGGAGAATGGTGTGAACCCGGGAGGCAGAGCTTGCAGTGAGCTGAGATCCGGCCACTGCACTCCAGCCTGGGCGACAGAGCGAGACTCCGTCTCAAAAAAAAAAAAAATTAGCCAGGCACGGTGGCTCACGCCTGTAATCCAAGCACTTTGGGAGGCCGAGGCGGGCAGATCATTTGAGGTCAGGAGTTTGAGACTAGCCTGACCACCAACATGGTGAAACCCTGTCTCTATTAAAATACAAAAATTAGCTGGATGCGGTGCTGCACACCTGTCATCCCAGCTACTCAGGAGGCTGAGGCAGGAGAATTGCTTGAACCCGGGAGGCAAAAGTTTCAGTGAGCCGAGATCATGCTACTACACTCCAGCCTAGGCGATGGAGTGAGAGTGCATCTCAAAAATATGAACAAACAAAAAAATACAGGCTGGGTGCAGTGGCTCATGCCTGTAATCCTAGCATTTTGGGAGGCTGAGGTGGGCGGATCACCTGAGGTCAGGAGTTGGAGACCAGCCTGGCCAACACGGTGAAACCCCATCTCTACTAAAAAAAAAAAAAAAAAAAAAAATTACCTGGGTGTGGTAGCGTGCATCTGTAGTCCTAGCTACTCGGGAAGCTAAGGCAAGAGAATCGCTGGAACCTGGAAGGTGTAGGTTGCAGAGAGCTGAGATTGTGCCAGTGCACTCCAGCCTGGCAACAGAGCGAGACTCCGTCTCAAAAGAAAAAACAAACCAAGAACAAACAAACAAGAAAACCCCCAAAAATTAGCCAGGCATGGTGGCACATGCCTGTAATCCCAGCTACTCGGGAGGCTGAGGCAGAAGAATCACTTGAACTCGGGAGTTGGAAGTTGCAGTGAGCTGAGATCATGCCATTGCACTCCAGCCTGGGTGACAGAGTAAGACTTCGTCTCAATAAAAAAATAAAAAATAAAAAATAGAAAATAAAAGAAAGAAAGAGAGAGAGAGGAGGGAGGGAGGGAGGGGGGAAGGAAGGAAGGAAAAGTTAGCTGGGCATGGTGGCATGTGCCTGTAGTCCCAGCTACTTGGGAGACTGAGGTAGGAGGATTGTTTGAGCCCAGGAGTTCGAAGCTACAGTGAGCTATGATTTTGCCACTGACTTTGGCCTGGGTAACAGAGTGAGACTCTGCCTCTAAGTAAATAAATAAATAAGTAAAAATTGATTTTAGACTGAATACCCATTAATCATAAGCCAAGGTATTATCCAAAGGTAAAAATTGTTTTGAAATTTTATTCACCAAAGCATTACACATCATGTGCTCAGTTTATCAGAAATTTGGGCTTTTGTGGAGTCTGATTAATGAGGTCAGAGTATAGATGCACAAGTGTAGAGAAAGCATTGTTGCAGACTCATGCCTGCTTGTCTGTTGTGAATGGGAGAATGATTTTGTACGCTTTGTTTTGTTTTGTTTTGTTTTGCCCTACCACATGTCCTACAATATTGTAAAACACTAAGATCAGCATTTGGTTCCCTCTGCCCCCCCCGCCCCCCCCACTACCCACTTCCACAAACTTAAACCCCTGCCACCCA
>NW_016806950.1:969171-973328 GCF_001698545.2 Rhinopithecus bieti | reverse complement strand
CCCCCGTCTTTTTGGTCTTTACTGCTGATGTATTTAGATGACTTGAGTATTCATCTGTTTGTATAGTTCTTTACATGGTGTCATGCTTTTAATTTATCCTATAAAATGCCACTAAAAAACTCTTTACTATTTAACAGTTCATTTCTGTGGTTCAGATCATGTTTTCTGTTTGTAATGAATCTCTTAGAACAAAGAAGACCTTTAATAGACATATTATTAGGGCTCACAAAGTCACACTTTGCAACAGTGTTTCTTTAGTATTTACTGATAATATTGGAAAATTGCATTTCCCAGACACCAGTCTATGCTGCTGTTTTCAACCCTTGCTCTTTAGAAGGAGCTTGGAAGGGCCGGGAACGGTGTCTCACGCCTGTAATCCCAGCACTTTGGGAGGCTGAGGTGGGCGGATCACCCGAAGTCCAGAGTTTGAGACCAGCCTTACCAACATGGTGAAACCCTGTCTCTACTAAAAAAAATAGAATTAGCCCGGAGTGGTGGTGCACACCTGTAGTCCCAGCTACTCAGGAGGCTAAAGCAGGAGAATCGCTTGAACCCAGGAAGCAGAGGTTGCGGTGAGCTGAGATTGCACCACTGCACTCCAGTCTGGGCAATAAGAGCAAAACTCCATCACACACACACACACCAAAAAAAAAAAAGAAAGTTAGATGGGAGCAAGTCCCACCCGAGCAAATTTCCTCTGAAGAGAAGGGAGTGTGGGAGGCAAAGGCATATATGTGTTTTATTTATTTATTTATTATTTATTGTTATTATTTTATTTTATTTATTTTGAGACAACGTCTTGCTTTGTCTCCCAAGCTGAAGTGCAGTGGCGCGTGATCTCGACTCACTGCAACCTCTGCCTCCCGACTTCAAGCGATTCTCCTGCCTCAGCCTCCCAAGTAGCTGGGATTACAGGCATGCACCACTATGCCTGGCTAATTTTTGTATTTTTAGTAGAGACAGGGTTTCACCATGTTGGCCAGGCTGGTCTTGAACTCCTGACCTCGTGATCCTCCTGCCTCGGCCTCCCAAAGTGCTGGGATTATAGGCGTGAGCCACCATGCCTGGCCTTATTAATTAATTAATTAATTTATTAATTTATTTATTTATTGAGACAGGATCTTGGTCTGTCACCCTGGCTGGAGTGCAGTGGCACTATCACAGCTCACTACAGCCTTGACCTCCTGGGCTCAAGCCATCCTCCCACCTCAGCCTCACCTGGCCTTTTTTAATTTTTTAAGACAGAGTCCAACTGGGCATAGTGACTTATGCCTGTAATCCCAGCACTTGGGAGGCAAGGCCGGTGGATTACTTGAGGTCAGGAGTTCAAGACCAGCTTGGCCAACATGGTGAAACCCTGTCTCTACTAAAAATACAAAAACTTAGCCAAGTGTGGTGATGTGTGTCTGTAGTCCCAGCTACTTGGGAGGCTGAGGCGGGAGAATCGCTTGAACCCGGGACGTGGAGGTTGCAGTGAGCCGAGATCATGCCACTGCACTCTAGGCTGGGTGACGGAGCAAGACTCCATCTCAAAAAAGAAAGAAAGACAGGATCTGGCTCTGTCGCCCAGTCTGGAGTACGGTTGTGTGATCTTGGCTCACTGCAACCTCCACCTCCTGGACTGAAATCATCCTCCCACCTCAGCCTCCCAAGTAGCTGGGACCACAGGCAGACACCACCACAGCTGGCTAATTTTTGTATTTTTTGTAGAGACAGGGTTTTATCATGTTGCCGAGGCTGGTCTTGAACTCCTGAGCTCAAACCATCTCCCATCTTGGCCTCCCAAAGTGCTGGGATTATAGGCGTGAGCTACCATGTAGAGACAGGGTCTCACTATGTTGCCCAGACTGGTCTTGACCTCCTGAGCTCAAGTGATCCTCCTACCTGGGCCTTCCAAAGTGCTAAGATTACAGACATGAGCCACCGCACCCAGCTAATATACGGGTGTTTTATTTGTTTGTTTGTTTTTTGAGATGGGGTCTCACTCTGTCACCCAGGCTGGAGTCCAGTGGCACGATCTCGACTTACTGCAACCTCCGTCTCCCAGGTTCAAGCGATTCTTCTGCCTCAGGCTCCTGAGTAGCAGCTGGAATTACATCCGCGCGCCACCATGCCTGGCTAATTTTTTTTTCTTTTTCTTTTTCTTTTTTTTGAGATGGAGTCTTGCTCTGTCACCCAGGCTGGAGTGCAGTGGTGTGATCTCGGCTCACTGCAAGCTCCGCCTCCCAGGTTCACGCCATTCTCCCGCCTTAGCCTTCCGAGTAGCTGGGACTACAGGCGCCTGCCACCACGCCTGGCTAATTTTTTGTATTTTTAGTAGAGACTGGGTTTCACCATGTTAGCCAGGATGGTCTCGGTCTCCTGACCTCGTGATCCGCCCACCTCGGCCTCCCAAAGTGCTGGGATTACAGGCGTGAGCCACTGAGCCCAGCCATGCCCGACTAATTTTTGTATTTTTAGTAGAGACAGGGTTTCACCATATTGGCCAAGCTGGTCTTGAACTCCTGATTTTGTGATCTGCCCGCCTTGGCTTCCCAAAGTGCTGGGATTACAGACGTGAGCTGCCATGCCCAGCCAATATACACATGTTTTAAAAGCTCCCTGGGTGATTCTTATGTTCAGCTTCAATTGAGAACTTGTTCTGTATCCTTAATGACAGCAACAACAAAGATGCATAGATCATTTTGCTTTTAGAAGCTTTGTCTCCACTATGTCCTCATTTAAAAACTCAGTAATGATGAGAGATAGCAGTTACTAGCTCCACTTTATTTGTGTATGTATTTATTTTTTGAGATATTTATTTTTTGAGAGTTGTACTCTGTCACCCAGGCTGGAGTGCAGTGATGTGATTATGGCTCACTGCACCCTTGACCAGAGCTCAAGGGATCCTCCCACCTTAGCCTCCTGAGTAGCTGGGACTACCGGTGTGTACCACCACACCTGGCTAATTTTTTATTTTTTTGTAGAGATGAGGTCTTTTTATTTTGCCCAGGCTGGTCTCAATCTCCTGGACTCAAGTGATCCTCCTGCTTTGGCCACTCAAACTGCTGAGATTGTGGGTGTAGACATGAGCCACTGTACCCACCCTATTTTTTATTTCTTTTGAGATGGGGTCTTGCTTTGTTGCCCAGGC
This sequence comes from Rhinopithecus bieti, assembly GCF_001698545.2. NCBI lineage: Eukaryota > Metazoa > Chordata > Mammalia > Primates > Cercopithecidae > Rhinopithecus > Rhinopithecus bieti. The sequence goes on along the minus strand of NW_016806950.1, from coordinate 970,195 downwards.
TAGTGTGTAGTGGTACAATCATAGTTCAGTACAGGCTTAACCCTTGGGCTTAAGTGATCCTTCTGCCTCAGCCTCCAGAGTAGCTGGGACTACAGGCATTTTTTGTAGAGGTGGAGTCTTGCTATGTTGCCAACACTATAGCTCCATTTTAGAGATGAGGATACAGAAGTGCACAGAAGGAACTAGCCCAGAGTTATCCAGAGGCCAAATCCTGTGACTCTGGATCTCAGCTATGCGATGTGTTCTCTCATGAGAGGGTGTGAGTGGGCCTGATATTAGTTGAGTCCTTTTAAAACTAGAGAGAGGCTAGGGGCAGTGGCTCACGCCTTTAATCCCAGCATTTTGGGAGGCTGAGGTGGGTGGATCACTTGAGGTCTGGAGTTTGAGACCAGCCTGGCCAACATGGCGAAACCCCATCTTTACTGAAAATAATGAAAATTATCGCTGGGTGCGGTGGCTCACGCCTTTAATCCCAGCACTTTGGAAGGCCGAGGCGGGCGGATCACAAGGTCAGGAGTTTGAGACCAGCCTGACCAACATGGTGAAACCCTGTCTCTACTAAAAATACAAAAATTAGCTGGGCTTGGTGGTGCACAGCTGTAATCCCAGCTACTCAGGAGACTGAGGCAGGAGAATCGCTTGAACCTGTGAGGTGGAGGTTGCAGTGAGCTGAGATCATGCCATTGCACGCCAGCCTGGGCGACAGAAAAAAACAAACAAAAAAAGAATAGATAGGGTCGGGCGCGGTGGCTCACACCTGTAATCCCAGCACTTTGGGAGGCCGAGACGGGCGGATCACGAGGTCAGGAGATTGAGACCATCCTGGCTAACACGGTGAAACCCCGTCTGTACTAAAAAATACGAAAAACTAGCCCGGCGAGGTGGCGGGCGCCTGTAGTCCCAGCTACTCGGGAGGCTGAGGCAGGAGGATGGTGTAAACCCGGGAGGCAGAGCTTGCAGTGAACTGAGATCCGGCCACTGCACTCCAGCCTGGGCGACAGAGCGAGACTCCGTCTCAAAAAAA
>NW_016806950.1:962612-966529 GCF_001698545.2 Rhinopithecus bieti | reverse complement strand
CCGCCCGTCTCGGCCTCCCAAAGTGCTGGGATTACAGGCTTGAGCCACCGCGCCCGGCCAATTCTTAATTATAGACTACAGTGTTTCTCAGACTCATTTTTTTAATATGAAAAAAAAAATTCTAAAGGGTCTTGGGGCTGGGTGCGGTTGCTCACACCTGTAATCCCAGCACTTTGGGAGGCCAAGGTGGGCAGATCATGGGATCAGGAGATAGAGACCAGCCTGGCCAACATGGTAAAACCCCATCTACTAAAAGTATGAAAAATTAGCCAGTCTTGGTGGCATATGCCTATAGTCCCAGCTACTCGGGAGGCTGAGGCAGGAGAATCACTTGAACCTGGGAGGCAGAGGTTGCAGTGAGCCAAGATTGCACCACTGCGCTCTAGCCTGGGCAACAGAGTGAGACTTCGTCTGGGAAAAAAAAGAAAAAGAGTCATGGCTGTCCAGTGTTGGTTTAAATTATTCTTACTAAAAATGTCCAAGCATGCAGCTAGGAAAACATTCTTTATGCTCACAGTTGTTACATAGCCTCAAAAACAAGTATACACATTTAAAAAGTCATATTCAGGCTGGACGTGGTGGCTCACTACTGTAATCCCAGCACTTTGGGAGGCTGAGGCAGGAGGATCACTAGAGGCCAGTAGTTTGAGACCAGCCTAGGCAACATGGCAAGTCCCATCTCTATAAGCATTGAAAAAATGAAAATCAGGGAGGCATGGTGGTGCATCCCTGTAGTCCTAGCTACTTGGGAGGCTGAGGCAGGAGGATTTTGAGCCCAGGAGTTCAAGGCTTCAGTGAGCCGTGATTGCACCACTGCATTCCAGCCTGGGTGACAGAGTGAGACCATGTGTCTTAAAAAAAAAAAAAAAGGCCGGGCACGGTGGCTCACGCCTGTAATCCCAGCACTTTGGGAGGCCGCGACGGGCAGATCACGAAGTCAGGAGATCGAGACCATCCTGGCTAACACGGTGAAACCTTGTCTCTACTAAAAAATACAAAAAACTAGCCGGGCGAGGTGGTGGGCGCCTGTAGTCCCAGCTGCTTGGGAGGCTGAGGCAGGAGAATGGCATAAACCCGGGAGGTGGAGCTTGCAATGAGCTGAGATCCGGCCACTGCACTCCAGCCTGGGCGACAGAGCGAGACTCCGTCTCAAAAATAAATAAATAAAATAAAGAACAAAAAAGTCATATTCAAAAAACATTTAATTTCAGGTTATAGATAATACTGTCAATGAAACTACTTTCCTGCTTGCAGTGTGAATGTAGTGTTGGCTGCTTCCACGCATGCTCTTATGAATGTAGCCTGCCTTTACTGTCTGTGGTATGAGGGTTCCACTTTCTCACCACTTTTTGTCCCAGAACCCCAGGGAAATGTTTGTGTGGCATGATGCTGTGACTTAATTTGGCCCCTAGATGGCTGAGACCAGGGTTTATTCACTTGTGAATCCCAGATAGTTACCTAATGATTCATGTATTCAGTGTTTGGCTCTTTTGGCTTGAAAGTGTCAGTTACTCAGTTACCTCTGATTTTTTCCCATCATCCCCTCGAATGTGTAGTGTTACCGCTGGTGTCTGAGTGCCCACGAGCACCAAGATGCACAATCAATGCAACTGTGTATGTGGTCACCGAAATTGTTCTTGATAGTAAGATGGTGGTGTAGAATGTGCTTGTTCATTGTTTTAGGTCATCTTGGAAATGAAAGCAAAATATAAAGACCTTGTAAAGGAGACTTGAGCTCTGAGCTAAGATCCACACCCCACGTTGAGGAACACTGGTTTTCCTTATAAATTGCTTTACGTGTGTGAATATTCTCTCTCCATTCACTCATAAGCCTCATGAGGACAGGCACCATTTATTTATTTATTTGAGACAAGGTCTGGCTCCGTCACCCAGGCCGGAGTGCAGTGGCGTCATCTTACTGCAACTTCTGCCTCCCAGGTTCAAGTGATTTTCCTGCCTCACCCTTCCGAATAGATGGGATTACAGGCGCCCACCACCATGCCTGGCTAATGTTTTGTATTTTTAGTAGAGACCGGGTTTTGTTATGTTGGCCAGGCTAGTGTCGAACTCCTGGCCTCAAGTGATCCGCCCGCTTCAGCCTCCCAAAGTGGTGGAATTACAGGCATGAGCCACTGAACGTGACCCACACTATTTCTTTCTTTTTTTTTTTTTTTTGAGATGGAGTCTCGCTCTGTTGCTGAGGCTGGAGTGCAGTGGCGTGATCTCGGCTCACTGCAAGCTCCGCCTCCTGGATTCACGCCATTCTCCTGCCTCAGCCTCCTGAGTAGCTGGGACTACAAGGCGCCCGCCACCACGCCTGGCTAATTTTTTTGTATTTTTTAGTAGAGACAGAGTTTCACTGTGTTAGCCAGGATGGTCTCAATCTCCTGACCTCGTGATCTGCCCGCCTCTGCCTCCCAAAGTGCTGGGATTACAGGCACGAACACTGCACCCGGCCCTCGACCCACACTATTTTTTCATGCCGGCCACTGCCAGGGTGCTGTGTTTATTGCATGGTAGGTGCCAGTAGAATGAATTCTCTGATCAGCTGTGGTTCTCTCTCCCTTGTGTTCAGGTTTTATGTGTAGGTTTGCGGAAGTCTGCTTTTTAAATAAATTGTGTTTCTTTTTCTTCCCTTGAACCAGGAAAAAAGAAGAAAAGTTGGACTGGATGTACCAGGGTCCTGGTGGGATGGTGAACCGTGATGAGTACCTGCTGGGGCGCCCCATTGACAAATATGTTTTTGAGAAGATGGAGGAGAAGGAGGCAGGCTGCTCTTCTGAAACAGGACTCCTCCCAGGCTCTATCTTTGCCCCATCAGGTGCCAATTCCCTTCTTGACATGGCCAGCAAGATCCGGGAGGACCCACTGTTCATCATCAGGTACTAATGGGGGGCTGGGAAGGTGGTTTGTTACAGATGCTTTGAGACCCTGCTAAGGCGATTGATTCTCTTGCTTTACAGTTTTCCCTTCGCTTTTATCTGCCATATAAATGATTTGTTTCCATTTGGGCTTCCTGATGCTGGGAAGGAGGCTCTAGTAAGTGTGCCTGCCTAACCTAGGCCATATGCAAAGATACTGGCCAATGCACCAGCCCAGCTCTATTCATTTACCTTTGGCCCTTAAACAAAAATAGGAGTCAGAAACAAGGTGAAAAAGGTTGTCACCTTCTTAGAAGCTTGGGAATATGTGTAGTGCTGGCCAAGTGGGTGAACAGGCCTTCTTACCTACCCACATTTCTTTTTTCAGGTGGGGAGGGGAAGGGAAGAAGAACCTTCAAAAAGAAACTTGCAAATCTTACTTGAAACCCTAGTATGTAATATTAGAGTTGCAGTTTGGGTGCTAAATGAAGATAGACTGTGCATATTATTATTTATTTTAGTTTAGTTTGCATTTTAATTCTAGTATGTAAGATTCAGCGTTTAAATGTTTATTTTTTATTTGCAGTTTTTTTTCTTTTCTTTTCTTTTTTTTTTTTTTTGAGACGGAGTCTCGCTCTGTTGCCCAGCCTGGAGTATAGTGGCGCAATCTCAGCTCACTGCAACCTCCACCTCCTGGGTTCAAGTGATTCTACCTGCCTCAGCCTCCCAAATAGTTGGGATTACAGGTGCCCACCACCACGTCCGGCTAATTTTTGTATTTTTATTAGAAATGGGGTTTTGCCATGTTGGCCAGGCTGGTCTCCAACTCCTGACTTCAGGTCATCCGCCCACCTCGGCCTCCCTAAGTGCTGGGATTACAGGCATGAGCCACCATATCTGGCCTATTTACAGTTTTTCTTTTGCAAATTCTCTTTAAAGTTATTTATCTTAACCATATCCTGGAATAAAACAAAAGAAAAAAAAGTTATTTATCAAAGATATTGTATAGGTTGCAAATATTTTGTCCCTTTTTTTTTTTTTTTTTTTTTTTTTTTT
>NW_016806950.1:944360-961901 GCF_001698545.2 Rhinopithecus bieti | reverse complement strand
CCCGCCTCGGCCTCCCAAAGTGCTGGGATTACAGGCTTGAGCCACCGCGCCCGGCCTTTGTCCCTTTTTTTAATGTCTTAGTTTATCATGGTAAAATATACGTAACATAGAATGTCCCATTTTTACCATTTTCATATGTACAGTTCAGTGTATTAAATACATTCACAGTGTTGCTGGGCGCGGTGGCTCGCACCTGTAATCCCAGCACTTTGGGAGGCCGAGGCGGGTGGATCACAAGGTCAGGAGATCGAGACCATCCTGGCTAACATGGTGAAACCCCGTCTCTACTAAAATACAAAAAATTAGCCAGGCGTGGTGGCGGGCGCCTGTAGTCCCAGCTACTCGGGAGGCTGAGGCAGGAGAATGGTGTGAACCCGGGAGTCGGAGCTTGCAGTGAGCTGAGATTGCGCCACTGCACTCCAGCCTGGGCAACAGAGCAAGACTCTGTCTCAAAATAAATAAATAAATACATTCACAGTGTTGGGCAACCATCACCACAGCCCGTCTCTAGAACTCTTTCGCCATTCTGAATTGAAATTCTATACCTATCAAAAACAACTCACAGCTGGGTACAGTGGATCACACCTGTAATCCCAGCACTTAGCGAGGCTGAGACAGATGGATTGCTTGAGCCCAGGAAATTGAGATCAGCTTGAGCAACATGGTGAAACCCCATCTCTATAAGAAATACAAAAATTAGCTGGGCATGGTGGCGGGTGCCTATAGTCCCAGCTACTTGGGAAGCTAATGTGGCAGTATCACTTGAGCCCAGGCGGTCAAGGCTGCAGCGAGCCATGATCATGCCAGTGTACTGCAGCCTGGATGACTGAGCATGACTCTTTTTTTTTTTTTCCTGAGACAATCTCTTATATTTGGGGGAGATTTTTGGCTTTGACACCATCATGTAGTTATTTATTTATTTATTTATTTATTTATTTTGAGACAGGGTCTCACTCTATCACCCAGACTGGAGTGCAATGGCAATGGCACAATCTCAGCTCACTGCAACCTCTGCCTCCTGGGTTTAAGTTATTCTCCCACCTCAGCCTCCCGAGTAGCCAGGACTGCAGGTGCGTGCTACCACACCCGGCTAATTTTTGTGGGTTTTCTTTTGTTAGAGACGAGGTTTCACCATGTTGGCGAGGCTGATCTGGAACTTCTGACCTCAAGTGATCCGCCTGCCTCAGCCTCCCAGAGTGTTGGGATTACAGGCGTGAGATGAGCCACTGCACCCAGCCCCATCATCATGTAGATTTTTGTTTTTTTTTTTGGAGACAAGAGTCTTGCTGTATCGCCCAGGCTGGAGGGCAGTGGCACGATCTTGGCTCACTGCAATCTCCGCCTCCCAGGTTCAAGCGATTCTCCTCACACAGTCTCCCGAGTAGCTGGGATTACAGGCGCGCACACCACCACACCCAGCTCATACTCCATAGAATTTGGAGAAAAGAAATAGTCATGGATTTTATAATTATCTCTATTTAGGAAGAAGGAGGAGGAGAAAAAACGAGAGGTATTAAATAATCCAGTGAAAATGAAGAAAATCAAAGAATTGGTAAGTAGTGTATCAGATAAGCACCAAGAGCATCTTTTAGCCATATAACGTGAGAACCTCTCTCCATTTACTCTCAACTTACCAGGGGGAAAACAGAATGGCCTCTAAAACTTTTGTCTTTTAGAGACCATCTCGTGGCTATTTTATGTAATCTTTTTCTTTTTTTGAGACGGAGTTTCAATCTTGTTGCCCAGGCTGGAGTGCAATGGCGCGATCTCGGCTCACTGCAACCTCCACTTCCTGGGTTCAAGTGATTCTCCTGCCTCAGCCTCCCTAGTAGCTGGGATTACAGGCATGTGCCACCACGCCCGGCTTATTTTGTATTTTTAGTAGAGATGGGGTTTCTTCATATTGGTCAGGCTGGTTATTTTATGTAATCTTTATTTATTAAGCTTAATTAAGCTTGATTTTGGTTGAAAGTCTTTTGGGTGGGAGAATGCACCATGTGATGTCATTTTTCCAGAAAAAGAGTGTGGGCTAAGCGTGTGGAAAGCATTACCATTCGGTGTGTTCAGGAGGTCGGAGGATGCCCTTGGTTATGGTATAAAGCTTCCAGGGGCCGGGCGTGGGTGGATCACCCGAGGTTGGGAGTTCAAGACCAGCCTGACCAACATGGAGAAACCCAGTCTCTGTTAAAAATACAAAATTAGCCGGGGTGGTGGCACATGCCTGTAATCCCAGCTACTGGGGAGGCTGGCAGGAGAATCGCTTGAACCCAGGAGACAGAGGTTGCAGTGAGCCAAGATATTGCCATTGCACTCTAGCCTGGGCAACAAGAGCAAAACTCTGTCTCAAAATAAAAAAAAGAAAAGGCTTCTAGGGCCTACTTACTCACATGACATATTATGTAATTGTGTCTTGGATCAGTTGGTAAGGAAAATTAAAGCTTGACCTTGCAGTTCCTGACTGCTTTCAATGGAATGGGAGTTCCTTTGACACAGAATGGAAACTCCTAGGCAGTGGTTTTGGTGACTGTTTAAAAACACAAATTCTTAGTCTCACCTACCAGATACCAGTTCAGTAGTTGGGGTTGTTAGTGCACAGCCTGGGTTAAGACCCTTCCCCTGGTGTGTTGACAGGGAACCCCCATAATGTCCTGGACTTCTGTAGACCCAGAGGCATGGAGTCAGTCAGTTTGTGCATGAGCCACGCCCCTCAAAGGAGACTGACTGGGGTCTCAGTGATCTTTTTTTTTTTTTTTTGGAGGTGGAGTCTCACTCTGTTGCCCAGGCTGGAGTGCAGTGGCGCGATCTCAGCTGACTGCAAGCTCCGCCTCCTGGGTTCACACCATTCTCCTGCCTCAGCCCCCCAAGTAGCTGGGACTACAGGTGCCTGCCACCAGGCCCAGCTAATTTTTTGTGTTTTTAGTAATGACGGTGTTTTACCGTGTTAGCCAGGATGGTCTCGATCTCCTGACCTCGTGATCTGCCCACCTCGGCCTCCCAAAGTACTGGGATTACAGGTGTGAGCCACTGTGCCTGGGCTTTTTTTTTTTCTTTTAATGAGATGGAGTCTCACTCTGTTGCCTAGGCTGCTAGAGTGCAGCGGTGCGATCTCGGCTCACTGCAACCTCTGCCTCCTGGGTTCAAGCGATTCTTCTGCCTCAGCCTCCCGAGTAGCTGGGACTACAAGCACACATCACCACACCCTGCTAATTTTTGTATTTTTAGTAGAGATGGGGTTTCGCCGTATTGGCCAGGCTGATCTTGAACTTCTGACCTTGTGATCCTCCCGCCTCAGCCTCCCAAAGTGCTGGGATTACAGGAGTGAGCCACCATGCCCAGCCAGTAATCCTTTTTTTTCTTTGAGACACAGTTTCACTCTCGCCCAGGCTGGAGTGCAGTGGCACAATCCCGGCCCACTACAACCTCTGCCTCCCGGTTCAGGTGATTCTTGTACCTCAGCCTCCTAAGTAGCCGGCATTACAGGTGCCCACCACCACACCCAGCTAATTTTTGTATTTTTAGTAGAGACGGGGTTTTGCCAGGTTGGCAAGGCTGATCTCGAACTCCGGATCTCAAGTGATGATCTGCTCGACTCGGCCTCCCAAAGTGCTGGGATTATAGGCACTGGCTGGTCTCAGTAATCTTGTGTGTTTGTGTTCTTGGCATTTTCCAGTTGCAAATGAGTCTGGAAAAAAAGGAGAAGAAGAAAAAGAAGGAGAAGAAAAAGAAGCACAAGAAACATAAGCACAGAAGCTCGAGTAGTGATCGTTCCAGCAGTGAGGATGAGCGTGGTGCAGGGAGGTGAGAATGTGGTGACTGGCCTCCCTTCTCTTTGATTCACTTGCTCATTCACTCATTCATTCCACAGACATGAACACCTGCCCTGTGCTGGGAGCTGCCAGGTACTGGGCATTCAGTGATGAACACTTGAACATTGGCCCCGTGCCCATAGAGCTTGCCATCTAATGCTAGAGTTCCTTGGAGATGCTAAATGTGAGTGGGTATCTCGGCCATGCTGCTGGAGAGAGACCCTTAATCGAGCTGACTTTAGCCTAGTAGGTCTTAGGTAGGTCAGACATCCTGGGGGTGACTGTTTCATCTCAGCTTAGGATTCCTTCAAGACTGAAGGGGGCTTTATATAGGCTTTTTTTAATGGACTGGTGGCCCATGTGGTCCCATTCTGCGTGTCTTCCCGTGGGAGCAGTCAGCTCTGCCGCTGCTGAGTCACTATTCATCCCTGGAATAGCAGCATGAAGTGAGAGGAGAATGTGTTCAGGCGTTGGGGCTTAGAAGCAAGGCCCACAGTTTTTTACAGGAAAATTTGACTGTGCTGATGCATCTTTCGGCATAGACGGTTCAAATAGAGAAGCGTACTGCCAGGTAACAGCTGGGAGGCGGAAAGGTCACATTGGAAGCAAGAAGCATGGTTCAGCATAAGATACTTAAATTGGACTTATATGTATTTTCTTTTTCAATGACTGTGTATATTATAATCTCTTAGATCTCAGAAGAGGATGGCAAATTCCTCCCCTGTTTTGTCCAAAGTCCCTGGATATGGCTTACAGGTAGGGATGTGGGCTCCTTGAAAGGAGTGACTATAGGACTGTGGGATATGCCACTTGGACAATGTGGATAGCAGGGAGGTGGGCAGTGAAGCCTGGGCTGCTGGGAAACAGGTCCCTTCTTATCCCTGAGCATCTTCTCGTGGCTGACGACCCTCTGAGCAGAAAGACTAAACCACCAGTGGGGCATTGAGGCATTCTACCCATCCCTCTACAAATAATTTACATGAAATGCACATATTTTAAGTGTATAGGTGGTTTTTTTTTTTTTAGACAGAATCTCGCTTGTCACTCAGGCTGGAGTACAGTGGCGTGATCTCGGCTCACTGCAACCTCTGCCTCCTGGGTTCAAGCTATTCTCCTGCCTTAGCCTCCCGAGTAGCTGGGATTACAGATGCCCACCACCATGCCCAGCTAATTTTTGTATTTTTAGTAGAGTCAGGGTTTTCCATGTTGGCCAGGATGGTCTTGAACTCCTGACCTCAGGTGATCCCCCCGCCTTGGTCTCCCAAAGTGCTGGGATTACAGGAGTGAGCCACCGTGCCTCGCCTAAGTGTATAGGTTGATGATTTTTGACAAACATAAATCGGCTGTTTTTTTTTTTTTTTTTTTGAGTAGCAGAGCATCATTATTTTGCCCAGGCTGGTCTCGAACTCCTGAGCTTAAGCAGTCTTCTGAGTAGCTGGAAGGGCAAGCTCAAGGCACCTGGCTTGCCTTCTGTATTTCTGTATTTTTGTGTTTTTTTTTGAGATGGAGTTTCACTCTTCTTGCCCAGGCTAGAGTGCAATGGCACGATCTCAGCTCACTGCAACCTCGACCTCCCGGGTTCAAGTGATTTTCCTGCCTCAGCCTCCCGAGTCGCTGGGATTACAGGCATGCGCCACCACACCCAGCTGATTTTGTATTTTTAGTAGAGACGGGGTTTCTCCATGTCGCCCAGGCTGGAGTGCAGTGGGGCAATCTCAGCTCATTGCAACATCTGCCTCCCGGGTTCAAGCGATTGTCCTGAGTAGCTGGGATTACAGGTGCCCACCACCACACCTGGCTAATTTTTGTATTTTTAGTAGAGACGGGGTTTCTCCATGTTGGTCAGGCTGGTCTCAAACTCCTGGCTTCAAGCTATCTGCCCGCCTCAGCCTCCCAAAGTTCTGGGATCACAGGCGTGAGCCACTGCGCCCGGCCTCGTATTTCTGTATTTTTAACTTTAGGTCCTGTCCTCCATGCTTCTGTGTCTTGCTCTTCCTTAACCTATAGTGAAGACCCAAGCCAGGTATATTCTTTTCTTTTTTTTTTTTTGAGAGGGAGTCTCGCTCTGTCGCCCAGGCTGGAGCTACCATACCCAACTAATTTTTAAATATTTTGTAGAGACAGGGTCTCACTAGTTGCTCTGAGTGGTGTCTAAAACTCTTGATCTCAGGCAGTCCTCCTGCCTCCATCTCCCAAAGTGTTGGGATTAAAGGTTTGAGTAACTGCACCTGGCTGACTGAAGGAGATTCTTTTAGGGGATTCTGCAGATAACTAAGTTTATACGGTTCCCTGTGATAATTCTATGTGATGATATTGGTGTGCCCAGTGAGCTCCTTACATCTCCTGTAACAGGAGCCTAGTAACATCTCCTGTTTCACTGCCTTTTCTTTTTTTCTTTTGAGACGGAGTCTTGCTCTGTCGCCCAGACTAGAGTGCAGTGGCGCGATCTCGACTCACTGCAACCTGTGCCTCCCGGGTTTGAGCAATTCTCTTGCCTCAGCCTCCCGAGTAGCTGGTATTACAGGTGCCCACAGTCATGCCCGGCTAATTTTTGTATTTTTAGTAAAGATGGGGTTTCACCATGTTGGCCAGGCTGGTCTCAAACTCCTGACCTCAGGTGATCCACCTGCCTAGGCCTCCCAAAGTGCTGGGATTACAGACGTGAGCCACCGTGCCTGGCTGCATTTTCTCCTGAATCGCTGGATTTTCCATGTGAATAATTTCTCTTTTCCTTAATGACGTAGGTCAGGAACTCTGACCGTAACCAGGGTCTTCAGGGTCCTCTGACAGCCGAGCAAAAGAGAGGGCATGGGATGAAGAACCATTCCAGATCCAGAAGCTCCTCCTACTCACCCCCCAGACATGCCAGCAAGAAGAGCACCAGGGAAGCAGGGGCCCGGGATAGGAGGTCTCGATCCCCGGGCAGAAGGTCATGGTCCCCAAGGCCCAGCAAACCGTGAGTGTGGGATTCACTGGGAAATAACCTATGACTGTGGGGGCATGGTCCCAGCAGGCATTTGCTTTTGCTTTTGGAGATGTCCATCCATCGACTTTCCCAAATGTCTTTGCTTTGGTATTTCCTTTATATCATTTGTCTCCACCTCAATGTAAAGCTCAGGCATCCAAAGCTACATATTTGTAGGTGTATACTGTGCTTTGGGAGCTCTGGGGTGAGTCTGACATCAAACCCTATACTTTTATTTTTCTCATACTTGTGCCCTCTGCTTAGATTATACCTCTAAGACCATTAGCTCATCTTGCATTGTTTGAGAGATTCAATGTAAGCCCCTGGATTAAAAAGGCTTTTTCCTCTCTGTGTCTGTTACAGGCACAACTCTAAGGTGAACAGGAGAGAGACAGGCCAAACTAGGAGCCCATCACCTAAAAAAGAGGTCTACCAAAGGCGACATGCTCCTGGATATACCAGGTGAGTCAGGAGCCTAGTTGATTAACTTCACATTCTGCAGGCCTGAATCTAGTAGGGGTCCAAACCAGGGCAAATGGATAATCCATCATTACCTTTTCGACAAACCAACTTTTATTTATCTTGTCAGCCTGTAAGGGTCTGCGTCCCCTACCTCTAGCCATGTGGGGCACATTGAAAGGACAAGGTAAGGCCGGGCGCGGTGGCTCACGCCTGTAATCCCAGCAGTTTGGGAGGCTGAGGTGGGTGGATCACCTGAGGTCGGGAGTTCGAGATCATCCTGACCAACATGGTGAAACCCCATCTCTACTAAAAATATAAAATTAGTTGGTCATGGTGGCGCATGCCTGTAATCCCAGCTATTTGGGAGGCTGAGACAGGAGAATTGCTTGAACCCAGGTATCGGAGGTTACAGCGAGCCGAGATCGCACCACTGCACACCAGCCCAGGCGACTTCGTCTCCAAAAAAAAGAAAAAAAAAAATCTTAACGAAAACCAAGCCAGACACAGCGGTCCATGCTTGTAATCCCAGCACTTTGGGAGGCTAAGGCAAGGAGGATCATTTAAGGTCAAGGGATTAAGGTTGCAGTGAGCTATGATCAAGCCACTGCAGTTTTGCTTGGGCGATAGAGCAAGACCCTGTCTCTTAAATTACAAAAAAAAAAAAAACCCTCAATTATTCTTGCTGGGTGTGGTGGCTCATACCTGTAATCCCAGCAGTTTGAGAGGCCAAGGCAGGAGGATCACTTGAGGCCAGGAGTTCCAGACCAGTCTGAGCAACATAGTAAGACACTATCTCTACAAAAAATTATTTTAAAAACATTTAAAAAAACAAAAGCTAGTTCTTTGCCCTGCCTGATCCCACTTTCAGTGATGCTACCCAGAGGCAACTACTTTCAGCTTTTTCAGTAGTTTCTTTTCATACTACGTATTCCTAAAAATACAAATATGTTGCTGCCTCTTCATCCATCAATTTTAGATACTAGATATTTCTTTTTTCTTTTCTTTTCTTTTTTTTTTTTGAGACAGCATCTCGCTCTATCTCCCAGGCTGGAGTGGTGCAGTGCTACAATCTTGGCTCACTACAACTTCTGCCTCCTGGGTTCAAGTGATTCTTCTGTCCCAGCCTCCCTAGTAGCTGGCACTATAGGCGCACAGTGCCATGCCCAGCTATTTTTTTGTTTTTTTTTTTTGAGATGGAGTTTCACTCTTGTTGCTGAGGCTGGAGTACAATGACCCAATCTCGGCTCACCACATCCTCTGCCTCCTGGGCCCAAGTGATTCTCCCGCCTCAGCCTCCTAAGTAGCTGGGATTACAGGCATGGGCCACCACGCCCAGCTAAGTTTTGTATTTTTAGTAGAGACGGGCTTTCTCCATGTTGGTCAGGCTGGTCTCGAACTCCCAACCTCAGGTGATCTGCCTGCCTTGGCCTCCCAGAGTGCTGGGATTACAGGCATGAGCCACCATGCCCAGCCTTTTTTTTTGAGATGGAGTCTCGCTCTATTGCCCAGGCTGCAGTGCAGTGGCATGATCTTGGCTCACTGCAACCTCTGCCTCCTGGGTTCCAGCGATTCTCCTGCCTCAGCCTCTTGAGTAGCTGGGACTACAGGCACATGCCACCACGCCCAGCTAATTTTTGTATTTTTTAGTAGAGACGAGGTTTTACCATATTGGTCAGGCTGGTCTTGAACTCTTGACATCAGGTGATCTGCCCGCTGCGGCCTCCCGAAGTGTTGGGTTTACAGGCATGAGCCACAGCACCTGACCCTAATTTTTGTATTTTTAGTATATATGGGGTTTCAACGTGTTGCTTAGGCTGGTCTCGAACTCCTGAGCTCAGGCAATCCACCTGCCTTGGTCTCCCAAAGTGTTAGGATTACAGGTGTGAGCCACCGCACCCGGCCAGATCTTAGATATATTCTTACTATTTTATTTTTTTATTTTATTTTATTTTTTTGAGACGGAGTGTCACTCTGTTGCCCAGGCTGGAGTGCAGTGGTGCGATCTTGGCTAACTGCGAGCTCCACCTCCCAGGTTCACGCCATTCTCCTGCCCCAGCCTCCCGAGTAGCTGGGACTACAGGTGCCCGCCACCACGCCCAGTTAATTTTTTGTATTTTTAGTAGAGACGGGTTTCACTGTGTTAGCCAGGATGGTCTTGATTTCCTGACCTTGTGATCTGCCTGCCTTGGCCTCCCAAAGTGCTAGGATTACAGGCGTGAGCCACCATGCCCAGCCCAGATATTTTCTTACTGGTGTAGTAAATAATCTCTTAGTGTAAATGAGCTTTCATACACTCCTAGTCCCATGTTTCTTCTATCCCTATCTTTTCAGTATGGTTATTTCAGAATTTTTGGTTCAATCAGTATGTGGATTCATACTTGTATGATATATAAATATTGTTTACTGATACTTTTCATTCCTAAGCCAAGCAGAATACGGAGGTTACATTTCCTTTCTTGTATGATGTGTGTATTTTTTCCTAGTGTCAGTATTTGCTTCCTACAATCTAAACCATGTCTTTGAGTCCTAGGAAATCTTCTTGTATTATTTCTTTGATAACTTCTTTATTCTCCCTACAAAGTCTTACTCTGTTGCCTAGGTTGGAGTGCATTGGGGCGATCATGGCTCACTGCAGCCTCAAACTCCTGGGTTCAACTGATCCCCCTACCTCAGCCTTCCAATTAGTTGGGGGTACAAGGGTATGCCACCATGCCCAGCTAATTAAAAAAAAATTTTTTTTTTTTTTTAGCAGAGATGGGAGGTCTCACTTTGTTACCTAGGCTGGTCTCAAACTCTTGGACTCAAGCAATCGTCCTGCCTAAGCCTCCCAAAGTGCTGGGATTACGGGCTAGAGCCACTATGCCTGGCAGTCGTTTTCGTTTTTTTTTTTTTTTTTTTTGGTCTCCTACTCTCATTTGAATGCGCTAATATCTTTCATTTATTATCTCTGAAGCAGATTTATTTATTTATTTATTATTATTTTTTTTTGAGATGGAGTCTCGCTCTGTCGCCCAGGCTGGAGTGCAGTGGCGCCATCTCGGCTCACTGCAACCTCCGCCTCCTGGGTTCATGCCATTCTCCTGCCTCAGCCTCCCGACTAGCTGGGACTATAGGCGCTCGCCACTACGCCCGGCTAATTTTTTGTATTCTTTAGTAGAGACGGGGGTGTCACTGTGTTAGCCAGGATGGTCTCGATCTCCTGACCTCGTAATCCACCCGCCTCGGCCTCCCAAAGTGCTGGGATTACAGGCGTGAGCCACCGCGCCCGGCCTCTGAAGCAGATTTTTAATAGTAAATTGTTTTTTGTTTGGAGGGTTTTTTTTTTTTTTTGAGACAGAATCTCGCTCTGTCGCCCAGGCTGGAGTGCAGTGGTGCGATCTTGGCTCACTGCAACCTCTGCCTCCAAGGTTCGAGTGATTCTCCTGCCTCAGTCTCCCAAGTAGCTGGGATTACAGGTACACACTACCACACCTGGCTTATTTTTGTAATTTTAGTAGAAACGGTTTCCCCACATTGGCCAGGCTGGTCTCGAACTCCTGACATCAGGTGATCTGCCTGCCTCGGCCTCCCAAAGTGCTGGGATTATAGGCATGAGCCACCAGGCCTGGCCCTATTTATTATTTTCTGAGACTTAAGTTATTCCTTCAACTTCTGGCTTCTAGCTTAGTCCTAAAGTAGTGTACTCACGGGCTGTGTCATGAATTTCTAGTCTCCAATGGGTAGTTAGATGGTAGATATTAACAGTTACATGGATAACCTAGACTTCTGTTCTTTGGTAAATTGTTGAGCAAACCATTGGGATATAACTGCTACAGGTTTAGGTTCCTGATGAGTTCCCAATTTATTTCATATTTCATGTTTCAGAATAATCACTCTAGAGATTACTGAGTGAGATTATGGAATACTTTACTAAAAGCCTTTGAAATTTGGATGAAACTTCCTGACCAGGATGTTAGAAGGAAACTCAGGCTGGCCTTGCACTTGGAGAGAGCAGTGAACTGGAGAGCTTGGGGTGCTACCTGGCTTCTGTGCTTCTTGTGCTACTTCTGTTTTTTTTTGCTGGGAGAGACCTGATCGGATGGTTTCTGTGCTCAACAGAAAACTCTCCGCAGAGGAATTAGAGCGAAAACGGCAAGAGATGATGGAAAACGCCAAATGGCGGGAGGAGGAGAGACTGAACATCCTCAAGAGGCACGCTAAAGATGAGGAACGGGAGCAGAGGCTGGAGAAGCTGGACTCCCGGGATGGGAAGTTCATCCAGTGAGTGCATCTTCTTCCTGCCGGGGGCTTTCATGGGGAAGGTCTTAAGATGGCAGGCTGGCAGGTGGTTCACGTTCCAGTGTTTCTGTGTTTGCACATGGAGCCCAGCCTTGTGCAACGAGGCTGCTAGTTACAGGTATTGTAACCTTGGCTGCTGCTCCTGGTTTCTGACCACACAGTGGGATGTTTTTCATTTGAGGGGAGGAAAAGTGAATTTGGTATTTTCTAAATCATTGAAATTCCTAGACCTTCCTTTTAAATAAGAACTCATGGCCCAGGAAGCCTTTTTCCAATGAGGCTTTGACTTATTTTCCAAAATAGATACATTTTCCCTCATGGACACTGGTTTAAAAACATTTGGTTCCAGGTGGACTCACTCAAAAGTTATCTATGGGGCTTAAAAGAGGTTGTGTTTTACAGCTGCTCTATGGCTAACAACCCATTTCCTCTGAAACTGCCAGAATAGTTGACCGATTGAAAATGTTTTTGATTTCCATTTGCCTGTCTTCTCTTCCTAGCCGCATGAAGCTGGAGAGTGCATCTACTTCCTCTCTGGAGGATCGGGTGAAGCGGAATATCTACTCTCTACAGAGAACTTCGCTAGCTCTGGAGAAGAACTTTATGAAAAGATGAAAACTGTCCCCTCTCTTATTGGTTTTCCTGCATTTGCCAGGGAAGCTGCTGACCCCTTAATTCTCTTTATAAGAGTTCGAATGACTTCTTTCACAGATATCAAACCACCACTGTTCAAAGTGACCCTGCTCCATCGAGTCCTGGAACAGCTCGCTTCCTTTGCAAGCTACTGTGACTTGCTTTGTGCGACACTCAGTAACTTTGGGTTTTGACTCTTTAATGGGTGGGCACTGGACCATCTTGGTGGGAGTGCTTATGCCGCTCTGGAAGGCTGTTCCCTGGGGTTGTGATGTTTATCATGCCGCTTCCTTCTTACCTGTGCCAACAGATCTATTTCACTGCCTCAGTGTACACCAGACCCCTTCAGAAACCTCTCTGGTGTCACCCAGATAGATTATGCTTACTGAGACAAATGAACGTTTACTTGATTCAGAAGATAATGTTGCCGGGCACGGTGGCTCACGCCTGTAATCCCAGCACTTTGGGAGGTCGAGGCAGGTGGATCACGAGGTCAGGAGATCAAGACCATCCTGGCTAACATGGTGAAACTCCATCTCTACTAAAAATACAAAAAACTAGCTAGACATGGTGGCAGACGCCTATAGTACCAGCTACTCAGGAGGCTGAGGCAGGAGAATGGCGTGAACCCGGGAGGCAGAGCTTGCAGTGAGCCGAGCTCACGCCACTGCACTCCAGCCTGGGCAACAGAGCGCGACTTTGTCTCAAAAAAAAAAAAATTTTTTTTAAAAAAGAAGATAATGTGACAGAATGATGTCAGGTTAGGTCAAAGCCAAGGGAGTGACAGAATCTGGAAAATCAAATAATACAAACAGCCCTAAATGAACTGTTAACTATTTGATCTTTGGATGTAAAAGTGTAATGTGTATATGTACAAATGTATAATTTTACATGCTTTTAAAAAAGGTTAGCTTTGTGAAAATACCTTGTTTGGTCAGTGACTTTACTGGGTAATAGAACCACATTGAACCTTGATGGCAAGTAATAAAACAAGGCAGGCCAGCTCGTTTTTCTCTCTGAATCTGGCTGATTTTGGAGGAGCCTGGGTTTTTCGACAGGATCTGGAGTATCTATTCTTTTCCACTGCTTGCAGTCTCCAATGTAGGCAGTGTAAACGTATAGTAAAATGATTTTAGGAGTCAGAACCAAATTGCCAATATGCTCCATGGCTCCTAAAGGAAAATAAAATGGAAGGTTTTTATTTCACAGCTTCATTTCTTACCGTGTAAGAAATGAAGATTACAATTACAGATTTTCAGGAGTTGTTTGCTAGTCTCTTTCAGTCAGGTACTAAAAAAATAAAAAAAAACCTCAAGGGGCCACTCTTCTATCTCACTCCTTTTCCCTTCTCTATTCTTTCACCAGAAGCCCTCATTTGACCAATGAACTCCTAGGCCCTCTTGACCCGCACATTAGCTGGGCGATTTCCTTGTTCTGCTAATTCCTAATTCTGCTTAAAATGTATTTGGATTTCTGTTTTTGAACACTTATGATGCCAGGCACTGTAATGCTTGAAACCCGATCTTTCCCTAGAGAATGTAACATACGTTTTTTCATTTAATCACTTCATCATGCTTCCTTATGCCGGGGTTAATGATGTTTATTTTACTAATTGGCAATAAAGGCCACATTTATTTTTGTAACTGTTTAAAGAGCGACCACCTGTGGAGTACCGTATTTACGAATTTCCATACAGAAAGAACAACGTTGACCTGTGATTTGTGTCGAATATATGGAGATCCCTCATCCGAGAATTATGTAACAAAGTGTGGGGCAGTTTACTCAAAGATTTTACGAAATGAGCCAGAGTAAGACGATTAGTGGGATAGGTGTCTGAAAGTGCTGGCGGTCTCTGAGCTCTGTCTGACCCTTTGCGGGGAGACCAGGCAGCAGGTGGGTGGGCGCGGGGCCCATTCATAAAAACCAGTGTTCCCGGCCTGCTTCTCATTGGCCCTGGGGGAAAGGGGCGTGCCCCGCGGGTGGAGCCCGCCCGGGACCCAGAGGAGTGGGTAGATCCACGCTTGGGTGGAGCGAGGGGGCGTTCCTTGGCTTTCCAGGCTGGACTTCCTCTTCCCCTGGCTGCGTCCCTTCTCTCCCCCGGGGTGGGCATGGTACGTCCCGCCCTCCTCGCATTCCCGCCCCTCCTTCCTTTCCGGAGCGGTGGCGTCGCCGCCATCTTGGCATTCGGGTTGAGGGAAAGAGCCAAACCCTGGCGTTGGGGGGCCCAGGCGGGGAGCCCCTCCCGCGGTCCACAGCGACGCCTGCCCAGCCTCCTCCTCTTCCCGCTCCGGCGCGGGGCCCCGAGGCGTTCAGAGGCCAGGAGGGTTTCTGTCAGGCCCGGGGAGGAGGGGCGGGCGGGGCGGCCGCTGCCTCCCCGGGACGGGCCGTACCACGCGGGCGGGGAGGACGGGGCCAGGGGACCGCAGGGCGGCTGAACCGCCTGGGGGCGGGGTGCGGAGCGGGCCGGCCGGCTCCCGGGGCGGGGCGGAGGGCGGGCGTGGGGCGGACGGAACCACCGGGGCGGGGTGGGGAGGTAACGGGAACCCGGGCGGGCGCGACCATGGTGCGGTAAGGGAGCAGGGGTGGGGATCGGTCCGGGGGAGGCCTGAGGCCGCTGGCTTGTGCGCTGTCTCCACCGCCCCCCTTTCGCCGCCGCCGCCGCCGCCGCCGCCGCCGCCCCGGGCATGTCGTCTAACTGCACCAGCACCACGGCGGTGGCGGTGGCGCCGCTCAGCGCCAGCAAGACCAAGACCAAGAAGAAGCATTTCGTGTGCCAGAAAGTGAAGCTATTCCGGGCCAGCGAGCCGATCCTCAGCGTCCTGATGTGGGGGGTGAACCACACGGTAACCAGCTCCTGCGCGTCCCTCTGAGCGCGGTCCCGCGCGCTCCCACGCCCCCCGCAGCCCTGGGCCCTTGCCCCCCAGGCCCTGCCGGTGACTCTTGCTACCCTTCGCCAAGCCACTTGCACGCCCACCCCACCCTTGCACGCCGTTCGGCCCCGTGTGCACTCCCCGCACGCCACGCGAGGCCTGGTGTCTCTGTGGTCTGCCGTCGCCACCTCCCCTTCCCTCCAGCCCCTCTGGCTTCCTGCGTGTGGCGTGCTCGCTTGGGGCAGCCCTGGAGCGCAAAGACAAGGCCTGGGTGCAGTGGAGTCGCTTTCATCCCTGCACCTTCTCCTCTTCCCCCCTCACCCTATTTGTTACATGTATATTTCCTCTTGTTCCTTATAGCCGGCTGCCAGCTCTGTCAAGTAGCCGTCTGTCAGACCCCAGAAAGAGTCTGCCCAAATAGCCCTCTCTTTCTGATCGTTTGTTGTGGCTGCTCAAATTTTGCTATCCTCCAGGCCTCCTTACCCTTGAATGTAGAACTCCACCCTGGGTTTCCTTTTTTTTTTCTCTTAAACAAGATGTATGAACTGGAGAAGCTTAGGCTTCCTTGAAGCAGACACTTTACCCAGTTGTCTCCGGGTTAGGGAGAAGAGAGAATGGCCATTAACGATTTGAGAGAAGAGGATGCCTGGTTATAAGGAGGGACTATTCATAGTAGAAATAATATGACTTCCCATAGTTTTTGAAGGTGATCATTTCAGAGATGTTGACTTATCTGTTGTGTGGCTGCAAGGGTGGGATGATGCATAGTGATTATGGCCCTAGATAGGAGAGATCGGTCCCCTGGGTCCTTAGGGTGCTTTGAGATTGTTCAACAGCCCCTGCCAGGAAGTTGGATGCTGACAGTGTTTGAGCTGGAAGACTGTTTATATGGTGTTTGTTCAGGGTCTTTCTTCTCCCTTTTCCAACCACTTGCTCTTTGCCTTCTGACCATTTCTTTATGAATCCCCACACTAGGAATGAGCAAAGGAAGTGAAAGGACCCGAAACACCAACTTCACTAACTAGAATTTTGGAATAAGGAGGATCAAGCTTGGGTTTCCTGTGGATTTCAGTTCTTTAGGTTCACTTGTGAGTGCTTGAAATTGCTCACAAGACCAAGTGATGACAAAGAGGGCCAGCAAGACTTTACATTGCTTTGGCAGAGAAGCTGAAGGTGCCTTTGGGTGGAGACGGATGAACCGTAATCTGAGCTAGGGTTTTAGATCTTGACCTGTCATTTAGAAAAGTGCACGTGTAAATTGAGGTCTTTGTGGTTTCTTGGTCTTGGGCAGGTTACTGTTTTCACTGTCATCTCTGATGTTAGTGAGGGTCCTGCCAGGATAGGGAGTACCAGTGGTATAGTGCCCAGACCTCTAGGAGCTGCTTCGGGCCAACAATCCAGCCCAGTTTGGTACTCGGTCTTCCTGCTGCCCCAGGGGTTATCTGACAGCATTTCTAGGGAAACTGGGTGATCAGAATATGAACCCCATGTCCCTTTCTGGAAGTCACTCCTTGATTTTGTTCTGCATCCTGCTTCTCACTCTACCAGGCCTCTCTTTGCCAGTTCTGTTTCTCACAGAAAGCAACCCGTCTGTAGAGAACTGGTAGAGGCCTGAGAGTCAGGAGTATTACAGCTAGCCAAAGGAACCTCGAGTCCCTTATTTTACACATGAAGAAAAGGAGGCCTCAGGTGGAGGATTAGCTTGCCTGTGGTCACAGCAAGAGATGCCGCTCATTGTCTAGCACCATGGGACTGTATCAGCCAAGGGTGGTGCCTGAGTGGCTGGTCTTGTTTTCTTTGCCTCCTGTTGCTTTTCGTCTCTCTCAGCCAAGTCTCAGGATAGATGGGAAGTTACAGTCTGGTTAGAGAAGGTGAGTGTATGCTCTGGGTTATGTGCCTATGCATGTCAGGTCCTGGGAGTGTGTGTGATGCATGGTGTTCCGATAGGCAGGCATGAGTCTGTCCAGATGTGGATATGAAGCTTCTCAATAGCTGATGGTTAGGTATCTGTGAGTCTTACTCTCTTGGACAAAGTGGTCATCTTTTTTTCTTTTCTAACTTTAAGTTGAAAGTTTGTTTGAGGGACTAGTTGGAAGGGCATTGACTTTAAGCAAGATCTGTGCTGCTGGACATAATGAACAGGCACCTCATGGGAACTTCCCACCACTGCCCTGGACAGGCTACGCTTCAGAGGCCAGTTAGTCCTAAGTTTTACTGCTTCATCCTGGTCTGCAGTAAGGTCTAGAACTTCAGTGTCACCATTTGGAAACTGGAGACATCTGCCTAGAAGAAGAGTGTAATCTTGCACTTGTCTAAGGGATCAGGACCACATTGCCGTCGGTGGACTGCTGCACTTTTTTGGAGATTTCCTCCCTTCAAGAAAAGCCTACTTTGTAACATTTTGTCATCTGAGATTTCAGATACTGCCTTTTCTTTAGTTTCTCACCTGTTTAGGCATGCTAGTAGTCTGTGGCTAATGGTGTATCAGATAGGAACGATGGATATGTCTTTTTTTTTTTTTTTTTTG
>NW_016806950.1:939092-944234 GCF_001698545.2 Rhinopithecus bieti | reverse complement strand
TTTTTTGAGACGGAGTCTCGCTCTGTCACCCAGGCTGGAGTGCAGTGGCCGGATCTCAGCTCACTGCAAGCTCCGCCTCCCGGGTTCCCGCCATTCTCCTGCCTCAGCCTCCCGAGTAGCTGGGACTACAGGTGCCCGCCACCTCGCCCGGCTAGTTTTTTGTATTATTTTTAGTAGAGACGGAGTTTCACCGTGTTAGCCAGGATGGTCTCGATCTCCTGACCTCGTGATCCGCCCGTCTCGGCCTCCCGAAGTGCTGGGATTACAGGTTTGAGCCACTGCGCCCGGCCTGATGGATATGTCTTTACAGCAAAAGTTAGTTACCCTTTCATGAGGCGATGGTTTACTTCTAGGTGGAAAAAGAGAGGACTTTGAACTTGGTGTTATCACAGGAGCTGCTCTCATGGACGAGAGCCCATGGATTTTGTGGAGGAAGAATGTGTAGGAAACAAGGAGAAAAATCAGAAGACTTTGCACCTGTCAGGAAAGAACTAGTGAAGAGCGAAAACCAGTGTTTTAGTGGATGAAATACAGTTCCGAGGGTTTGGAATTAGGGAAGAGATGGCCTCAGAGAGGAGCATGGAGACCATGGGAGGTAGACCTGGCTTGATACTTGTTGGCCATTTTAAGAACCAGGTATGTGTGAAGCCTTACCATGGGGATCAGAGGAGCAGGAGCAGTTGATGGTAATTCTGTATTTAACCATTTGAGAATCTGTCAAACTGTTCTCTAAAGTGGCTGTACCATTTTACATGTCTACCAGCAGTGTATAAGATTTCCGGTATCTCTGCATCCTTGTCAACACTTGTTATTGTCTTTTTAAAGACATTAAAGTCATTCTGTTGGGTGTGAATTGGTGTCACATTGTAATTTTTTTTTTTTTTTTCGAGACAGTCTCACTCTGTCGCCTAGGCTGGAGTGCAGTAGTGCGATCTCGGCTCACCGCAACCTCCGCCTCCTGGGTTTAAGCAATTCTCCTGCTTCAGCCTCCTCAGTAGCTGGGATTACAGGCGCCTGCCACCATGCCCGGCTAATTTTTGTATTTTAGTAGAGACGAGGTTTCACCACGTTGGCCAGGCTGCTCTCAAACTCCTGACCTCAGGTGATCCACCTGCCTCAGCCTCCCAAAGTGCTGGGATTACAGGCATGAGTCACTGCACCCAGCCTCATTGTGACTTTGATTGGCATTTCTGTAATAGCTAATGATGTTGAGCATCTTTTCATGTACTTATTGGCTATTTATACATATTCTTTTCTTTGTTTTTTTCCTTGAGACAGTCTTGCTCTGTCACCCAGGCTGGAGTTTAGTGCCACGATCTCGGTTCACTGTAACCTCCGCCTCCTGGGTTCAAGCGATTCTCCTGCCTCAGCCTCTTGAGTACCTGGGATTACAGGTGCCCGCCACCACGCCCAGCTAACTTGTGTATTCTTAGCAGATACGGGGTTTCACCATGTTGGCCAGGCTGGTCTCAAACTACTGACCTCAGGTGATCCACTTGCCTTGGCTTCCCGGAGTGCTGGGATTACAGTTGTGCGCCGCCCTGCCCGGCCTGTATGTTTTCTTTTTGTTGTTGTTGTAGAGACAGGGTCTCACTTTGTTGCCCAGGCTGGTCCTGAACTCCTGGCCTCAAGTGGTCCTCTTGCCTTGGCCTCCAAAAGGACTGGGATTACAGGCATGAGCCACCATCCCCAGCCTTCACTGGTATCTTTTCTTTGGAAATTGTCTATTAAATTCTTTGCCCATTTACAAAAATATTTTTGCCCATTATTAAATTGGGTTGTCTTCTTCTTATTGCATTATAAGAATTCCTTTTATATTCTAGATACAGGTCCCTTATCATATATATGATTTGCAAATATTTTATCCCATTCATTGAGTTGTCTTTTTCATTTTTCTTTTTTTTTTTTTTGAGATAGAGTTTTTGCTCTGTCGCCCTGGCTGAAGTGCAGTGGCACAATCTTGGCTCACTGCAACCTCGGCTTCCCAGGTTCAAGCAATTCTCCTGCCTCAGCCTTCTGAGTAGCTGGGATTGCAGGGACCCGCCACCACACCAGGCTAATTTTTGTATTTTTAGTAGAGATGGGGTTTTGCCATGTTGGCCAGACTGGTCTCGAACTCCTGGCCTCAAGCAGTCCCCCTGCCTCGGCCTCCCAAAGTGGTGGGATTACAGGCATGAGCCACTGCACCTGACCTGCCTTTTTCATTTTTCTTATGGTATCTTTTGAAGTTCAAGTTTTTAACTTTAATAAAGTCCAATTTATCTGTTTTTTCGTTGTGTGTGCTTTTGGTGTTATATCTAAGAAGACGTTGCCTAACCCAAGGTCATGAAGATTTACTCCTTTGTTTTATTCTCAAATTTCTGGCCTCAAGTAGTCCTCCCAACTAGAGTTTTAGCTCTTTTTTTTTTTTTTTTTTTTTTTAATTTTATTGTGGTCAGAACATTTAACATAGATCTACTCTCTTAACAAAATTTTAAGTGTACAATTATGTTATCGATGACCATGGGAGCAGTGTCATAGCGCAGCTCTCTATCTAGAGCACATTCATCTCGCTTGACTGAAACTTTATGCCTACTGATTAACTCCGCATTTCCCCATGTCCCCAGCCCCTGGCAACCACCATTCCACTCTTTGTTTCTGTGAATTTGACTATTTTGAAACCTGATATAAGGAGAATCATGCAATATATGTCTTTCTGCGACTAGCTGATCTCACTTAGCATAATGTCCTCAAGGTTCGTCCATGTTGCATATTGCAGAATTTCCTTCTTTTATTAAGGCTGAATAGTATTCTGTTGTATATGTATACCACATTTTCTTTATCGTCTGCTGATGGATTTGTTTTCACATCTTAGTTCTTGTGAATAGTGCTGGAGTATATATAGTTTTAGCTTTTACATTTAAGTCTGTAATCCATTTTTGAGTTCACTTTTGGGTATGGTGTGAGGGACAGATTTATTCTCTTTTTTTTTTTTTTTTTTTTTGAGGACGGAGTCTCGCTCTGCACCCAGCTGAGTGCAGTGGCGCGATCCCACTCACTGCAAGCTCCGCTCCGGTCATGCCATTCTCCTGCCTCAGCCTCCCGATGAGCTGGACTTACAGTTGCCGCCACCGCCCCGGCTAATTTGTATTTTTAGTAGGACGGTTTCACCATGTCAGCCAGGATGTCTGAATCTCCTGCCTCATGATCCCCCGTCTCGCGCCTCCCAAAGTGCTGGGATTACAGGCATGAGCCACCGCGCCCGGCTAGATTCATTCTTTAGTCTGCTCAATTTCACTCCTACATTCCACCCCAGTTCTGTTCTGTCCATACATTTTCTTTCTTTCTTTTTTTTTTTTTTTTGAGGCAGAGTCTCGCACTCTCGCCCAGGCTGAAGTGCAGTGGCACAATCACGGCTCAGTGAAGCCTCTACCTCCCCAGGCTCAGGTGATTCTCCTGCCTTAGCCACCCGAGTAGCTGGGACTACAGGCACATGCCACCACACCTGACTAATTTTTGTAGTTTTTGAAGAGTCGGGGTTTTGCCATGTTGCCCAGGCTGGTGGCTGGTCTTGAACTCCTGGGCTTAAGTGATTTGCCTGCTTCGGTCTTCCAAAGTGCTAGGATTACAGGCATGAGCCACTGACCTCCTTTACCTGTCTTTTTCTCTTGCCCTACTGCTTTAAAAATCTTAAGAGGGGCCTGGCGTGGTGGCGCATGCCTGTAATCCTAGCACTTTGGGAGGCCAAGGCAGGCAGATCACTTGAGGTCAGGAGTTCAAGGCCAGCCTTGCCAACATGGTGAAAGCCTGTCTCTACTAAAACTACAGAAATTAGCCGGGCATGGTGGCGCATGTCTGTAATCTCAGCTACTCGGGAGGCTGAGCCAGGAAAATTGCTTGAACCCGGGAGACGGAGGTTGCAGTGAGCCAAGATTGCGCCATTGCACTCCAGCCTGGGTGACGAGCAAAAGTCCATCTCAAAAAAAAAAAAAAAAAAATTCTTCGGAGAAGGCAGGAAGCAGTGGCTTACGCCTGTGATCCCACCACTTTGGGGGGCCAAGTAGGGTGGATCACTTGAGGTCAGGAGTTTGACACCAGCCTGGCCAACATGGCAAAACCCTGTCTCTACTAAAAATACAAAAATTTGCCAGGTGTGGTGGCGTGCGCCTGTAATCCCAGCTACCCAGGAGGCTGAGGCAGGATAATGGCTTGAACCCAGGAGACGGAGGTTGCAGTGAGCAGAGATTGTGCCATTGCACTCCAGCCTGGACAACAGAGCAAGACTCCGTTTCAAAAAAAAATCTTTAGAGAACATTCCTGCTCAGGCCTTTGAATGAAGTTTCTTTTAGCAGGCCTTCCCACTTCACAGGGAACAGTGGGACTCAAATAGCGGGAGAAGAAGAAAGCAAGATATGGAAAGGAGGAGTAAACACAGGTAGATTTATTGGCTCCTGTGGCCCTCTCTTCTTCTCTGGAGTCGCAGTTCTTGCTTTGGACCTCCTCGGGCCTGTGAGTGTATTTCTAGCATGTCATGTTTTCTGATAGTGGCAGGTAAGAAGTGATTGCTGGTGGTGGCCAGCCCACTGCTAAACTGACAGCAGAGGAATGGAACACGTCAGGAAACCTGCATGCCTAGTCCAGGCCTCCTGGGTAACAATTCCTATGAAGGTCACACAGGGAAGTGGAGGCTTCTGGACACAGAAGTTCACCAGACTAGAACTAGCTGCTGAATTTTCATCTCCATGTTGCATATTGCAGAATTTTCTCCTTTTTTTAAAGGCTGAATAGTATTCTGTTATATATGTACAACAGAATCATATCTGGCACTTTGGGAGACTGAGGTGGGTGGATTGCTTGAGTTCAGGGCTTTGAAACCAGCCTGGGCAACATGGTGAAACCTTGTCACTACTAGAAATACAAAAAATTAGCTGGGTATGGTGGCACACCTATAGTCCCATCTACTTGGGAGGCTGAGATAGGAGAATCACCTGATCTCAGGAAGTTGAGGCTGCAGTGAGCTGACATGGCACCACTGCCCTCCTGTCTGTCTTATGGAAGTGAGATGCTGTCTCAATCAGTCAGTCAATCAATCAATAAAGGAATTTTCATCTCCAGTAGATCAGCATAAAGTGAACTCATTGCTCTTTTTTTTTTTTTTTTTTT